>NC_089882.1:9204894-9507924 GCF_040182565.1 Anser cygnoides | reverse complement strand
AGCCCCCGAGCAGCAGCTGACTCCCAGCCCCACTGAGAACTCAATCTCGGCTAATCCCATCCCTTTAAAGCAACTCAGAGTTGAGCAATCTAAAAAGGAGACGAAGTCACTTAGGCTTATCTCTCTAATTGCCTGCCTGTGAATCGGGAGGGCTGGTGTCAGCCACCTGCACTCACGCAGCGTGGAGATGAATTAATGCCGGGCAGGGAAATCAGGCCTAAAATATTTACTGTGAGCATTTTCAAACCTGTGACTGGAAGTACTGAAACGCTAGCGCTGCTGCAACGCCAGATCCAGCCCTGGCTGCGAGGAACGCGGCCGTGCCTTCCCTCTGCTCCTGCACCACGATGGGGCCTCCTCCTGCACTGCCCAGCGCCAGCATGGTGCAAATGTTAATGAATACGCCCCGTGAATATTTAATGCACATTTTCCTGCAGGTCCTGCTGTGATAAATGGCCACCTCATTACGAATGCCCACCTTTCCTTCATTTGTATCTTGGCGCAGAACAGCTACAGTTGGAACTACGTACGGGCAGCTGAACGGCCAGAAACATCAGCAGATTAACCAACACCAAGAGGACAGAGCCCAAAGACAAACTTCAGGGGAACGTGAGAGAAACGCATCCTGTTCAGAGCGAGCATTTCATCTCTGCCACCTCCCAGGATGCACAGAGAGAGGCCGAGGGAACAAGCCAGCACCACACTTTCTTTTTAGTGCAGTTATTTGTCCAGTTTTATCAGCCCTTGGCTTTTTCAATTGCACGTGGAGGTCCCAGCCCCAACGGGGGCACGCTGCCCATGCCGCATGGACACAGCCATACGTGGGTACCATGCCCACGGCTGGCTCTGCTCCGACACCTCCACCCAAAACCAGAGCTGGGCTGCTCTTCCCACATCTGAAACCAGGGAGCGTGTCCACGACTGGTCCCAGGTTACGCAAGCAAACCAGGAGTGACGTGGGGAGGGAATGGGGATTGCCTCACGCTCTCCTGGAGGCATCACCATCACTATGAGGCATCACAACGCTTGCCACGCTCAGCTGGGGCACCCAAGATACAGCCGACCACGAGAACACACCACCACGCTTGCACTTGCAGTCACAGCTATAACCATTTAGGAGTCCTGATGTAAAAGTACCCCGGGGCCTCGCAAAAGGTTTGTTAGGGGAGGGGAGTCACCTGGCCCGAATTCACAACATGAGGCTACAAATGCAGAAGACCCAAGGGAATAAAGCTGGGGTATGTTAGAACTGTCAGTAATTCTTCCCAAATATATAGTTTTGTTGGCACTGATGCTAAAAATTACCCAGAGGGCAAGCATTTAGCTCTGTTTTAGCTGGAGAGTCCCAGCTGATGTCTCTCCAACGTACACATGGAAGCAGTCTCCTTACTCAATCCACGTTTCCGCGAGTTCTGCATCAGGGGAGGCATGAAGATAAGGCTAACGAGAGGAGCGTCATTACCACACAGCACAAAGGCAAGAACAAATAGGCTCGTCTGAAGCAGGGGCTGCTGCTACATGGGTCACAAGGAGCCTCCAAAGTGCCAGAGCTGAATCTCTCTGATTCTACCCTGAGAGGGCAACAAGTGGCGGTGGGCGGGCAACACCGGTGAAGAACTGGCACCAATTGGTGGGGCTGCACCCGCAGTGCTGCGCAGGGACGCTGGGTGGTCAGGGCAGTGCTGGGAACATAAAGGAGATAAAAGATGCTCTCTGGCCTCCCGACCCAGCAGGGAGGCAGAAGTGGAGGCTTCAGCCTCCCATCTCCTGAGCGTCCTGCTTTAGGCTCACCAGGATGCTCGCCCTTGTGTCGCGGGGTGCGAGCTTTCCCAGAGGAACACTCATCCCTCCCGCACGCAGAACACACCCCAAATCTCCACCGTCCTGCAAAGTGAGGAGCCTGTGACAACCCCACTATTTTGAATATTTGAAATATCTGAGCAGGTTCCGAGCATGAGCCCATGCATTCAAGAAGACCACTTCTACACATTGCTTTGTCTACATAACCCTTCCATCGGGAACAAATGTGTATCTACACCCCACCTGGGTTTTAAATTCCCTGCTGCTGGGGGAGCAATTCCCCGAGGAGCACCGATGCCCACCCCTCAGTGTCACACCACCAAAGGCTGGCATCACTTCCACAGCCAGCCTGAAACAGCCAGGTGGGTTTCTAGGTCGCCAGCCCCCAACTGTGCCTTCGCTCTATTGGGAACCCCACCAGAGGACTCCAGCACAAGGGGTTTCGCAGGGAGGAGCCCAGCAAACTGCCCCCCAGCCTAGGAGAGCCCTGCTTGGGCTCGCTTGTGCGCTCAAGTGAGCTGGCAGCTGCCTTTTGGAGAGGAAAAAGACCTTTTGAAAGGGGAAAAAGAGAGAAGCGTTGTGTTTTTTTTCCCCTTCTTCTTTCTCTGGGTGCACAAACAGACTCATTTAAGGCGTAAGTAGATCAAGTAGCTAATTAAGAAAATAACCGATAACTTAATCAAGATCATTAGAGGAATCAGCATGTTGCTGCCATTATTTAAATGGTACCAGAGCAAAAATATGCCTGCACAACCAGAGCTTTAAAAAAAAAAAAATCAAACCTCGGGGAGGCCGGCTCTGCCAAGAGCTGAGCACGGGGAGACTTCCACGTAACACTGCTCGCTTGTGTTACACCGAAAGCTGCGCACCATCTGAGCCTGCTTCAGGAAAACGCTCAAATCTCCTGGTAATTTCCTGCAGACAGGACATTTAATCATCCCCCGGCCTCCACCGCAAAAATGGAGGGTCAATGATTCGCACTTCCAGAGGAATTCACCCCAAGAACAAGCGCAGTCTTCTGCTGCGGGACGCAGCCCCGGCCTCTCCCCGGTGGGGGGGGGAAGCGACTTTTTAACAGAAATACAGCTCGACACGTCGGGCCCTGGGCATTCCTCTCCTTCGGCATCGTGTGCTGACTCTACTGCTCAGCGGGCTCCTGGCAGGACGGACTCCGCACCTCCGCGGGGACGTGGCGATGCACCGACTCCCTGGACATGCTGCACCCAGCCTTTTTGCATTCATTCCCACCGAGAATTTCTTTCCACTACGACACACAAGACTAGAAACACACATTTTTCGACTCCCAAACTCACCCAATTCCTTCTCCCGACCAGCGCCACGCTCCCGTGTTCCGCCACCCAGTTATTTTAAGGCTCACTCCCCCCACGGTGGGTGTTTGCTCTGCGTTTGCTCAGCACCCTGCCTCTCCCTCTAATTACTCCACCAGTTGCACGGATAAAAACATCTGCTTCGAGAGAGAAGCACACAAATAATTTGCATGGCCTAAACAAACAGAGGATGTTGGTAAACAGCCCTGCGGGGGCAAGCAGCCCGGGTCCAAATTCCTGCTCCTCCTTTGCATGAATCCTTTTTTTTTTTTTCCCCCCAACCCAACACGTTGTTTGTTACTAACTGGCGGGGCTGTAAAACACAGCTTCCTCTCTGCTTAATTCCCATAGTATTTGAAAGCAATTGAATCCAGCAAGTTTGATTAAGGGCTTAGAAGTCTTTGTTTCACTTAAAAGAAACCTTTGTTTTGCCTCAGAGAAATTGGACGTTTTCTCTGGAATTTACAATAACACAGGAAAACAAAAAACAAACATCCAAGAGTTAAAAATAACCCTTTCCCCTCTATTAAACACAGCTGCCAAAGGTTCAGGATTTGCATTTTGCCATGCCACACAAACCCCTGCAGCAGCTGAGAAGACACACACCACATTTGGAAACCGAGTGCTAAAGATAAGCCTCAGACTCCCGCAGGGTTTCGCACTTTGGATTTTTTAAACGGGTTAAAAAAAAAAAAAAAAAAAGCAGGAGCAGCTCAGACGGAGCTTTGCAAAGCCCCGACTGTGTCACCTAAAAGCTTTACGGTGTCCGTGGGTTCAAATGTGAGCACTGGGGTATTCCTGGTCCCTGCTCTGCCCCAGCACATCGAGGCCATGCCTGGCAGCGAGCACTAAAAGCTGTGGGCAACGCAGCGCTGCTACCCCGGCAGCAGCGCTCGCGAAGGCAGGCAGAAACCCGAGCTGCAAAGAAAAATCATTTCCCAACGCAAACATTTGTAGAGCATTAAAAGGGCTTATCCTTTCACATGCTATAAATCGAGCGTGATTACTTACCCGGGCTAAACGGGCACGCGCTTCACACGCCGAAACCCCCCCGGGTGACGGGCAGGGGAAGGGGGGAAGCTGGGCAGAGGCGAGGCGAGCGCCTTCGCGCCGGGACCGGGGCGCATCCTGCCGCGGTGCCCTGCCGGAGGCTGCCTGCGAGCCAGCAACTGGCTGAGGTCATCTGGGGAGTTAAAGCTCCCCGGCTGCCTCCCCAGCTCGCAGAGCGTGACGCCCACCGGAGTTTTAGCTTATTGGTGAAAATTGTAAGCCCTAATCCAATCCTGTCCCTTTACCCAAATTTAGCTCTCCACGGAGCCAACATCCCTTACGGTTTTGACTAGCGGTCTGAAAGCGAAGTTACCTCGCCCGGAAAATAAATCACGTCAAGAGAAGCAATAAAAAGCCCATGCTCAATTTGCTTCACCTCTTTCTCCCCAAAGAGCTTCTCGTCTACCTCCTTCGAGGGGACCACAACCTCGCACGTGCCTCTGCAGGGCGCCAGCAACCCGGCCTCGCCGCACGCATCACCTGAGCGCAAGTCAACGAGCCGAACACCGCCGTGCCAGTAAAAACAAGATTTATCACAACGCCTAACCAGACGCTGACACGTCTGGGTCACGACCGCATCATGCACGGGGAAGGTTTACAGAAAGTGCACGGTTCCCGAAGTTGTACCGAATTTCACAAAGGGAACTGCTGAAACATAAAGGGTTCGTGGCGAGTAACAGCCCGGTGGGCGCACGCATATGGGTTTCCTTTCTGCCGCCCGGCGCAGACGCTAGGCACAGCGCACAAACCCAGACCTCGGCTGCGGCGACAGCCCGGGGAAGCGGGGCCGAACCGGGGGCTGCTGGAGGAGGCTCGGGAGCCACAGCGCTGCCCCCATGCACGGGGGCTTCCTCCTGCGGGCGGTGACCGGGGACCCTCGGCTCTTTTTGCAAAAAATGGGTGGCGGCGGATGAAAGGCGCGCGTGCAATCGCGGATTTCTGCGCTCCGTTACAGATGTGCAGAGCCGGAGTAACTCCAGGACGTGAGCCAGCGTTTGGGTAAGCTCCGAACGCACTCGCACAGCTACCTCCTAACGAGAGGAGCTGCCTGAGCTCCAAGCTGCAGGAGCCAGATGCAGGCAAAGCTGCCCTGGCCATCGCAAGGGTTAGGGCCTGAACGAGCTCTATTCATGGAGAGCTGAGCTTCTAGTAACTCGGATGCAGCGCTTCCAAAGGGTGTTCTCATTGTAAGTCTAGTAAGTCCCTTTGCATTTTAAAAGAATCCCCTTTGCAAGCTTGAAACGCGGAAATAATCAAAGCATGCATTAAAAAAAAAAAAAAAGTTATTTTGCACTTGGCAGCGCTGAGCTTGGACCCATCCCCGTCAGGAGCGGGACCAGAGGAGCCCGGCAGCCGCAGGGAGGGCTGAGGCTGGTTCTCCAGGAACAAAAGCAGCTCACACAGCCCAGGTTCGCCACGTGAGAGCCTAATTAGAGACTGAAGCCCACACAGCAAACAGACAGACTACAGAGGAAATTGGAGTCTAATTTACATGGAGAACGATTACTTACTGCAACCAATTAGTGTCAAGCTGACTGACAGACTACCCAAAACAGGCTTTCCCCGCCCTGCCTCGTACTGCAAGCCTGAGCTTTCCTTGCCACTTTATTTTCAGGAGGTGAGGGGCAGCACCTTGCCATCAGACACGAGCATCCCCCCAGCAAACACAGCGTTGGAGCTGCCTGGGAGCCACCCAGCACAAGCCTCAGCTGAGCCAGCAGCAGAGAACAGAGCAGTGTGCTCTCTTTCCTGGTCTTAAATCCTTAAATCACATCCCAAGGGTCCCGACAAGAAATTCGTCATTTTGGGGCAGTGTTTCCCTTTTCATATCCTGCCTGCCTGCATCTGGAGCTTTCAGTCCCTGCTGCGCAATCACGCAGGGGACCCGGAGGTAAGGTTTGTGTCCATGCAGCAACAGGGCTTGCAAAGTGCCCGGGCTGCATGTTCTGGGTCCTGACCCATGCTGCTGGCCTCTTCTGCTCAGAGCAGTGGTATCACAGCAGCAGAAGGGCCTGATGCTTTGTCATTCTCTACAAAGGAGGTAAAAAACACCCTGTCTCCAGCAACGGGACTTCTTCCAGCTGCTTGCAGAGGAGCAGGCGTATATCCTCAGCTGATATGCTGCCCTGGAAGAGGAGGACTTCATGTTTACCAACATACAAACTGCTTGCTCATACTACAGAAAAGCTGCCCTTCCTCTGCACTGAACTAGTCCAAAAACTGGTAAACAGGCTTAAAAAAATAAACTGAAGCATACACACAGAATTGAACAAACGCTGTTTGCCTTCCATTCATTGTTAAAGAAAGAATGCCTCATTCTGTCGTTACCATTTTCCCCTTCCCAGAACGTGCTCCTTATGAACAGGACTAACTGCTGTCCTTTGCTCTGTACCACATCTGCATTCTGCATTTTGAACACAGATTACAACTTGCTGCATTATCCTAAACAAACTTCTCCTAAGGACAGGCTCTATGAGCAGCCTCTTCGCTCTTCAGAGAGCCTTTGTGTGTGCATATTCAGGCACACAGGGGCTGCATTTCTCATATTTACGACAAGCTAATCAACCCTTCCTTTTAGAAGCACCAATATAAAGCATATTTAAGGACTCTATGGGTCCTCTGTACGGATAAGACACATGACTTTTTTCATCTCTGCAGGCTACATGGATATTTGGCATCTTAAAGGAAACTTCTGTAAAAAGCTGACTGGGAGGAATCACCTTGTGAAGTACCTGTTAGCTGTTTGGCAGTACCTGGGGACAGCCAGAACCTCCGGTGGTTCAGCACCAGCAGGGATGCTCTGATTTCAGTTCACCTCAAGTGATAAACCAATTTCCACCACAGGAGCACCATCAGGAGAGGTGATGCCCGGCCACCTCACCTCCGTCTCCTGGGGACAGCCACCACGAAGGCTGCGAGTTGTGGTGGCCCTGCTCCCCCTCGTTAAATCAAATCTGCGCTAATTATCAAGCAGATGCAATGAAAACGCGCATGGGCTCACACTCCCCAGAATTAGGCTCTTAATCTTCCGTTTATAATCAAATTCACCTCCTTCACACCCCTTTTTTCCCCAGGAACTGACTCGCTGCCACTTTATCTGCAGCTCTGAGAACACCACGCTGCTTCATTTTTGCATTCCCCTCCGGTGCTACTCCCTGGATCAGCTCTTCAGGGACGGGGCTCCACTGGCTGTAATTCCCATTAATTCCCGCTATGATTAACAGGTCAGCTCGCAGTCCTCTGATGACGGCGGGGTCCAGAAGTGCAACTCTATCAAAAATTATCTCCGCATAAAAGACGATAATTAGAGGAGCGAATGCCTCGCTGAGACTTTATCGGCTGCGTGCTTGCTGCTCGCTTTTGTGCTGCTGCTGACGGGTTTGGAGAGGGGCAGGCTGCAGCCCTCCTCCCTCTGCGGCAGGGGCTGCAGGCACACAGCTCTCCGCGGCGGTGGGCGAGATGTTGATTACCAAAGGGTGGAGAAAATCACTCCAGGAGGTGGTAGGGGCAGGCAAGGAGAAATTAGAGAAATTTTCTGAGTGCATCCGCGCCGCTCCCATTAGCGCTCGTGGAAATTATGCCTGCTGATCAAGTAGGTGGCCTTCGGGAGCCTGCTCTGAAATTACAGGGCAGGGAGGGGAGGAAAGGCGAGAAAAGGGAGGAAAAAGGTGCAAAACAAATTAACCCCCAACGAAGGCTGCAGAAATCGGCCTGGCTCCCTGGCTGGGGAGCAGCTGCTCCCCGCGGGCATCCCCGCGCTGGTGGTCACTGGGGAGATAAAAGGCAGCGAGACCAGTTGTAAAATACTTGTAAAAATGCTTCTGGGCTCAGGCCCTTTGAAGCCATCTCGAGCACTGCTAAATCGCTTGTTTTATTTGTGCTCTGCCCGGGATTTGCTTGGGTTTGCACTAACCGTGTTTACGCTGAAGCACGGCACGTCCGAAGGTGGCGCAGACCCGAGCCCAGCTCCGGCCTCACCCCGCGCTCCGAGGGGGTGCTGAAGCAGCTGAAGTGCCAGGTGTGCGCAGCACCACATCCTTCTCCCTCCCAGAGAACCACAATTAATCTTTCCAGAGCAGCCTTTCACTGCAAACCTCTGTAGACCACCCTTCCCTCTTCCTTCTGGCTTCTTCACTAGGTGCAGGGGAAGGAGAGCCGAAAGCACCTTCACACCGCCTTCCTAAGCCTCTGAAAATGCAGCAGCAGGAGCCATTGCAGTAATAAAAAACAGAAGGAAAGGCGAGAACTTTAGTTGCAATCCTGACCCTGAAACTCCTGACAAGGTGACAGGTTATTAAGAAATATCCATATTAATCCCAACCGCGAAGCGCTCCGTTCAGCCAATTAAACTGCCTGAATGGCTGAGCGCTCCTGCAGACCTTTGTGCTCCTTTTTTTTTTTTTTTTTTTAAATGCCCTCTTAGGGAAAGGAATGGCTTCTGCAGAGATGAGCCGCCCGGCTCCTTCCCTCCTCGCCATGTGTGTATAAAATGTTCTTGGCTGCTTTCAAACCCTGCACATTAATCTACGCAACAGAGCCTGTCTCTTCTAGCGTCTGAATGATTTCTCTTTGGGGCGGGTAGGACGGAGCTGTTCCACTTGGCATCACAATCCCCTCCCTGCCCCCTCCTCGCCTCGCTTTTTATTTTTTGGTACTGCCAGAAGAGCTCACAAGACATCTCTCCGAGCGTGTGCGAAGCTGGAGAACATCTTGCTGTAGGAACACACAGATATATATATATATATATATATACACATGAGACAGCTACAATGCCCAGAAACGAACCAGGAGATCAGGCTTTTAATGCACCACGTTATGAAGTATACAGCCCCTCCCTGCACCTTAGGACACACCGCTTATTTCTCCCTCGGTCGTTTCTTTGCCTGTGGCTGAACCCAGAGAGACAGGAACTGTTTCCTGAATTAAGGCTGCTGGAAATGAAACAGAGGAGGGGTTTATGCGTGGCGATCACCAGAATTCCTCCCCGCACAACGCAAGCCCCACAATCCCATCTCAACTGGCCTCATACAGCGATAAATCCAAACATCCCCACCACACAAAGGGCTGTCTGGTACAAAGCCAGGCCTTTTTTTTATTAACACCACGCTCGGGGCTGGGATTTTCATACCTGCCTGCCCCAAATTTCTGCTTGCGAGGATCCTGGCTGCTCCTGTAGCTGCCAGGGAGCCCCTCGCTGGCTGCTTCACGGGGCCTGGTGTCTGCTCGGGGCCTACACACAGAACTGATGAACGCTTCTGACCCTTCAAAGAGGGCCTGGATGGGGCCTTTAGGAGCAAGGACGGGAAAGATAAAAGATGTCTAAGGACATTCAAGCTTTTCTGAGCAAGCACCGTACACCCTGTCACTCCTGGAAACCCAACCCAGCTCCCACGGCACATCTTGAACCTTGGAAACTGCCAGAGGAACAGCGAGCACTTTCCTGTACTTCCAAATATCCCCAAATCCCCGGCCTCTGGGGCTCTCACAGTAATTCAGCGCACAGTTCTCAGCACTGCAACCCCATAAAACAAAATCCATATGGGGACTGCCCCCGCCAGCCAGCCGATACCTGCCAGGAGCAGTAATCTTGGTGACACTGGATCTGTACAATAAAGAAGCCCATTTCACCGGGGCAGGGTTTTCCTATAACTAAAATGGAAACAAAAATTGGCTCACGAAGACAAACGATGCCTGTGACAGTTTTTTTGCTGCACTTGATTAAATACAGCACACAACAAAACCATTTCTCCTCCTCGAACGATAAACCCCATAGTCTAAAATTAAGCCCAGCAGGGTAAGATCCTGTACAGATTTCGAGATATTGCAAATTTCTTGGAAACCCTGACTGCACTGTGTACACACACTGCAAAATCGCTCGAGAACCTCTGGCACCAAATATAAACACAGCAAAAGCTGAAAATCATGTAGTGTTTTTATCTCGATACAGCCTGTACCACTGAGTACAGCTGTGGTTTGTCATTTCATGATAAACCGCGCTTTGCTTTTGATTGTTTTGGTGTGTAACTGTGGATGCGAACGTAAGATATTATCATAAAAAGAAAAGGGGAAGAAAAAGCACAATCAAAGAAGTGTACCGACCCGAAACACGCTTTCCAAGGGGTATTTGTAGATATCAGAACTGCACCATTTCTCTTCAAGACAACTGATCCTTTTCATGAAAATATAATAAGCCCTAGAGAAATTCTGGATGATCGTTATTAAATGGACAGGCCTCATGCATTTTTCCAGTAAAATGACTGAAGCTTGGCTTTAGCATAATCCTGCAGATTATTTACATCTTCTGCAGTTTTTCCATGGCTGCTGAATAATCAAAGCTCCTTAGAAAACCACTGTCAGAGAAACATAAAACCTTTTTCCCCCTCCTTTCCTTTCTCTTTTACCTGTTTTTATGCACCCCTTCTCACACAGGAGCAGAAAGGAGGCCAAAAGTCCCCTGCAAGCAGGCCCAACAGATACCCCTCGGACCAGCTGTGAGCAGTCAGCATTCCCCACACCATGGCACTGCCCAGTTTTTGGGGCAATTCTCTTATTTCTCCTCAATACCCAGCTTCCAGAGCCAGCTGATTAAATGGGAGCTTGGGCTGCCTTTTAAATGCGTTTTCTTCAAGAAAACGGCTTAAAAAATGGCAAAACTGTGCCTCTTCTGCCAGCAATGAGAGGAGCTCCATCTCCTCTTCAAAGGAAGGACCTTAAAAACCACTGGAAATTACTTGAATATCGGGTGCTTTTCGGGGAAATCTTGCAGGGATGCTTCAAAACAAGCACTTTGCTTTCTTCTTCAGGCTCTGTGTCGTTTCCAGTCACACAAACCCCTTCCTTCCTTGCTTTTGCCAGTTACAACCATCCACCACAAATGGCTGCGCACAGAAAACGAAGACAATTAAATACTCTTAAACAGTAAGGGCTGCAATTGGCATGTTAATGAGATCTTTACACTCCCTAATGTGCTTTCTAAAAATAAAATTACACCCAGGTATACAGCTCTCACGGCTTTGGCATGCCCAGGGAAATGTCTGAATGGAAATTCTCTCATAATTTCATTGTGCTGTCCTGAAGCCAGCCGGGCCCTGCCAACACCCCGCAGATGCTCCACGCACCCTCAGAACAACAAGGGCTTGGCTGCCGGGCAGGGTCCCAAATTTTGCCTCATCTCAGGTCAATTTGAAGCCAGGAGACGTGGCGCTTGGCCTGCTCAGAGCCAGGGGTCACCTCTCGGCACCGCCAGGCCCAGGGCCCAGTCCCACAGCGGGGTCGGGACCCAGGTCTGCTCCCGCACGCGGGACGTGCTCGCTGCCACCCCCTGGGGACCTGCGGGGTCCCATCCGGAGCAGCAGTGGTTTGAATTACACAGCAGCCTGCTCTGCAGAAGGCTCGTCTGCGGTAATCAGAAGCATGATGTGGGTGCAGGGGAGGACTTCAAGGCACACCGGTTAGCAGAAGTCTCAAAAAGAGTGGTCAACGGGCAAAAATTCGTAAGAGCCCTCAAGCATCTCTTAAACCAGAATTATTCAGAATTATTTTTTGGGGGGGGGGGGGGGGGGGGGGGGGGGGGGGGGGGGACCTGGCAGGTCACTGCAGAGCCTGCTCCAAGGAAAGCTCGCGGTCTTCTTTCCTTTTTGTATCTTTTAACTCATGCAATTTGCGCACACACACAGGCAGACACATGCTCTGCTTTTCCTCTGCCTGTCTCTAAAACCGAACACAAACAAGGGCTCGTGTATATTGAAATCTGTAGGAAGCTTAACATTTACTTGGCTTTTGTGTAAACACTTACGTGAATTACACAAGTTTCAGCCAAGAGGCTCGGCACCCCATCGTGCAGAGCCATATAATTCATTACAATTAAAAGCAGAGAGCGAGGCAATCAGGCTTGCCCGACAGTGTGCTGCTATGGATTTGCTCTTCCAAATGGCTTCCAATTTGTCTCCGCAGCAGCTCAGCCTCTCCAAGAAAAACCTCCCAGAGCATCCCTCCCGGCCCCATGCTGCACCACCATCCATCCCCTCTGGGAGCTGCTGCTGGGGTGGTGGCACCCAGCTGCAGCTGACGGACGTGGAGGGAGGACCATGCCTCGTATTTTTCTGTTTATTGCTCACCCCAATGATGCACGGAAGATGCGGGTCCTGACCCTATGGAGGTGAAGGTGTCCCAACAAATGCATTTAAATAACACGAATCAACAAGAATGATGCAGAAAATGTGCATCACCCCAACGTGCAAGGCACTGTGTATTCCCCAAGTCTCTGCCGTTCTGATTCAGTATTCATAAGATGCTAAGCTATTACACTACCCTTCGGAAAGCGCTGTGGCTTACGGTGCTGCAGACAAGTGGTGTTATCACTTGGTATTTCTTCTTTTGTTATTACAGGGAATCTTCCTACATCTCTGAAAATAATCCAATTATTGCTTACCACTGGTAAGGTCACTGGTGCTTTGAACAGAGATCTGGGTAATACTCTGATTACTCTTAAGCAAATATTGCTAGGGCTTGGGCAGAAATTTCAGAGAGATTGAAAATCCATTTTACTGGAAACCACAGATAGAAAAATCTTCACACCCCAGAGGATATAAACAACAACAACAAAAAGGTACCGTTTCTCAGCCGTATTAGAAAAATATTGGTTTATCTGAAATCAAGAGAATGGATATATTCAGCTATTAAAACAATATAATTTCTCATACTGTATAACCTTCAGAATAAGGCAATCATCAAGTCTTTATTAAATGTTCCCTTACAGGCTCCAAAATGTATTGAACTACTTAAATGCAATGTATGGAAAACAGCAGAGGGTTTGTATCACTTGTGGGAATAAAACCGCTCACAGAGAAAGGCAGATATCAAAGATCAATCTGTAATACGGAAAAGGCAGTTAACATCCCTCATAGCAGACTCAGAGATTATTTTGCTGCATTGAGCCAACTAGATAAAAGAAAATTCACCTGAAACGCTTATGATGCCAAAGAAAAGGTGTCTATAACATGTCTTTTGGTGCAATTAATCACAGGTTCTTTACTGTCAGACCATCTTTAGGTAATGACAAAAAAAAAAGGGAAAAAAATAGCCAACCCTTTTTTTCCTTAAGAAGGAATTAATCACGGTGTCACTGAAAGATGGTTTTTCTGCCATCACTTTTCTTGTACTGGCCAACTGATATTAGAAACAAAACCCTGCTAGCGCTCGCTGTCCTGCTGACAGAGAGGAAGGATGCTCAGAATTAACCCACGTGTGTCCTCCCCGCTGGGAAGGGGCACATTTCAGCGACGCCACCAGAAGACCCCAAAGCGAAGGGGTGTCTCTGGACCTGGGGCAGGACAAGTACCGCCAAGGGCTGCTGGGGTGCCTGAACCACGTGCAGCTTCTCTTCTCCCCTCTGCAGTGGCATTGCTTGCTGTACAGTGACGTTACGTGACTCTATCCCATGGCTGGGATCTGTCCCACGTCCTGGCCGAGCCCCCTGAAATGCCACCGAGGCCAGGGACGGTGAGCGGGCGCAGCGCTGCTCCAGCTCTCCTAGGAAACCTGCTCCTCCTGCCTGACACAGGGACGTCCCCAGGGACAGGAGAGAGTGGGAAGCACGTCAGTGTCTTTGTCTCCTGCCTTCCGTCTGGGACCGAGAGAGGGAAACCCAGCTGGGGATGTGCGTGCACGGCAGGGGACCACAACCGGGGCAGTCTCTGCAGGGAAGGATGCACAGGGGACGTGGATGCACAGGAACACGCAGAGGCACAGGGACGCTCTCGCAGACACGCTTCAGCTGTTTTCTATTTTGAACAAATAACACGAAGAGTACAAACACTATCTAGCAGCAGCTGCAGCGACACGGGGCTAAAGACTCGTGTCTCGTGCGATCGTTCCTACAAACAGATAAGTTGCCAACTACTCCTCCCTTCCCTGAGTAATAAATATATTTGCATTTTTTCGTGGCACAAGATCTGTTTTTTGAAGGGAAAGAATCACACAAGCAGCAGACTTAAATACTGAAAACTGAATATTTAACAAGTAAACTCTGTTTATGCCTTACAAAGAGCACTGGCTATTTTAAGCACGTTAGATTGTTAAGTGAAATATCAGGAAACATGGGAAGAAAAATACACAGTGCTTTGTGCTCCGTTAACAGGACGAAAACCCAGCACACAGGAAAGCACACGGGGATGGATTTGTAAAACCTTCCAGCAGAATGACCTCCAGGTGAGAAGTGCACAAAGATAACTGCATTCAAAATTTCCCTGTCGCCTTGCACTGCTCCTTCCCAAAAAACAGCCTGGGTGAAAGAGGCTGCAGTGATGGAGGCACGAGGTAAAGGAAAAGGCAAAGCGGTCAAGGAGAGGTCATGGCAAAAAAACAACCCACGCAGTGCCCATCGTTGTCCTGGCACGGCACAGCCTTGATGCTGGCAGGGTTTTCACGGAAAAAAATAAAATAAAAATCAACTGGAACATTAAAAGTAAAGTTGGTTTTAGTAATATTGGCTTACAGCCAGCACCTGGTAGCACAGGCTGGGCACAAGGACTCGCAAACCAACAGACGAACCAGAAGGATGCAGGAAGGCTCGTTACGCTCACGTTTAGGCTGCGGCTTTGAAGCAGAGCTGCTGAAAGGAAAGGGGCCTGGGGAGCCTGGCGCAAGAGAAAGCGGGACAGGCGGATCCACGCAGAAACCCAAGGCGGCTCATTAGCGTGGAGGCGAGCATTGTCAAAGAGCTCACGTCTGCACCAAGGCACGGACCTGGCGTAACTGAGCCCTGCTATTTAACCGGGAGTGAATTAGGTTTTAGCGCACGGAGGTGAGACAGAGAACACGGCACAGAGCTGGCTCTGCAGCAGCCGCGGTGACCAGCAGACCTGCAACAGCCCGGCACCAGCAAACACCACGCACGCAAAACAAAAGGATTAAGTTTCCCCTTATTACCGCACGATCGCAGCCCTGCCGGCACACACCCCTTACACCCACTGCTCCCCCGGTCTCCCGCTGCAGGAGCTCTGAGCTTTCCTGACGCTTTGCTTTCTATTGTTACGGGTTGATTCAGTCATAACTGCACGCCCCTGCGGGGCTGCGGAGGGAAGTGTGAACACCATCACCCCTATCCTATTAAATACTCAGGTTTTGGGGACTTTTCAAGTTGGACTAATTGCTACGGGTGACAGAGCTCCGCTGGAGCCAGCAGGACTTGGCCGCACAGAGCAGCCTTTCCAAGGCACAGGTATTTTCTCTCCCTGCCCTTCGTAAATCTAGCCAAATAATCAGTTTATTTGGCATGGAGCGAATGCATGGTGAAGTAACGCCTCTTGCGTTATCGAGGTTCTCTTCAGGGATGAGTATGTCATTAATCACTGCTGAAGCCAACATTAAAATGATATTGATGTTAAGAATCCCAGGTGTCCCATTTGGTGCTCACATAACATATGGTACATGTGAATTTTATAGCTTTTGTATTAATCTGCCCAGAATGCCATCACTTTGCAAGATTTCATAAAATATTAAAATTACGGAGGATAATTTATTTTACAATTCCAGGCAAAGGCCCTGGGAACCATGAGAACCTCCCCATTAAATTCACACAGGTCTGCGACTCGCAGTCCTAATATCTTGCATCTGTTTGCTGAGCGAGAGAAAGACGCGATGTCTTGCAACTCCATTACGTGATGGATCAGTCTGAATTTGCTTATTAAGGTTCCTATGATCCATTATCACTGCAGGGGAGAGAGAGAGGGAGAGGGAGAGAGACACGACAGACTAAGGATGTTTATCAAACCACATGAAGCCCAGACAGACACTCCAAACAAATACTCCATAGTCACTGCAGAGAAGTGCTGGGCATCTTTATTGACAGCCCAACCATGCATCACACGGCTGGCTTTTAAACACCCAGCAAAAGGCTACAATTTGTAAGGACAGCAGACTAAAAGACTGGATTTTCATGTCTTTTGGTTAATGTATCACCGCTACAAGCATTTCAAAAGGACTCCACGCACCTGTGTGCCAAACACTATTTGTAGCATCGAAAGGTGGCCGAGATGCTCGTGCACCAGGGCACAGAACTGACCACGGGGTTCGGAGGCAGCTCCCCGGTGCCTGTCCGGTTACTCGTGGCTTGGAGCTGTGTGGGAGCCAGGCTCAGGGGGGCTCTGGTATGAGCTGGTGGGCACAAAGTCAGAGGTGACATGATGCAAGGGTGGCTTTGAGCCACCCGATGGCAATCCCCACCGCATATGCAGCAGGGGTTCCACGCTACGCCTTTCGGAGCGGGCAGGATGGAGCTGGCCGGTGCCAAGATACTCCCTGCTACAATGATTACTGGAGGGAGTGATTTCTGCAATAGCTATCAGGAAGATTCAAAGCCAGCAGCTGCTGTGAACTTTGAACAACCACAGAATTCAATAGCAAATCTCTGATGAATGTTTAACACCTTGCAAATCTCTTTTCAAGATCAGGAACTGGTATAAAACTAGTAGCCTGCTGCAAAACTACGTGCACACGAGACACAAAGTCAATATTTTGAACAACTAATCCCCCCTCCCCCCCCCAAAAGAAGGCTGGGAGGGATCGTGCAAGGTCCTTTGGCCCAGCCCCATGCCCCAAGGCTTTGGTGCACTGACTGCATAGGCAATCGCCCACGCTGCAGGAAGAGGCAGGGGAAGGACTCAACTGCGACACCCCATTGTCAAGCAAAAGTGTGGAACTGCCCAGGTCGCACCTGAAAAAACAGTTAGTAATTCTCATACCTTAAAAGCAGCACACGCAAACTTCTGCAAAATTTATGATTCCCCTGTTTATCGTTGCAAATGTGGCTTATTGAAATCCTCCAAGTCTTGCGACCAAACAAATCATCCTACTGAACACAAACTGAAGGAAATGGATGTGGCTGCATCTGCTTAAATGAGCACACAATTGGTAGTTACTAAGCATGCAATTATGAAAATTTGAGTCTGTATTTACAGAGATGTTTCCCATTAAAAACATCTTGGTAATACCAAGTATTCTTGGACCGCTTCTCCGCAACGTAAAGAAATAATGTGCAAAAGTACATTTTACTTCCAAGGCACCATAAACGTGAACGTCAGAAAACCAATATTCTGAAAAGGGAAGTTCCAAGTTTTCGTTCTTGCCCCAAATGGCAGCAGTACAAACAAATGTGCAAACAGCAACAAAACAGCACGTGTGCGTCCAGCAGAAAGATCGGTGTCCCACAGCCAAGATCGCAAATGATAAGGACATCGATGACGATAAATGAAGTTGGACCAACAACATCTATGCTGTGAATTACACTTGGATTCTGTGACTTCCAGCTCCCATGGCACACATGCTAAATGCATGGAGAATTTATCATGGGGACATGTGGATCTGTGCATCAGTCTCAGAGGTACGTATGTGGATTCACACGAGCAGAGCGAGATCGTGTGCCCCAGCCAAGACACTCGTGTCCCTCTCACATGCACTGACGGGTGGGAACAGGCTCTTCACTGCCGCTTTTGTGGTTGGTTCATCCGTAATTAACATCCAGGTGCCAAAAGAGAACAAAAGCTGACATAAGGCCCAGGTCTTCCAAAACTAAGGAGCTCTCTGAACCCTTGAAAACTAAACAGTGAATTAAGTAATTCATCCCTCAACCTGAAAAGGAGTTTTCATTTCCAGTTTAAACACATGCTAAGTTTTATAGATGTGTTTGCCCAGGGTTCTGACCCAGCATCCCAGCTGGTGAGAGATGACCCAGCAGATTGAGGGATCCACAGCACTGCCCTGCACCACAGAAACAAGATTTTGATTTAATGGTTCTTTTCTGGAAGAAGAACAAGTGGAAACATTCCCATTAAATTAATCAGGGTTGGAGAATAACAAAACAAAACAAAACAACCTTACATGCACCACCAAAATGCTACAAAGACGCAGATGGCCATTGCAGCTCAGCCTCCCTTTCTCCCATGTGAGATGCTCGTTGGAGAAACATCGCCCGAGGGATAAATCAAGTCCCTGTTCACAGTAACCCAACCTGGGGCCCTGCTCCCTCCCTGGGGTGATCACAGCGCACTGGCTGGGATGCAAAACCGTAACAGGAACCAAAGAATCACGAGTTGGCTTCACAATTTCATTTCTGGGAACTTCCCAGCAGCTCTGTCCTTCCCTGTTAGACAGCCCCATGCTGCTCATGTGTAGTTTCATTGATTTTCCTTGTTTTTACAGGTCCATCAGATACGACTAAAAGCAGGAAATGGACAAATGCACCTGGGAAAAAGTCATTACCATCCTTGTAACACTCCCTCAGACACTCCTTGCCGTGCTGTATTGGAGGACACCACATGCTCTCTGCATGCTGAGCGTTAAGCACTCCGGCAAAGGAAATAATCCTGGTGCTCTAAGCCACAGCAAATCAATCTGGATTATCCCATTATACCTGTCCTGAGAAATAAGGAGGCATTTCTCCAGGGCATTACCCATTCCCTGATTCCCTGATACCTCCCTGCATTCGGCAGGGCTGGCTGCCCCCAGGCACAAGCAAGACCCCACTGCCCAGCCCACTGGGGGGCTCTTGTCAAGCCCCCAGCAGCAGATAGGGCTCCCGCTCCATGACGTTGCTTGTTCACTGCACCTCCACCAGCAACGTATCATGCCATCACAACTACTTCCATAATGCTCCAAAATTTTATTATTTTTTTTTTTTTCCCAGAACTCCTGGCTGGGGATTACTGACCTCAGGTCACAGCCTCAGCCATCATCCCTGCAGGGTGCCGGCTCTCCAACACATGCAACGTACGAGCGAGGTGTCCCTATCTGGTGGTATAACCCCACGCAAGCAGACACGACACCCCTGCCAACACCTGGGGGAGATGCAGGGCTGAAGCTGGCACAGTTTGCTTTCGAGTAGCCGCTGGGGATGGAAGTGAAAACACGACGAAGTGATGGCACGTGTTGTCAGCAGCGCTGCGCTAACATCACGGTGAGCAGGAGCACGCACACCTCCCCTGCGAGTTCGCTGCCACGCTTTTACACCAAGCTATTTGGGATGGTCTCCAGCCACCATAAACACGCCTTTTGTTTGCAAGCTTAATTAATGCCTCAGCAGCGATTAGCAGAATCTGCTTTCACCAATGCATCTTAAAACCAAAGCTGGAAGAACAATTCAGCTTATCCCAAAGTAGATCTGCTTCTCCCGTGCTAGGCAGAACACCAATACAGGCCTTTGAGATACATTTTCAATCCCCCTCAAAGAAAATATTAGCCATTTTGGTGACTTACATTTCAGTTAAGAAGAGTCCCACTCCACATTTAAACCCAATTATCACATACCAAAACCCAAAGTCGCTTACATGGCCTTGAGATCTTCATCAAATGAGGAAGACAAATCTCACTGCCTTTAGTGGAAGGATGCTCTGTCTTCAGCTTTTCAGATGCTCTGAACGTTTGACATCGGGAACGCAGGTCAGTAAGTAATAACCACAGGGCAATGCTCCGGGTCCCCCAAGAACTACAGACCATTCACCGACAGCAAAGCTTACGCGCACATTTTCCACGTAGTTCCTGTGTTGGATCTGCCTAACGTAACTGTCTCAGGTGATTTAAATAGGAACTGAAAACCTTCCCAAAAGATCGAAGCAGCACTGTCCAATTTGTAAATACCCTGGGCTCCGTGGAAGGTTGTTAATGTTAATACAGGGAATCTGTTTGATGCAAATGAAAAAAAAAAAATTCTCATTACAGAGTTTCTTGTAATGACAGTGCTCAAATATAACCACAACAGTCTGCTTTTGATTAGAGCAAGCCGTTTAGTGCCGCCGTTATTATTTGTTGTTTCTATGGTTCCTTGGGTGTGCGTAACTCTTCCCAGACAGACACAGGGAAAGGCTCAAATGCTTCTTCACTGAAGTAACAAATTCTGCTGCGTTTCAGCAAGGTCAAGCTTCCTCACCGTGCTCCCCACTCATTTGTGGTCCAGGGCAGGGCTTGGTGGGTCCAGTTCAGACTGGTCAATTCTCCTTTCCTCTGCATTTCTATATTCTGTTTTCTTTTTTTTTTTTGCTTGTTTGTTTTTCTTTTGTCTTTCCACCTTCCATCCCCCCCTTTCTTTTAGGAGCAGGAGTGGGGTTCCCTTACTCATTCATCCCTACCGGGAACTTACCGTGCTGCCCTATCAACTTCCAGAGGAAAAGGTTCCCATTTTTATTACAGCTGAAAAAAGTCATTCCCACCTTAAGGAGAATTGTTTCATGTTTGTTTAAACCAGCTCGGTGCTATGGATGTAAAAAAGCTGCTGGCCCAGACGAGCGCATCCAATTAAGCACACGGTCCCCATCCAGCTACACTGGGTGGCACAACCAACACTGCAGGCTGGCAAAGCCACTCTCAGCCACCACATAGCGACATTTTCCTTCAGTCTCCTCAACGTGAGGCTTATTTTGATTTTAAAAATAAATAACGATAATAAAAAAAACTCCTCCAGCAATCTGTCAGGTCAGAGCGCTGGAAAATGGAGTTCACGTTTAATTGCCCGGCAGTGGCTAACAGCCCCACAAGCATCTTGTGTGCCCAGATCTGCGACCTCAGCTACTTGGCACGCACTTTGTTTGGTTACAAGAGATGACACCAACCACACAAAAGCGACTGCACAGATCCGAGGTCAGTTTGTGCAGTATTAATGAAGCAATATAGATGATAAGAAATACATCCAGCGCCTGGATATACTGTATGCTCAGGGGAACCGGGCTCATATTAAACAGCAAAATAGTGATCTATTGTGCAGGATGCATGTCTGGAGGAATGGCTTCCAGATGGGACCACACCACTCATAAACAGAGATTGCAAAAAAGCCCTCTTTTTAAATGAAATAAAATAAAAACATATATATACACTACACATACACATCGCTCACATTTTTCCAAAGGAGACTTTATAACACCTCCCCTTTAATTTGTAAGTCTTTTGTATGTAGATTATTTTTTTTGAGCCTAAGGTGTTTTATTGTCACAGTATAGCTGTGATTTTTTATTTATTTATTTTTTACCTTAGAAGAGGCTAATTTAAATGAGAATTGCCACACCTTGCTTCTGCCCTGCCAAATTCTTCTCCCAGCTCTCTGGACGGCTGGGACGGATTGCAAGGCTGGAGCTCAGACAGCAAGGAAAACAAATGTAAGCTGTTTTAATTTTTATAGTGCTTCCATGTGCAGTGCATAACCCCCTATTCAGAGTAAACAAAACCATTGCGGAGCTGGAGGGGGTGATAATCAGAGTACACAGATCTCAATAAATACGTCAAACTATCAAACTGCCAAGCTTGGCTCTTTCCTTAGCTATTTGAAAGCAACCAAGCAAATTCTCGGAATTAATCAAAAATCCTTTACAAAGGCCATATAACAACGAGGCCGGTAATAAATCACATTAGCGAAGTATCACAGAACGAACTGGCACTTGTCTTTTGGAGAGACCGACACTGGGAGAAAAACGCTGTTCTCCACCCTCTGTAAACATTATTAAAAAGTTGTTTAGTTGCCATTGACATATTGTTCACAAAGCTGTTGAAAGATGGCCCGCTTGCCAGCGATGTAGGGAAATGTTCAGCACGGGCTGAAGCCATACCGCGAGGCCGGGTCCCTGCCGGCAGGCACCAGCGCTCCTCCGGGTGCCAGGGCCGAGGACACCCAACAGCCACAAGCCGATTTTTACCTCTTGCAACTCCAATATTTGACTCCTGCTCCGTTTCTTGCATCTGTTCGCCAAGCCCAGCGATGTGCTTATCGGTTTCATTTAAACATTATTTACCTCTCGAACATAAACAGTTTATCGCTCGAGAGCTACTCAACGCCAAACACGGGCTGCGAGCAATATTCCATCCTCTCACTTATGTAAATACCATTTATTCACAGGAGGCACAAAGTGCAATGCCTGCGCCGAGGCCCACGAAGCTCTGCACCCACAATTTGACAGAAAATCTGAAAAATGGGGAAAGGCTCGATGCAAAATCGTCAACAGGTATAAATCAGGAGGGGCCCCCTGCACCACCAGGGCACGTCGCAGTCCGACGCTCGCTGTGCGCCACAAGCCACCCACCCAAAGGTGCTAAGCGATTTTCGGCAATCCCAAGCAGTTCTGAAAAGACATTTTTCTGGGCGGGGGAAATGTCAGATTATGGCAAAGTTGGTACGGCTTTTTGCTTTGTGGCACTGTTTTGTCACAGTCAGGAGGAGCCTGGAAAAAATGATGGCCAAAACACTGTGACAGCCAGGTTGTGCCGCTTAGGTGGTGGAAATTGGTATTCCCAAGTAAAATGGTATTCCTGAATGACTGATGATACAACTGATACAAGTTCAGTGCCAACAACAACAAAAATATCCACAGGAAAAATTAATTCACATTCTAATCTCCGTTTACTTTGCTAATGGCTCCAAACCCTTCCCCTATTCACCGGCGTTACTACTTGTTTACTAAATACTGCAATGAAGAGCTTTTTTCCCCCCCTTATTTATTTATATTTCCTATTAAGAGGAAGGCAGCGCCTTTCGGAAGGGCGATATACCTGGTGGCCGCTGTCAGCAAAACAACAGCCACCACAGCCGCCTGCGGCCTGAGCAAGCTCCCGGGCGAAGCGCCGCGCGGCGGGGCGGAAATCAAGCCAAGTCGCGCCCGCTTGCCACATTCAGCAACGTCCTCCGTGCAACCAGCTTGGCAGCCGGTGGAAATAAAGCAACCTCTCACGGACCTGCCCGTGGCAAAGCCCCGAGTGGGGTGGATGAACGCCCCGTGAGTCACTTCGTTACCAAGGCTAAGCGCGAGCTAATTAATTGACTGTATCTGTTGCTCTGCTCTGTATTTATGAAATGCAATCTCCCCCCAGAAAGGCTGGCTGCCTTGCAGTTACAACATTCAGATGTTATAAATTCGTGAGCCAGAATCAGTAAACATGATGCAATTAGAAAAATAAGCTGATGTGGAAAATCAGCTTAAAGGGTCCTCGAGAGAAAAAGCACTTCTAGATAAAACGCCTCATAAAAATGCACGCGATAGCGGCCTGGCTGCAGCACAGCAAACAGCCAGGGAGTACATTTTACTTCGTCCTGAGCAGATCACACCCTGAGACAGCTCGTCCTGCCTTCCCATCACAAATGTGTGGCAAATGTGAAGCACGGTCCTGCTTCTCGAGCCATTTTACCCACACTGGACCAAGGATTTGCGGCCGTATTTAGTCTGTAGGAAGACGGACAGAAGGGTTCTTCTCCGGCTGTGCTTCTTGCTGTTTGCCAACATTTCTTTGTGATTTTACTGTCACGTTAATTCTCTTTAAATCCCATTATAATCACCCTTAATCCAGCTGCCTGGATCCCAGCGTTCGTTACCTTGCCATTTACCCTACGTGAGGTGTGAAGCTGCTTCATCCCACCCGAGTCAGATGAGCTTCTAATTGCAGAACCCTTCCCAGGTTCTTTGTTTCTACTTGCAAAACAATTTCCAGTCGGGAGGCAAGTAAACCCTTGCACAAAGCCTGCGCTTTCACACGGTCAGCACATTTCTTGGCTCCCTCGGCAGCTCCCCAAACCACTGACCAGCGGCCTGCCTCCTGCAGGACCCGACACGAGAGGACAGGTCCGTCCCTCGGTGGCTTCTCCCTTCTCAGAGGTCTCGAGGCACCTGGGTGGGCAAACCTCTCGCCTCCTCAGAGGGCTCCCATGAATCACAGCCTCTCATGCAAAGTCTGAGGTCACTCGGAGAGAGACCAGGAAGCATTTTTGGTTGCAAGATCATCATTTTGGGACACTCTGCCCTACATCTCCACCAGCGGGTGTGGAGGCCGAGGGGCGGGCGTCTCTGCTCTGGGAGAACACCCAGCTGCAAACCAGGCACCAAACCAACACAAGACCAGGGTGATACCCCCACCCTTAAGACCTTGTAACCCCCTCGAGGAGAGAACGGGTTTATCCTACTGCTTTTTTGGGTTACTTCGTGCAACCAGAAGCGGCCAGGAGCACTCCTCTCTCTTCTCCTAAAAGAAACCCATAAAGACCACGGCGCGGATCACCAGGCTGGGGCCACAGTTACTGCCCTCTGCTCATCCCCAACCCATGCCCACAACCCCGCACCCCTCGAGGAGCCGTAAGCCACGTGCATATCAGGACTGGGGATTTGGGGGATTTTTTCCTTTCTTCTGGCTCCGAGCGATGCAAGGAGCTGGCTGAGCACTTGGGCAGATTGTTAACCCAGCGCTCATGCCAACGTGTGTCAGACACCATGGCAACTGGTGCGCTAAGCTAATTATGGCTGTACACAACGCTTAATAATGAAGCATTATATCGCCTCATTAGAGAGCCTTCGCCTGGCTTCGGCCCCCGCTCCCTGTGCTGGCTGCAAGGTGAGGCAGTCACCCGTCCGCCAAAGCTCTGCGATGCTGGGGGGGGCACCCGGGCACGGACCGCTCCATCCATCCCAGCAAAAAGGGCTTTGTGGGTGACAGGCACCCCGTCGAGGTGACAGAGCCAGCAAACTCTGCAGCTCTTCTAAGAAACAGCCGTGCCACAAGAAAAACTGACAGGGGCGAGCTCCGGGCGCAGGTCCCGCTGCCCACCTCCCTCCCCAGCACCATCGCTGCTCTCCGTGTGTGGTCCCCGTATAAGCACCATCTGTCTCGAGTTTAGCACAACACCACCGCAGTCCCACCAATTAAAACAGCCTGCCAGAGTTAAATCCTAAATAAATGCGAAGTTGAGTAAATGATCGGCAGCGAAGATAAATAGGAAGGGGAAGCCCAAGCACCAACGGGGTTGGGATAGGAGCTGGGGCAGGCACTGTGCTGATGCACGGGAATGCGACCCATCCCCAAATCCCACACCCACTGTGCCTGCAAACCCTGGGTTTGGCACCCCAAGGCCATCCCCACCCCCAGGATCCAGGGGTACAACTGAGACACCCAGAGACTCAGCCCCTCATCCAGCCACTGCAGCCCGTTTGCTGCCTTCATCATCCAGAGGGAAAATCAGGTGCTGTTTTGAAAAGGGAGCGAGGAATAATGGGCTGGTTGTGCTGCACTCGTCTCTGAAATCCAGGTCAAATCAGCCTCAGGTAGAGTCATTTCCCTTCTTGGCCACTGGAGTGGTGACAGTCCCGTCAGAAAATCGCTGGCTCTTTAATGCCGACTGAACTGCTCGTGGCTGCCTGTACCTCGCTACAGCAGCAGCAGTCAAGGGGAAGGCTGCAGAACATCACACGTGGAAATGCAATTTGCTGTGAGTTAGGGGAAAAGCGCCGTCAAAATGCAAATCTTGTTTGTTCAGGAGCAGGATGAGTTTAAAGGCTGAAACTCCAGATGCGAGGAGCATCACCTGGATGTTCCCCTCTGCTCACCTCTCGCTGACAACAAAGCGAGCAGCGATGCAAGGCGAGTTAAAAACACAGCCACATGTGGGTAAGACATGAAAGCGCAGCCTGGCCCTCACCACGTTAGCAGGAGTGACCGGAGCAATGCGACATGAAACGATGCCCTCGAAATGTAAATAGGGAGTGACCATCTGCATGGGGCCAGGAGATGAACCCGGCAGCTTTCGTCAGCACGCTCGTGTTACCAACTGATGTGGTTTCCAGAAACCCTGACTGAAGCCCAACGTGCAGCTGACCTCGATTTACTTTCTCCTGCTTACAAAAAAAGAAACGCAGAAACAACAGTTTCCTCCGCGGCTCTGCGAAGACTTGAAAAGTAAAAGGCGATGAAAAGGAGCAGAGGTGGATGGGGTTTGGGGAGCCACAGACAAACAGAGCACACTGAGCAGCCGTCGCAAAGCGTCAGGCACCGGGCCAACCCGCCAGCTCCCCAAAAACCCTGCCAAATTCACCGTCAGCTAAAACTGCAAGCCACCATGTGCCGAAGAGCCTGCAGAAGACCCTGCTGCCATCCGTGCCCGGGGGGTCCCACGGCCAGCTGGCTCGCCGGCTGACTTTCCCTGCTCTCAGCTTCCCCATGCGAGTGCCAGCAAAGCTTTGGGGCACGGTGGGGTGCTCGTGCATGCCAGGATGCAGACACACACACGCATGCTGCTGGCAGTGCTGCACAAGCATGCTGAACAGCTGAATTCCTGCATGCTTCAAGACACCGAGCCACTTGGAAACACGTCTGGAGCAATAGGGACAACATTCATGTGCAGCCCTCAGCCAGAAACGAGCAGTGCTGAGGAATGGGATGGGGCTTTGGGGAGTAAGAGGAAAATGGAAGAGCCCTCATCTTTCTCGTCCTGTCATTATACCTCTGTCACCAGCACACGAAGCTCCTCTGGTCCCTGATGCTCACGCCACAGAGCTGTGTTCACCCAGATGGGCGCACTGTGCATCCTCTCGGAGCAGCAGTCCCCCACCGTGGGTGGTGCCTGCAGTCACCCCGTGGCCCCTTCAACCCCTGCAGGCAGGACAGGACACGTGCCCTTACAGTGGCACTGACCCCACTGCAGGTGTCCCAATGACTCCAAGAGGAAGGGGACCGAGCCTTGACCCAGGGGATGCAGGTGGAGGCTGCTCGGTGGGGATGCTTTAGATAAACATCACATAAAACAGCTCGATCCCGATTCCTGTGCAGCAATGCATTGGCTTGTGTTTACCACCCACATACCATTTTATTAAGACAATCTCAAGTAAGAATTGTTGCCATTGCTGAAGTTTATTTTAACATATGGCTAACTGAGATGAAGAAAAACATGTAAAATACATTTTAACGTGCTATTCTTGCCTAATGGTTTTTATAATTTTTTTTAATGCCCAATATATATTTATACATTCCAAACACTGGGGGGGATGTACGTTAAAAAATTATATCAGTCACATGGTGACTGCTAAATGAAAAAAGTACTGTGGTTCCTTTGTATTAGTCCAAAACCGCTAGCACTGTTCTAATTTTCAATAGGCGAAAGGTAATTTGTGGTTTCATAAATTCTGTGCAAGACATCATAATTCTTACCTGGTTACGGCTGTCAGATGCTGATACACCACGGTGAGGGGGTTTTAAAACCCGAGATGGATGTCTTGTAAAAAGCCCAAGGCATTTAAAAGGCAGAAACATTCTTTCAGTCCAGAAAAAGCCCGGTTCAAGTCTTGGTTGGGGTGAGCTGCTTCTGCTACGGTTCAGCAAGGCACTTAAACACGTGCCTAGTACGAAGCCCAGGAGCAGGCTGTGCTGCCTTTGACAAACCACCCACGTGTGCGACTTCAGGCTCATGATGTGCCATTTAATCACGGCACCAGCACACCAACAACGCGAACCCGTTTGCAGAATTGGCCTCTCCGGAGAGGTGCCCCCGAGCAGCAGGCTCTGCAATCCCACCCACGAGCAGGGGTTTCATGGGGTTTCGTTCCAGAAACCAGGACTGACCGCCCTCGGGCCGGCACAGCCAGAAAGGCAGCGACCTCGCAGGGCAGCCCAAGCTTCCCCCTACAAATTGTATGGGCTGCCACGACCCTCAGAGGCTCCGCAACTCATCCGTATAATGAATTATTGACTTAATCAAGGGTGGCAATGAGTCTTGTTCCTACCACGAAGCCATAAAAACAAGGACACACCAGGTGGAAGACGAGCTCCTAACTCATCAGCTACTACACCCCGGGGCTTTTTCCAGCTCCGGGTACCAGGACTGGATGAAGTTACAGCAGAACACCCTGCACAGTCCCTGCTTTTCAGGCTTGGAGGTACACGGCCCTAAATGCATTTATCCTCTTCTGAAAGCCTACTCTGCAGAATTTAATTGGATATATTCTAAAATGTCAGCTTTGTTTCTTCACCAATAAAGCAGAAAGCCACTCTCTCACATGTTTATTTGAAATAGGGATTTAGCGGGTATTAAACGCGCCCCTCTCAGCTAAGGTTCCAGGCCAGGGTTTAAGTATCTGTGTTACGAGACGAATTGGAGTTTTAACTCACAGTAAGCACATTCTAAAAATGGAATAAAATAATCAAGTCCATGTGCAAATCTCTGCCCCCCCCGGTAACCCTCCTGACCCCAGCACAACCCACGCTCTGACCCGTGCGGGACGTTCACCTCTGCTTGCTGTATACATGAATTAAAACAAGCCAAGAAAGCAAAGACGGAAAATACTCCCCGATTTTGTACTTTTCAGCTGATTTCCCTCAAAAGAACAGAAGGGCAGAGTAACAGGGGATGAACTCGGACCACTCGAAAAGGCCGCCCTGCACACACGCAGCATTCTGTACGCGTTATTTACATCTCCGCTCGCATCCTGTTTTGATGTAAGTCATAACGTACTTCACCCCGTCTGCAAAACCAGCAAATTCCTGCAGATCTGGCAAAACACTTAAGCCACTGCTTAGCTTCGAGCCCAGAAGTTGCTCAATGGGGCCATTCATGGGCCGTGCAGGGGCTTCGGTGCTTCCCGCACCCAGGGGTGCTGAGCTCTTTGCCTGGATGCACTCCTGAGCTGCTGGCACTACCCAGCCAAGCAGATATTTTCACCTACATGCCCTTAGGCTTTCTCTCTCCCTTTGTGCTGCACGTGACACAATGGCAAAAAGAAGAAAACCATGAAGGACACCAAGTTCTCGATTTGTTTTGAGCTGGTTGCCTGAAGGCAGCCGTGGCTCAGCACAAATAACAGGCAGCAGAGGATGGCATCGCCCATCCCATACGGAACAATGCTCCTAAAGTAGCGTTTTTCCTGGAAAACACTTGAGATTAGTCTCACACCAGTCACGGGGTTATCGTTTTATGATGCGTCTGGTTTCTTTCCTTTTTTTTTTTTATAAGAGAAAAAGAACCATAACTTTTTACGTTCAGTGAATTGAACTCCTTATAATTAGGGTTGCTGGTTTCCACGGCAACGAGGATCCAGCTCCGTTTTATGGGAAATACAAAAAGAATAGCTACGCTCCAGCTGTCAGTGTGGTCTGGGCACCGCGAACCAGCAAGGGGACAGCGCTGCAGACGCGGCAGCGCTCGGGGCAGCCCCGCTCTGCTCCTGGCATCACCGTGCTGGAGGAGGCGTGTGCACCAAAAAGCCACGTTTTTGGCCAAATTCATGGTAAGAAGTGGAGATTGTGACTTCTCCGTCCTCCCTGCTGGAGCCCGGGGACACCACCAGCACTTCTCATTCTGGAAGAGCGGCATCGCCCCCACCCTTCCCCAAGGGCTCCACGAGCTCCTCTGCGATGACTTCACCTATAATAACAACTTCCAGGGCCCTGCGGACTTCAGAGGAAAATAAAATCCAGTTATTTTTTTTTCCTTTTATAGCGCTCTTATTTTAAGAATTTGATGTGGGTGTAGAAGAAAAAGACACACCTATCGGAGCTGGAATAAAGCGCTGGGCACGGTGCGACTCCAGCAAGCAGGAAAGTGAATCACACGAGTATCTGCGCCGACTTTCTCAAGTAGTAATTTGCCTGGGCCAGGCTTCTGTAACAGATGTTGCCTTAAATATGTAATTTTGTGTTGTCTTTCTCAGATACGTGAGGAAAATAAAACAACATTATAATCCTTATCAGCAGGCCAGCACCGCTCTGCACATATCTGTAATGCTGAAGACAAACAGGCAAAAAATAAAACAGGAGATGCAGGCACTCACCAGCACCCAGCGCCACGAAGCACCGCTGCAGGCCTCAGTTTGGGGTGAAAAAGGAGGATTTTACCAAAAATGGGTGATAACAGACACGGTCTCAGTGTGACACTGCTTGCAGCCTGCCATGAAGCCCACGCAAGCCGCGTGCAGAGGGAGATCGATGCCTGCATCGACTTTCCGCATCGGTTTGCGGCAGATAACGCCGCCGCCCTCCGCGCCTGATTTGATTTCACAAATCAATAGTGAATGCTTAAGAACGGAGCTGGCTGGAAAAGGCTTTGTTTGCGAATTTCCACGGGGAGAAAGCGAATTTTCTGTTATAATTTCAATGCTGACTTCTCAAATGAGCGAGCCCCCTTTAAACCAAAGCTGGGCACCTGAAAGGCTGAGATAACCGAGGGTCCGCAAGTCCCTTCTGAAAACTTGGAGCTCATTATTTCCTGGGGGGCTTCTCCCTCTCTCCCTGCTTCTGGCAACCCAGCACCAAAGCCTGGCACAGGCAGGACCCCCCAGCTGGACCTCGTGCCTCCCGGCCTCCGCCTGTCCCTGGAGCTGGGGAGATCACTTCCAACCAAAGCACGAGGGACTCACGCAGCTCCATCGTGCCCCAGCACCAGATGTCAGGCCAGGGCTGTTTATGGAGCCAAAAAGCCTGCTTACATCCGCGAGCCATCCGTGCTGATAGCATCTCTCAAACACAACAGTTATCTGCACAGCGCTTGTGCCCCTCCGCTGAAGAACATCTGCAATTTTTAAATCCTTTCCAGGAAAAAAAAAATCACTTAACTTTCAACCAACCTTTTTTTTTTTTTTTCCTATCATTGTGTTGATTAGGAATCTTAATTACAGATATACTGATGAAGGGGTCAATTTGGTAGTAGTAAATAAGCTACCACCACTACAGTATATTGCTATACACCAAACTAAAAGGGCACAGACATGACCTGCCCGAAGTGCCACGGGCCTGGGAGGCTCTCCCCCCTTGTTCCTCAGTTTCCTTGCTTGCAGGTAGAAGATGGTTGGACTTGCTGAAGGAAACCAACCAGGACCAAAGCCAACAAAATGAGCTGGTGCCCATCCAGAGGCACCGAGCGATGCTGCGGATGCCAAAAGGAAGTGCAGATTTAAAGGCAGAACGGGCAGCTCACGGGACAGAAAGGCACCTAGGGTTACCAAACACCTAAAATCACGCCTGGCTTTGAAAGTCCGTGAGCTGCATGCAGCTCCTCTGGGTGTGGGAGAGTCACACAGCCCTTCTGGCTGCTCCCCTCTGCACGGTGCTGCCGCGAACCGCACCGCTTACCTGACTCACCTGCCCTGCTCCCAGCTTACGCACAGCTCCCTGTTCCAAGAACAAGAGCACTTCATAAGGCATGAAATTACAGTTTGTTTCTCTGGTCTTTTAAACAAGAGCTTCAGTAGAAAGAACAGGAAGCCTACATTTGAGGAGTCATTCCCAGGGACCCGACAGACCTGTTTCTTCCCCCCAAGCTCTAGCAGGTTGCAAGCACCGGGGAAGTTTTGCCAAGGAAGTTTTTCAACCTAAGCCTAACATCAAATAAAGTCTAAATTCATGAGGCACTCTTAAGTGAACCCAGCAGGGACATAACGTGGCGCGAGGCATTTGCAAAATTCACTTTGGAAACGCGCAGAGGTACTCACGAAGACATCCACCCCGATCAAAGTGATTTATATTTTTCACAAGTGAGCAGTTCGCTTACTAGGAAAGAGACAGGTTTAATTTTTAATTCGATTTCCATCAAAACAATATTTTCTTGTTGCTATGACAGCTAAGGGGAAAACCTCTTACCTCCAGGACAAGCAGCTAACGGGATCGCCGCGCGTCCCCCAGAAGCAGGGGCTTGGGGAAGGAACGCGGCCACGTGCATCACCGTTGGCTCTCCGTGTCTGCTTTGATGGGGACTTTTAAAAGGCTACGCTGAAGCCAAGGACTAGGGAGCCTCTAGGGAGCTGGAGAAATACCTACAGACCACGGGAGCCTCATACAGCCGGGGACCCGACAGAGCCCTGGGGATGCTTCCCAGGGTTTCACACCAGGCTGCGTGTCCCCGATGCCGCTTGGCGCACCTCTGATCCCAGATGCGCAGCGCTGGGGGGGGGGGAAAGGACATCTGCTGACCATCAGCAGATATGGCAGGAGTCCAACAGCAATAACAGAACGGGCTGAAGCCTATAACCGCTTCTTCTCCTTGCGCTCCTCCTCCAGGGCGACCAGCCTCACAATGCTCAAGAAGTGCCCCGATGAATAAATATCTTCTTTTCCTTAGCAACAGTTAGCAACGGAGTCGAGTCGTGTGGTTTTTTTTTTTCTTGCTCAGAAGAAACACATCTCGAGCTAACACAGACGATTTAAGCAGCAATAAATATAGGACGTGGGTGTAATCAAAATCACCGAAATGCAAATCGCACTTTTTAGCCTGGGTTATTTTAAAGCACGAGTAGAGCTGCCAAAGATATGTAGAAACAGAGCGAAGAGGGCTAAGGGGGTAAGGAAAAACGCTGCAACATTTCTGGGAGGACAGAAAGATGCCGTCCAAGCAAAACCCAGCCCTGGAACAGCGATGAGATCCCTGATATTTGTCTTCAGCCTTTAGTACAACTGGTGTTGCTGCAACAGATTTCTCTGTCTACAAACTGCAGAGGTCTGAGATAGTCAAAAATCTGTTAAATGCATAACCCCGGCGCACAGAAAACGTATTCTTTTCACAGCTCTATTCCTTTAACAGTTCATTTAAGACGTCTGCCTTGCATTTTTCCATTTGGTGTTGGGAAAATGTTTTCTTTCACCTGGCTTAGAGCCCGATTCAACAGAAAAAGAAAGCCCTTCCCGTTTCCACGGGGCCCTGCACTATAAGACACCGGACTTGCTTTACCCTGAGCTGGGCACCTTTCGGCTCTGCTCCCAGGTATTTCATGCCCTGCCCTTCTCCCTGGGCTCTTCCCCACTTGCCATTTAAAGGATCGCTTCATCCTTTGATGGATTGCTTCATCCTTCGATGGATCACGTCTCCCAATCCTGATGCTGTCAGCCAGAGAAATCCCATTGCAGCTCGCTCCCGACAACCCAGCGGGATGGGAAACACTTCCCACAGACACGGGATGGTTTGGAGATTTAAATGAAACCTCACTGCTCCTTTGAGACCAATGGCATTACTTGCAAAACAAAACCATGGAGTGGTCAATTACAACACAAATTCTGGCCTTAAACATAGCTCTTTGCACTACCTGCCCTCCCCAGCCACGTTCCCATAACCTCGTCCCCTAAAGTACCATTGCATGGTAGTTTTGCGACAAAACCAGCCTACAGATGATCATTTTAATTCTCTGATGGTTATGAAGACAACTCACTGCCATCCCTCCTGCAGAGAGCGACAGCACCCTGCTGTCAGCTGGTTTGGCATGGACCCATGCTGCTCGTCACAGATTTGGGTGGTGACCGTGGTCATCAACTTGGATCTTGGGGCAAAAACCTTTGTGTTTAGAACACCACATTTCCTTTTCCTTTTTTTTTAAAAAAAAAAAAGAAACAACAACAACAACACAAACCCTCCCATCATGTGCCAAGCCAGAGCACTGATAATACATTGCTGGAGGGAAATGTTTGAGGGGAACAGGAGGGCCTGGCAATTCGATGGGGAGAAAACGCTCTGCAGGACACCTGGCTCCCGGGGCTGCGCGTGGGATGGTGAGGAAGATGGTAATGGAGCCGGGCAGCCCTGGCGTACTGAGCCTTTATTTCTCTAGAGACCCTGAGAGATAACAGCATTTGGTTCCTGCTCTCTGAGTTTTTCAGGATAAAAGATTGTTTCAATTTTATTTAATTTTTTTTAAATTGAAGCTCAAGATTGCGGAAGGCAGCTCCATAGCTACAGACGCCCGGCTCCCCTGGCTGAAATTGTATAATGACACATCCCCTTCCCTACCCTGCTTTATTCCAATAAGGGCAATATATCCGGTGCTTCTGTCTAAATAGCTGCCAGCTTCAGAGAAGGAGAAGTCCTTGACAGGTGCTGTGATTAACAGGAGGCCGATCCCCATCGCAGCCACGGTGAGGACACCGGGCTGTAACGCCTGCTGCGGGGCCACACCAGACAGATTTACAGCTGAAACGATTCGGTAGGATGGTGTCAGGCAGCGCTGACCAAGAACCAGGCTGCTTTATGTTTATCTGTAATATGTAGATATTTAAATCCCTAAGCCTGAAGTAAAATAATTTAGAAGCTCCAACTATAAAAGATCAGCTCCCAAATCCTCCTCGCTTTTCAATCCTAGTCTCTGACACATTATACTCTTTCTGCATTTAATGTGCCCTTAAGGTGGGGATTAGGTAGGCATTTGATTATGTCTTTTATGTTTATAGCGATTCATTTCCAAACCTTTACTAACTTTAATTAAATGCTACATTTTCACTGCCTCGTCCTGAATTGAGAGAGAGCAGGAGAGAAAAATCTGTCCTCAAACAAAATTTACATTTCTAAAGCACCTTTTTCTGCGCAAGCACCTTGGGGCTACTGCATGAAATCGTTCTGAGCTGCCTTAAGATGTATCGGTGCAGACATCAAAGCAGCTCTAATACCAAGACTCATGCAGACCCACAGACATCTGAGATCACTACATTCACAAGCAAGAAAAGACCTAAACCAGCTCCTGCCAAAACCAACCATCGATCCCCTCAAAAGACGGCCATGGGGAGAACAAGAACAGTCAAGCTCCAGCAGCAAACGCTGACCTTCCCTTGGAGGAAGGGGCATGGGATCACAGAGCACGGTGGCCTGCACTGCGCTCAGCCCAGCCCCACATCCTATTTTCAAGCTCTGCTCTCTATAAGAGGAGGCATCAACATGCCCCCATGGGACCCGACGGGAGCTGGGTGACCCCAGCAAGGAGACTCAGCACAACGAAACTCATCTGAGCGAGGTCCAGAGCTGAGAACGACCACACCACCTCAAAGACAACGTCCCTCGAACATAGATGCTCCTAGTGGTTGGAAATTTTATTTCATTTGTCTAAAATCTGGATCGCTCTCTTAGGTTTGCTTGCAGTCACGGTCACCCCATCCTTGGATCAATGCAAGGCCAAGCAGGGTCGTGCATTATTTCACACAAGGCACAGTCCGAACTCTCTTCCTTCAGCATTTAGGAGCAGGGAGCTTGGATTTGAAGCCAAATTTTTTAACTACAGGTTGGAAATGAGGATTTTGTCCCAATTTGAAATCTGGGTGCAGCAGAAACCAGACCAAAACCCCACAGACCTCACAAGATTAGCTGAGCTCGGCACCTTTGCCCTTTGGGGCCAAGGCACAAGAATAACATCAAACTTTTATCAGCTAAGAAATTCAAGCCTAACTTGAACACCACCACATCTCTGCAGCCCATCGGAATACATCCACACCGTGCAAGGAGAATACTAAAAAGGTTTGGTGAAAATCTCACAGGTCGGGTAGCTCCAAGGTTGAAGCTGCAGATGACTCTTCACAGAGATGCACAAAATGCTGAATCCGTTGCAAGACCCACGTTTGTTCTGCTCTTGTGCAACTCCCTGTGTATCCCTTAGATGATATAAAGGGGTTCAGTGTCCAGCGATGCTGCACCCCGCTCACTGTTTCCCCATCCTGTGTGCTTCGGGGTGGCAAAAGGAGGCAAGATCTCTGTAGCTGTGGATGGTGCATGAAATCCACCCTAGCTGACACGTCACCCCGAGCCATCACAGCCCGCTTTAAGTCACCCAAACAGCTTTAGGGGGGATTTAAATAATTGATAAGCCTTGTGTTTGCCCTCTGGGCTGGGCTGAAATTTCACTCTTTGGGTTACCATGGTTAGAAACACAGCAAGTGCGCGTACCGTCCCCGGGTTGCAAACTCATCCACTGCTCACATCAGAATGGCTCAGCTTTTCCTGGCTTGCACAAAGGCATTTCCCAGTGAGAACCAGCATCAGGATGAATTTTGGCCTTCTAGCTGCAGTTCTTGCCATTTGAGAGCATTAAGAAGATGTAAAGCTGTATTTTACCTTGCTGAGAGTGCCTGGAAAAGGCCAAATATTTTTTATTTGAAGGCTGTCATCACCGGTCTCACACTGGAGACCACAAGCCAGGTCCCTGGGAAACTTAGGGCACGTCTCCCAGTGACTTACCCGGGGCCAGGACTTCACCCAAGCCTGGAAGAGTCCAGGCCAAAAAGAAAGCTTAGACAGTCACTGCGTGCACTCGGAGGGAGTGGCTGGAGGAAAAGCCAGCGTTTAACAGCGCTAGCAGCCCTGCAAAATTTTACAATACACAACCCTCACGTTAGAAAATCCATTTCTTTCTTCATAAAATATACGGGGCCTTTCCACAAGCTCCTTTTATTGGTCCATTTGGCTACTTGTTCCTTTTATGAACTGCTCGAGTTCCAGCATCAGCTGGAAAAGTCCAGGAGGCAGCCGGGCTAAAGCAAAATGATGTGCTAGGCGCTGGTAAAAGCATCCCCGCTACCAGGATTTGGGCACCACGCGTAAAAGCACAGGTGAGAAAAGGCAGCAGACAGGGCAGCTGGGTTTCATCACCTGAAAGGAAGCACACAGTGTCTCTTTAACCTGTTTCTTCTTACTGTCTGCAAGGTCCTGGAGCTGCAATGTTGATGTGAATACCCCAAGCCTCTCGCCTCAGTGCAAAATCCCCTTGGCAGCAAACAAGTGGTTAAGGCCGGGGATATTTTTACCAGCCTCCCATAGCTCTTCCATGGGGGTCCTTTAATGGCTACAGTTAAACAGCAATCTCGCATGGAGGTCCACACGCTAACATAACAACATATTTTAACTGTGTATTTAAGTAGTTTCACTTCTATTGACATTGGCTAAGGTGAGCCCTACGGCTCGAAGGTCTCTCGCGCGACGCTGGGCTGCCCACGAGCACAGCCCTTCTGACTGCGCGCTGCCAAATCTGCTGTGGCGACAAAAAGCTCCTGCAAAACATGCCATAACCCTCATTTCTCAGCAAGCTGGCTGCCTGAAGCACTCGGGGTGCTCAGCAGGGTGCTTCACAGCATGGTCGGTCCTGGATAACGACACGTAAAACCTGCAAGATAGGAAGAGCCAAGCGGCACGGGCAGAAACGTGCAGCAAACCGAGCTCTCGTGTGCCTGGCTCCACGTGTCTGGCCCCCAGCAGGGCACGCACGGGGGTCCCGCAGTGCTGGCCGTGCTGTGGCATCCTGCTTCTGCTCTTTGTCCCAGTGCTGGGGCTGCAAGAGTTAAGTCCCAGTGCCTCCCAGCCCCATGCAGGGGCATGCAACTGGTGGGACAGGACGCGCCAGGCCGATCGCCCAGCTCCAAACAAACCTCGTGATGTGGGAATTGCCCTAACGGGTCCAACCACCATGTCCCAGGGCCCCACGGCAGCAAGGCCTCCAGCAACGCTGCCTGTGGGCAATTATCTGGGCTCATCAACATCACCGCGCCTCTGCGCTGGTGAGAAAGTGCTCTACAGCACGCAGGGCAGCCCGTATGCTGGAATTTGTCATGCACATCATGCCTTCGCTGCACCAAGGTCTTGCAAAATAAGAGCACAAGGGTGAAAGCTGCCTGCAACAACCCCTCCGAGATCCTGCAGCAGTCCTCTAACAGGGTCCGCTGCCCTCCTGGATAGCAGATTCTATTAAAAAATCCTTACTACTGTAATCTTAGATTACTCCCTAACATCCAAACCTTAATTGGAGCCTGTTATAAGGTCCCTGCAACATTTCCATGTGTCTCTGATCTTCACCTTCCACAGACACCCAGCAGCAAAATCCACCTGGCTCTGTATTTTGCATAAAGAGGTTATCTTCAGCCACATGCCCTCTCACTCTACTGGCTGGCAGGACCCCCAAGTGCCCACACCTCTGGTGCGGTACAGAGATGCTTTGGGGCTTTTTGGGAAAGCCTCATGCACCAGCAGCTCCCACCCCGTCCGCTGGGACATCCAGCTCTGCCACCTCACGCAGCCTGGTGCTGCTTCCCCCTCCATCCAACAACCACACTGCTTTAACCTTCCTTAAATAGATGAAAATCGCTATGGGGAGATGAAAACCATCTCAAGGACTTTCCCACCAGCTCCGTGCTGCCAGGAGCGAGACCACAGCATCGCAAGCTCCGCACCAACCCAGCACCAGGCTGAGCACTGCTCAGCACAGCGTGCACTTCAACTTCAGCCACAGCCACAAACATTGCAGTTTATATTATGTGCTAGGATTATTTTTTATATATATGCCACCCTATGCTTTTTTATATGCACACACACATATATACGGGCAAACACACACAGAGTATTTAATTTCTGCAAAGCATCGTGTGAGCCCCGTGGTTTTCTCCTTCAGGCAGCCAGCCTCCCAGCTCGACGATGCCGAGTGCCCTCTGCTGTACACTAAGACAAACGCCTCTTTGTTTAAAGAGATTATTAGTATTTTAAATAGGTATAACTTTACTTTGGACAAAATATTTACGAAAATTACGCGTGAGCACTTCCAGCGCGACACACGATACTGATGTCACAAGACTTCTGCTGGCAGGCACTGAAGGACTTGTGTCTCCTACAGGTTGCTCCGGCAGAAAGTAAATAGTCTACGCTCAACTGCGCGGTCTACAGTTTGAAAATTTTTTATTTATACCTTTGAAAATAGCGCAGGGAAATCTGAACAAACAATATAGCTTCATTATTCAGGCATTTATCAGATAGCCTTCACACCTCAGTGAATCCCACACCTATTTGAGGTACAAGCTGAAACTATGAAACGGAAACATGAAATCATTTTTCTTTTGTAAAACACCATTGCTCCTGCTACTGGAAGGAAAGATAATATTAAAACATATTCAAATATATGTATTCGAAACCTCTACATCTTGTAATAAATTACGCACTCGATATTAAAAATCTGAGCTACACCGCACATACCTGGCTTAGGAATATTAAGTTTTATCGTCTTCTCACTTCCCAGCCCTCCTCAAACCTGACATTTAAAGGGTCTGCACAACCAGCACATGGCCTTATTAAATCTGTTTTCAGATTTAATAAGGCATGGACGCGGCTTCATGATGAATGTTACCATTTGTTTGGCACGGGAGAAGGGAAAGCCGCTCAGCCTCGCCGCCCTCCGCCTGCCTCTTCTTCACACGCCAGGTAGCCTGGAGCAAAAACCGACTCCTGTGGGGTTGTGGGGTTTGTAAAATCGGGAATTAAAGCTGCACAGCACCCAGAAATCCCGGTTACCTGTCCGTGCTGGTGATGCCTTCTGCTGGGAACAGCCCGAGACCGAGGACAGCCCCGCGCACGGCCCTGCTGGGCCACCCGTGGGCGCAGCTCCCACCCTCGGGGCCCGCGGGCGCTCCCACGCAGCCGCCCCGTCCCGGCCGGCCCTGCACGGCCGCACCGGCACGACGGGTTCCCGTGACTCACCCCAAACCCTCTCCATTCCCAACCTTCGCGTTCGCTTCCCAGCTCACGTTTCCTAGAAGCAGCAGTGCCCCGAGACCAAGCCTCCTCTTCTACCCTCTTTTAAGCGTGCTCAGATGAAGCCGATCAAGAACTTTTTTTTTTTCCAATGAATTCATTTATCAATATTTTTTCCCAACCAAAAGTTGGTATTTTTTACAACTTTTCATCTTGCTAGCCTAAGTGGTTCTTGTCCTAGTTTCCCTATCTTGGTTGGAGGCCAAGCATCGCTGGCTGAGCCAGAGGAGTATAAAAGCATCTTTCTAAGACACTATAAAAAGGAAGAATCGGATCCTGGCAGCCCATTCACTATCCTGCCTTGGGTATTTAAGGATCAAACATGCATTTGTAAGCTGACAGAAGGTAAGAGGTGGCTTTGAGACTTCATGGCGTCTAAAGAACCCTCTGAAAACAGCTTTTTACTAGCCAGACAGCACAAGAGAAAACGAGGAGCAGCGGCATGTCCCCGGGGACAGCAGGGCTGCTGGCCACTGCTGCTGGCACACGGGCACGCCGCGCTCACGCCGCTGCTCCGCTTGCAAAGCAAACAGCTGAAGGCAAGGAAATGGGAACCACCCAGGACACTCTGGGGAGGTTTCCTATGGTTACTGCTGCCATGGAAATATTTTTTTTTGTTGTTGGCTCGATCTAAATAATATCTGGCTCCTCGGCTACAGCGCGCTTCTCGCGAGGTCGGCTTGACGCTCGGACGGCGCGTAGGAGGGGAGCGCTTTACGCACACAAGTCCCTCGTGTGCCACGAAGGATGGACACAGTGCAACATGCAACGAGACCTGCTGTCACCAGCACCCTAATACCAAGGGGTGACTGCAGGGAGCAGGATCCGTCCCCGAGCTGACATGGCCACCCGAAGCTTCGCCCCGCTGGCAAGGCACACAGCGCTCAGCCCCGCCGTCGGTCTCACACCCAAGTTGCTCCGGGCTTTCCTGCCCGGTTCCCCGAGGCCGATGGCTTGGTTTCAAGAAGAAAAGGAGGAGGAACCAAAATGGGGAGGGAGGGAGAAAGACATCTTTTACTAATTGCTCCCAGCTGCGGCCAAGCAGCTCCCATTTCGGCTGCCAGGAGCTGCAGCCGGCAGGGAGCGGGCTGGGGCGAGCGCGCCCGCTCTGCCTGCACAGCAAAGGGCTCGGGAGCAGGAGGAACCCCTCGTGGGGACTCTCCTCCATCCGCAGGCTCTGCATAGGGATTTCAGTAATTATATTTATACACTCTCCTTATCAGCGAGAGCAGCCATTATGCCTTTTATCACTGCGGCGGCAGCATCTGCACAAGGGCAACTGATAGGGGATGAAGTATTTGCTGCGATGGCTGAGTACAAAGTGCCTCCCTCCGCGCTAAGAATAATAATTGCGATACTTAGCGCTTGAAGTGTTAAGCCCTGCCATCAGGGCCCTTTGGAGAGCCACACACAAGGCAAGAAACGGCCTCTCCAGTGGCAGAGAGCACCCTGAATTTTATAGGATCCTCTTGGACCAGCACCGGCCCCAGCCCTATTTTGGTGAAGCTGAGCAAAGCTCTGGCTGTCGCCTGCCTCGGGGCTGTGCACACCCAGAGCCCATGAGATAAAGGCTCTGTACAACACCAGCCTTGCTCACGAGGTTTACCCCAAAATTAGTTTTCCTCACATCGGACGATTCTGCTTAATGTTCCAAATTCCTCCAACATTAGATAGTGACCACAGAGCAGAAAGATGTGGCACGCGTGGGGAAAGAGTCCCCAGCCTGGCTTTCCAGCCTAGGAGATTATTCATCGGAGAAAAAGTAAATATCCAAACGAGCATCCTGAACTGCAAAACCATCTGCCAAAGAGCTGAGCTGATGCTATCTGCCGTCCTTAAGCTCGGTGATATACTTACAAGCCAGACAATGAAAACGCAATTGATTATTTGAAGAGTGACTCACTGGTGTAATAAGGATGGATTACTGAGGGGGAGGTGGGAGGGAGCGGAGAAAGTCTTTGAAAAAAAAATAAAGGCCAGCAGATTGACTTTTTAAAGGCAAACAGAAAGGGAACAAAAAACAAGGGCAACTCTCAAAAGGGCTGAACAGCCCTCGACGGGGGAGAGCAACAAAGAGGAGGGCAGCGCTCTGTGGGTGCCGGCCCCAGCCTGGGCTGAGCATCTTGGTCACCAGCCCCCGTGCTCCCCGCCCAGGTCTTTCCCAATCGGTGGCCAGAGGTGTTTTTTTCTCTGTGACAAGCGGCCCTTGTGATAAAGGCCTGTTGCAAGCCCTCTATTAAGGGAGTAGGAGGCTTCCCTCCCCGCAGAGCGGCCTGCTGGGCACGTGCCGCACGCCCCGCGCGGGCGATCGCAGCCGCACGTGGGGTCCCTCTGGTGCTCCCCACGCTGTGACCCTCAGCATGGGGAGTCAGAGGCACATCCTGGGGGGAAAGCAGACTGCATAGAGGCTGCGGCAGAGCAGAAAAGCACAGGAAGGGGATGGGGACCGCTGGACTGAGTGACCATTCATCCCTCACCCGCCTCCTCCTTGCACCAGCCTGGCGAAGGCTTCAGTGAGCGATGTAAGGCATTAGCTGTGTATGGGGGGCTGCACAGGGACTGCGGGACCCTCCCCACCCAGCCGTGACAAGCTGTTAAATCAGCTCACCGCCTCCCACTAAATCACACCCGACACAGCACCCGAATTCATAACCGCAGCCTCCAGCACTGACAGCTGTCTGCTTGGAGGAAATCCCTCGTGCAAGCCAATCTACCCTGCCCCTGCGTTTTGCAAGGTCCGTCTCAGGCAATTTCATCCAGAAAGGCTCCGTGAGGGAAACGTGCTTGCTGGTGAAAATCAGCTCAGCTCCGTGGCTGAGGGTTGGACCCAGGCGCTAAGAAAGCGCTGGCTGCTGTGCTGCTGCCTTCAGGATAGCAAAACACACATTCGCACTCGCACCAGGCAGGTAACATTTCACTCTTTGCATGCCGAGATGCAGCTGTAGCCATTTTTCCAAAAACTCAATTAAAAAAATAACCCATACACGTAAAAAAATTGTTTAGTCTAGGAATAAAATACTAGGTAAAACCAGAGCTCAGTGTTTTTCCACTCTGCCCCCTCACTCATCTGGTCCATTCAACAACCACCAAGAAAACAGAACAAACCCCCAAAACCCACATCAGATTATTAGTGTTTTTTCACCCCATTTGTAGAACTAGAGTTGCACAAGGCTGCTTCAAAACAGAGAAAACACATCTACAAGGTACTTTCTCTAGGAGAAACTTTGCTTTTTGCGCTTCTTAGGGCAGCCCGCAGCAACTCCAGTTACACCAGCTGCAGACTGGGGCTCTGTGTTGGGATGAAATTTAATCAAGAAGTGTCTCCAGCTCCTTTGAGCTCCTGCAATACAATCCTGAATGACTTGTAAAGGACTTCAAACAGGCTCCTCGGGCTTGCCCGGAAACAAGTACGTACCTCACCTGCTCTTTTGTATGTCATGTACAAAAAAATTAAAGAATTTATTTTGGGCTTTTTGCCAGCCACAACACTGCCTCCAATATTGTAGCGCTCTTAAAATGGATATCATGCCTCGCAGCCAACACAAACAGGATACCTTATCGGTCCCGGCTGTTTTAGGCACTGTTTCAGCAGCGGGGCATGAAGATGTGAAAGGAATAGGCCAAAAAATCTCCCGGGAGTCCCTAAACTCAACTGTTTGCTTGACATTTTTGAAGAGAAGGGATGTCCCAGGGTGGGTGGAGGTGGAAAACTCATGGGATCCTCGCTCTCAGATGTGCCCAGACTCACATCCCGATGCCAGGCTGCCCCTTGGCATCGTCCAGCAGGACCATGTGGGCAGGATGCGGCCACTGCCCGGCATGGGGCAAGGCTCCCAGCCTCCGTTCGGTGACCTCGATGGGACTCAAACACCTTCAGTGAACTTGGCCTCTGTCCTGGGGCTCCCAAGGCTGAAGCAAAGGCAAGGACATCTCTGAGGACACGCGGCAGCGCCTCCCACACAATCCATCACCAGTTACGTGGCTCTTCCTCTGCTGACACAGGGGTGGAAAGCTCAAAAAAAAATAATCACCCCTGATTTTTCAAATGCTTGCACAAGTGCTTAATCTCACAGGTGCAGGCAAATGGGACAGCTGAGGTCATTTATGCCAAGGGAGGTGCAGGCTCCTGAGCCCAGCTTCAGCACAGGCAGGGGATCGGCAGCCACCCCTCCCAAACCAGCCCTGGCCCACGGCTGAAGGACACTGGCTTTGGCAATGAGTCACCTGGCAGGGAACGACTTCCCCGTGCCCAAACTGCTTACAACAAAAACCATCATGAGCAAGCTAACCACGCCATCCCCTTACATGCAGGGCCTGGAAATCAGCAGGCAGAAGTCACTTGAGTCTTGTTTGCACCCCCTCTATCAGGTCGATGGCCTGCTCAGGGGCCAGGTGACTCCTGCCCACCACAGGGACAGCCGCAGGCCCCTGGGGACAGCCGCAGGCCCCATAGGGACTCACCTCCATAGCAGCACACGGCTCCCCGCCGGCAGAGCTTTCCTAGCCCAGCAGGTTCCCCGCTGCAAAACGAAAAGCTGAATAAAAACCACAGGAGCCGACGGTGCTCGCTGTGGAAGCGACGCGAGCATAAAGCCGGTCTGAGATAAGGTATTGCCGTCCTCGCATCTCCGAAGCCTTTCAAATAAACACGCAAGGAAGTGAGGAATATCTGAATCCGAAAGGAGGGAGAGGCACAAAGCATGTTATTCACGAAAGGGAAAAGCTGGGGCCGTGTGTGTGAAAGATACATAACCTACTAAAAATGCTGGAAACATATGGAAGCAATAATCTGTACTTTTTTTTCCCTGAAAAAAAAAAAAAAACTAATAACAAATGCTTCAGGGTTCGGCGTTATTCATTCCTGTGCTACACTACAAACATTGCTGTTTCTCTGGACGAGGCACAAGTCACCGGGCCAACGACCTGAACCAGCTGGGGTGCAGCAGGGACGTCCCGGTGCCAGGTGAGCACAGAGCCAGGCAGCACGGGTACACACAACACAGGTACACACAACACACACACACTGCTTCCCATCGCGCCCACAGCCGTGTTTGCTGCTCGCCACGCAACAGTGGATCGGGTCCGGAGGAGTGGGAACTGTACAAACACGCAGGGCAGAGGAAAGAAAGAGCCACTGCCGCTAGCAACTCCCAAGCTACAGTCAACAAAACAGAGGCATGAGATGCCAAGCGACCCAGCCGCCATCATCCCGAGACTTAAAACATCTTGGGGATCTGGCTGACCACCTTGTTCACCAGGTTCCCCATCCTACTACACGTATCTCCTCTTTCCTTGCCCATCAGCTCAGCCTTGTGCACAGGTTTTTGTGACCCAGTCATCACTCAGGGCCCTAAGTCCCCATTATCTGGGGTTCCCAGGCAGTGTCTCCTGAGAAGTTCAAAAGTTTGTCCTTGCTAATAATGCTCCCTGACCTGACGAGGCCAGATGTCATCACACTTCTGTGGCACTGGCCGCAGAGGATTACAGCGAGGTGCTGAGTTATGGAAGCCAAGAAAGAGCAGATCTCCTCCTCGCCCAAGTGTGTTTTCAAGGGACGAAGATTACACAACAGACGTGAGAGAAAAAAAAGACTCCAAGATAAGATACAGAACACCATCTCACATTGAAACTAAGAACTCAGCAAGCCAGTTTTTGTCCTTATGTCATGTTTATTACTGTAATTTAACTGCTTCTGCAAGAGAGAAGAATAACTATGGCAACAAAGACTTCTCCGAACGTTTCAAGACAATTTTTAAAATCATCTTATCTGCCACAGCCTCTGAAAGCCTTCCCTCAGCAGCACCTGGCTCTCCAAAGGCTTTGCAGACCAGGGGGGTTGTGTGCCCCCCTCACATCACAACACAGCTCGGGTATGGTTTTGAGACCGAGCTTTGCTGCATCCATGCTTCAGCTGGCATTTTTGGAGCAGGTAGAGATGGGGGAAGAGCCAGGTTTGTTGAAGCGGCAAGAGGAGCTCTTTGGGAAGGGCTTCCTCAAAGAGACCGTACACACAAACAAAACACACCCGTGTGTGCCAGACACATGCCGGTCGTCCAACACGAAGAGCCCACTGCCCTCAGTACGGCACCAAGTCCGTAACTCTACTTCGCCCAGGATAAATCCCAAATTAAGTTCCTCACAGCAATCTCAGTGACAGCTCAGCTGAGAGCCATTTGTCACCCTTAAGGCCCCGCATGCTCCCACTAATTGCGCGAGGAAGAGGCTGTAAATTCCCTTCCCTCCTCCCAGCCCACCTCCCGGCAGGCTTTTCCCTGCGCATTATGCAAAAGCCACTCCTAATGGCCATTCAGCCACCCAACTCCAGTGACAGCTTTATTTAAAGCCAAAGCTTGTTAACAAGCTGAATGGCACACAGCTTAATGCAATGCAGATCTGATTAGAAAACAGCAACCGGACTCCTAAGGAGCTGGAGATTTTGATTGAATTTGATTTCACTTTTTCCACACAAAGCCACCTTTCAAGTATCAACCTGCGTTAATGGAGATCTCGTTATGTGTTCCCAATTTCCATCCTCAGGACCACAGCCCACACAGAACTCCTCGGTCCTTGCATACTTTACTGACAGGCTACCCGAAAATAAAGCGATGGGATCAGAGGAAGGAGTCATTTCGCTGTTCGGGCCATGAGAAATTGCAGGTTATCCTGGTTATGGTTTGACAGCCACATCCTCACAGACCGCATGCTCAGGAACGATGGGATTCAATCCTCAGCCTTTTCAAAGAAATCACTTGCCTTCTCCTCTTTGGGGCTAAATGATTTCAAACTGAAAATTGAATTTCTGCCTTACAAGAGGCAGAGGTTTGCAGGACACAAGTTGGGAAGCTTCAGAGGGGTAAGAAACGCAGCGGGCTCCAGTCTAACCATGCCTGTAAGCACTTGGGGTCTTCAAGTCTTTGCTTACACTGAATTTATGTAAAACTTGTGACACGTTAACAAGAAAATTCATCTGCTACCCCAAGCCATAATTTAAGAGCAAGATAAAGAAGATTCAGAAACATACTCCAAAGCCAGGGATATTTTTGCACTACTTGGGCATCCCCTTCCACCTTTTTCCTCACATCACCTACAGCACCGGTTTTATTCTGAAAAGAAAACAGTTCTGCAGAATACAATTTATTTTCAAGTGGTTTCCTTGGCTCAGGAAGCATGCCTCTGCTCCCAGGAATGATAAATTCAACCAACGCTCAAAGCCATCTCTCCTTCTGAGAAAAGTGGCTTTTAAGAGAAGGCACGGGCACAGAAATCTTTAGCGTCTAACAAAGCAATTTGCCTGCCTGATGGATTGGCCGCGCAGATCATACCTAAAATCACAGGTGACTAGAAAACTCAGCCCTGCATAATTGCATATATGACAATGCGTGCATCAGCAGCGGGGATGAGCTCTAGTCTCAGTGCCTAAAAGCTCACACATTCTTTCCTCCCTCCCTAAAGCATGTCATCAGTTCCCATCTTGGAAGCAAAAAGCCCGATTCCCATTTCTCAGCAAAACTCTACTGTTAAAAGGATTATAAAAAGGCTTATGAATCTCTAGAGATTAATTGATCTGGGTTTGTATCCCTAATCTGCAGATCTCCTTGCAAACCATTGTTTTCTTCCAATCCCATTCTGCTCAAGTGTTAAAGTATTTGTGAGCATCCCCAGCAGGAGCTGGAGGCATCATCCTGTGTACACGGGCTCCCAAGCAGGTCTGTGACCTACAGAGCTACCTGCTATCAGCAATCTGCCTGCTTACCTGTCCTGGGCACTAATAGACTGCTCGCTAGTGAAAAATGGATCTCCTCCCTCTCTATTGTGTTTGGGCAAATAGGTTGCCGTTTTGTTTTAATTGCACAATTACTCTTACATCGAGGCAATTAAATGTGAACGTGCAGGAAGGCTCTGGCTTGTCTGTCCAGTGTGAAGCAGTCTGTATCTGTAGGATGCTCAGTGGGATGCAGAGCTGGCAGCACCCATCCTTCTGCTGCCCTTCTGAGATAATCCCTTCCTTCCCCAGAAGGATCCATCTGTTTTAACCAAAATCTGTGCAGGGGGCAAGGGGGGAGCTTCAGGAAAGGGCAGCCACGAGGCAGCTGCACATAGCCGTGCTGGGCTGAAGCCTCCTGCTCCTTTCTCCTGCATGAGGGGTTTTGCAGGATCTGGCACGAGAGGCACAGTGTGCTGCTGCAGAGGTCACAGCCTGCACAGAGCTATGTATTTGACACCCCCAAGAAGCTCAGCGGTACCTTTTCTGCTCGTCTGGCCTTCAATAAGATGGTATTGTGTGATAAGATGGTATCAAAACCTTGCTTAATTTTTCAAAATTAAGCGTAACATAACAATCAGCAAGTCACAGCACCTTATAATTCCTCAGGCCAGAGGAGAAATACCTCTGGTGACCATCCCTTTTCTTCTTATCCTACATTTTAAAGTTCTCCTGACACTTTCAAGCATTATGAAGCACCTCTGCGACAACACCTGCTACCCCAAATTTAAGCCGTGAGGAAACCTGTGACGGATCGTGAAAGCATTTTGTAATCCCTTAAAAAAATAGGAAGAAGACACTCAGGGGTGACCTTATAAATCCATTAGCGCACACGTGGCAGACCCCGATTAGCAGGAGGGTGTCAGGAGACTGCAGCTCCCGTGGCTGTGACACCTTCACCTTCTGAAGGTCTGAGGTGGGACGTGGGGCATCGGAGGAGCTGCTGGCACCTGTGGGGACGGTGGCGAGGATCATCCATCACCTCGCTGCTGCACCAGCCATGCGTCCCCAGGGCGGACCTCAGCCCAAGGACCCTGTCCTGCACTGCCAGAAGTGTTGATTTGCAAGGCTGAAGCTTTAGATGGGATTCAACGCTAATAAATCAATCCAGCATCCCTCTCCTCGCTCTGGACCTGTGTTTTAATCTGCGGAGACGCAGCTCTGAGAAGTAGGGCACATGCCGGGAGAAGTGCGGCAGATGCTGGAGAAAAGGGGATATCCTATAAAATAAGGCTAGAAGATCACCAAGGGCTCCCTGTTAAGTCTGCACCAGCTCCTGGAGCCCACAGCCCAGAAGATTTAATATCACCAAATCCCAAATCACCCACGAGCAGAAGCTCATCTCCAGGCAGCACGATGGGGGGAGATGGGGCTGATCCAGCACGAGGCCAGGGACCCCACCCCTGTGCCTCGCAGGTGCCCGCATTGCCAGCTTTATGAAGACATATAGCACAGATGGAAATACCTGTTTGTTCCACATACACCCCCACACCCTGCTGGGGCTGGGGGGCCCCATCCATTCCAATAGCTTGAGGGGGCAAAAACCCAGGGTGGGGGCACGGGGAGAGGCAGGAGGTTCACGCAGCCTTTTGGGGCAACCCTTCAGGATCCCCCCCACCATGTCCCCTCCCCATCCCAGCCCTGCTGCCCCCTGCCCGGGGCCCAGAACCACCCAGGAGCAGCAGCAGGAGCCCCTGACCGCAGCGGGGCAGGTGGGCTGCGAGGGTGCTAAAAGGGGCAGCAGTGACCCCAGCCCAGGGCTCTGTGCCCACGACAGACACCAGCACACCCATGGACTGCTCCAGGAGGATGGCAGCGCCCACCCGGGACAGAGTCCAACCCGCCAGGGTGGGGGGCATTCAGAACAAGACAAGCACACCCCAAAATCCCTATTTGCACCCCAGACAATCCTCCGCAGAGCCACGAAACCCCCGTGCTAGCTGCAGCCTGTTGGCGGGTCAAGCTCCCACTGCCCCCCATGGGTGCTGGGGGTCAAAGCAGGGAGGAGGGGGGGTTCCCACTTATCCCTGGGTGCTGGGGGTCAAAGGGGGGGTTCCCACCCCTCCAAGGGGAGCCGGGCAGCGGGGTGTCGCCGAGCCTTACCTCCACTTGTGCAGGGCGAAGCCGGGACACTGGTCCCCGCAGGTGGTGCACGGCTGGCCCCGCTCCGGCTCCCCCGACGCCGTCAGCTGCAAGAAACGCAGAGGTCAGCCCCGGCCCCGAGCCGGGGGCGGGGGGGGAACAGGGACAGGGACGAGGACAGGGACCCCGCGGGGTGGGGGCACGCTTAGGGAAAAGGTGGGGAACCAAAAAAAAAAAAAAAAGAGGGGGCGCTTGGGGTGGCGGGGGCAGGACGCGCACCGGGATGGAGCCACAGGTTGGAAGTGGGGGGGGGGGGGGGGGGGCTGAAGGAGGACACCCCCCGCCCCAAAACACCACCGTCACCTCCACCCACCCCGGGCACTCACCGAGCGGCCCGAGAGCCGCTTGCGGGAGCCGCGGCCGAACATGGCAGCGCCGCCCGAGCCGCCCCCGGCCGGTCCCCGGCTCCGTCCCCGTCCCCTCGTCCCTCCACAGCCGCCGCCGCCGCCGCTCCCGCCCCTTCCTCCCCGCCCCCGGCCCCGCAGGCACCGCCCCGGGCCGGCCCGGCCGCCCCCCGCCCCGCCCGGGCTGCCCGCCCCGCCTCTGCCATCGTTCCGCTCCAGAGTGAACAGACGGGACGAACCCACCCCCCCGGCTGCTGGCACTTTGACGGGGGCAAAGAAATAAGCGGAGATCCGCGGGAGGGGGGATCCTGCAGAGCCCAGGGGGCGAACGCTGAGGTTACGGCTCTGAGTGTGCTGCTGGGGGGGGGGGTTACTGGCTTAAACAAAGCAGGGAGCGAACAGCCTGGGGTCCTGCTGGGCTCCTGCTCCCCGCCCCGCTGAGGGCAGGTTAAGACTAAAAACAGCAGGAGAAAAGCAGTCGTGTAAAATGCATTTGCAGCTTGAGATCCCGGGTGGGACACGAGGCACCTGTTGCACCCTCAGAGCTCCCGGGGCTGGCGACCGTGGGGCTGGGGGCTGTGGGGCCGGGGGGGGGTGGGGGGGGGCAGCCCGTGCACCAGCTCTTGTCATCCGTACAACCCCCCCCCAAAGGGATCCCCCCGGCCAGCCCCCGGTCCGTACCCCTGGGGGCTGCAATCTGGTGCAGGGCAGAGCGAAGCGACGTGGGGAGAAGCGTGAGCAGCAGGCGGGCTTCGTGCAGCGGAGGGGCCTTGGGAACGCTCGGAGGGAGAGGGAAAAAGAAGGCGCTCATCCTCGCCGGGGAAGGACCAGCTTCACTATTAACATCTCACAGCCTCACCCCGGTGGCTACGGTTGTTCGCAGATCCTGTTGTCTCCCTCCCCTCCTTCCCCGCTTCTTTGTTCCTTTGCCTTGCTGCTGCACAGCTGGTTAAAGCCGTAAGGCTTTGATAATTCTTCATTTAAGCAGGTTTTTTTTTTTTTTGTCATTTTTTCACTCATATCTTCCTCGCTAGGAAACCGAAATGAGGCTAGGAGCTGCGTGGTTGGCTTTTGAATGTCTCAGGCAAAAAAAAAAAAAAAGTTTCAGGGTGATTTTCGCTCTTTCCTCCCATAAATGTTGGGCTTCCTTTAAAAAAGCAAAAAAAAAACAGGGAATTTTATCATGGAAAAAATTTCCTTTTGCATGAGATTTCTTCATGTCAGTGGGAAAAACTGACATTCCCTCCTCGTTCTGTTCTGTGGTTGCTATTTTTACCCCTCCAAAGCCTTCCAGCTTCCCCTCGTTGCTCCCTTCTGCCAAATTTTCTCATCATGTTCCTTCTCAGTTTCCCTCTCAGTTTCCTGCTCATATGGCGGTGCAAGAATACATCCTAAACTCTCAGGGATGGAAGCGAGCTCTTCAAATACACGCACGTTTTGTCACACAGTGGGCAAATGCTTGCAGGCTGAGCTTTGAGCTCGTATGAAAACATCCCTACCTTCATGGCTTATAGGATACAGTAGTATCAGGGGTGCAGAGTTGCTGTCTTCTCCACTGAAGGGCAACAGGATTTTAGGGAATGAGCATCACGCAAGAGAGGACCTGAAATTCACCAGCACTTGGGGTGTCTTGCATAAGATTCAGAATATTTAAAACTCCAATTAAAACTGCTGAAATAAAAGCATTAATGGATACAGGACTTATAACAAGACTCAACGTGCTGTGGGAAATGCTTTAAAGGTGACCTGCAAATCCTTTTAATTGCTTCGCTGTTGCAAGAGGTGCTGTGTGCCCTCAATAACAGGGCTGGCGAGGACATCTGCTATAAGTTTAAAACAGCAAAAGTAAGTCAAAGTTGGAGGGTGAAGTCCTTGGAGGCGTGGCTGTGCTGAATCACGGCTCCCGTCTTCTGATGAAGAGGCAGGTCCTGAACTTAAAGCAAGCAGAGCTGGCCTCCTGCCCTCCACGGTGTCAAGGTGGCCATGGGGCCACCAAAACTGCCTGGCGCCCTGCAGGGCCTCTATCCTCCAGCATCAGTTCAGCAGCTGCTGCAGATGCTGGTGGGCAACTCCTCGATGCCCAGGGAAGGTGCTGAGCATTGAGACTTGCACCGAGGTGCTCGGAGGGAGAGGGGAGATGAGGGCTCAGACCTCAAGTGCTTCTGCCCTGATGGTCCTGGAGGGGGACGTGGGGAACTCGCATACACCCAGAGCCATAGAAAGGTTCAAGTGCCGCAGCCCCCAGTGGAGGCTTAGCAGCTTCTAGGCATCTAAATACCTCCCGGGGTCAGCATTTAATCTCTCTGACCCAAGGCATCTGGGACAAAGGAGGGTTAATGGTCCGTCCGAGGTCCAGGGCTGTCAGCAAGACTTAACTCGCATTTTTGGGATGCTCAAATGCTGCATGAGAAGAGAGTCGGGCCAGAACAGCATCTCTGGGATGTATTCGGGAAAGGGAGGGGAGACATTATCTCACTGGCCTGAATGCTCCTCTTCTCTTTCCTCCCCCAGAAAAGCTGCCGAGAGCGAACACAGCTCAGGAAATAAACTCCCACTCCCTTGTGCTCAGCATGTTCGGGGGGATGATGCACACAGGCTGGGAGGGCAGGGGACAGGCACGCAGCTCCAGGCCTACCTGTGCTCTCACACTCTCCCAGGAGGTACTTTCAAAAGTTTCTTTTATTCTTCCTTTTTCTTTTTTTATTTTTCTAATATATACACCTAGATCTTCCTCTTGAGAGAAGCCTCAGCTCGGAGGTGGGGGCTGTCAGATACTGCTGTCAAATAGACTCAGAAGCAGAGACACGCGGATAATATATGCCAGACAGTTTGTCTGACAAATTATTGTTTCTGCTGCCACTTAAATTGTTCTGCACATCATCTTCCCCTCCCATTCCTGTTTCAACCAAACGTGCCTAGGGATGACACTTCTTACAGCCCTTCTCGGGACTAAATCAGCCTGAGTCCCATTTTCCCCTTTCATGCACAGCAAGAAGGACCATTTTCCTTTCTGAAGTTATGGATGGTGGCAGAAGTTGGAAAGAAGAAAACAGTGATGCTGCAGAGCTGTTCGGCTTGCCTGACCCTGTGGCACGTGCCTGACCCGGCAGCTCTGCACGAGACCTTGGGACAACAGCTTGAGCAACAGCAGGAGTGAAGTCAACTGTGGCCAAGCCCAGGGGACACACAGGAAGAGGAGCTGCAGTAGCTGCTACCGGTGGCTGGGAAATATGGGGACAACGTTCCCAATCCTATGGAGCCAAGAAAGTTGGCTAGTCTCTCCAGAAAAGTGCCCCTCGCTCATCTCGTGTCTTGCAAACCATGTCTCCTGTTAGGAAGCCACCTCCGAAATAGCTGCAGAAAACTCTGAGCATCCCTCTGCCAGCTCTGCCACCCCCTACACCTGCTGCCCTGGCCGTCAGCACCAGCACCACCAGCACGGCCCCCTGCAATCAGGCAGAAAGCAGAGCTTATTTTGCCCACCGGACCCGTTTGCTTCTCCCCACCACCTTGTCAAGGTGGATTTGGCTGTTAGGGACTGCTCCATCAGTCCCCTTCTGGTTCCTCCTGCCGGCAGCCTGCGCAGGTGAATTACAGCTCAGCGTGGATCCTGTCACCATCCAGTACCCTGAAGGTGATAAATGGCCGGCTGTTATTAGGCAGTTATTGTCTGAAGCCTTTCGACAGCAAAAGGGGGTCTTGGAAACTGGCTCTAAATGCCACAGCTGCTGAAGACACATGCTAGGGACCAGGAATTTATTTTCCTGCGCAGTTCTTCCCCCAGACCTCCTTCCTGGGCAAACGTGCCCCCATGAGGGCCTTTTAGGAGGGAAACCATTCAGTGTTTCCGCTCATTCCAGCTTCAAGATTTGCAATTATTGCAGGCAGAAAAGATTGCACATAAACCCCAGTTTGAGGTGGGGATATGGAATTTCAATCTGTGCTGTGCATTAACAGGAACCCGGGCCGGGATGAATCATGCTATGTTACTTCACTTTGATTTTTTTTTTTAATTTTTTTTGCACTGCGTAGGCTTTTCTAGGGCATATTCCATCAGGCTCATACTGGTCAAATTTACTTTGAACGTTTATTACACTGTTAATCTGTGGTACACATCTTTCAGATGTCAGAAGCAGTAACAAAGTGGGTTTAGCATCTTAACAAAACCCCTCCATCATTTCCACAGATCGCCACACGTTTTCAGAGTGCTCTTTAATCACAGCCATTCGACCACCGCAAGGATTTTTTGTTGTTGTTTTATTTGTCAATTCTGAGGTATTTTGATTAAAACCGCACCGAGTAATTTCACCTTTTCTCCTTCATCAATACAGTAATTTGTAAATATCACATGATCTTTTTTTTTTTTTTGTTCTCCCACCCAGGAATGCAAATGGCCATTATGTGCTCCCCGAGGTATTGCCAAATAACCCTTCTCCTTTTAACCTTAGGATTTTATTGTGTTAGTTGCTAGGTAACTGAGTAAGATTTATAGTCATCTATTGTTAATTTTGAAGGAGTCTTCAATTTCCCTGTAAATAGCATTTAGGAGTTGGACTCCAAACCAATAAAACTTGCAGCCCGGTCCCGCTATGCGGAGGCGAGCACCTGCTAGGAAACGCGGAGCCAAGTGGAAACACAAAGCTCCCACCCAGCAAAAATGAAAAGAAAAAAAAAAAAAGAAAAAAAAATACAAAATCTCTAAAAATCTGTGCTGTTGCGGTTCGGAAGGTTCCACATGGGTGCTGTGCTCTGGGGAAGTTAACTCAAGCTTCATTGCCCTCTGGTGCTAGCGCGGCGAAGTGTTCGCTCGCCGTGGAGCGCAGCCCCCAGCCCGCTTGCTGCCCTTGCTCCCACTAACAGCAGCCTTGCAGTTTCTCCCAGAACTGCATTTTTTTGCCGTCAAGCTCGAGAATCCCTGGGTGCAGCTCTACCTCGAGCCTCTCGGCGCTGAGGGACGGGCGGTAGGTTAAGCTGCTCCGTGCCTTCCCCAAATGCTGCTCAATTTGAGGCTAAGCAAAGCAATGAAGTGGGTCGCTGTCAATTTGCACAAAATCTCCTCGTGCTATAGCAACAAGTAATTTTCTACTATTCCCCCTCTCTCCCTTGAGCTCTCTTATGATCCAGCAGGATTATTTGCTTTGCGCTGTAAAGCCACACTCCTTCCACGCTACCTTAACTTGTCAGGACCATTCCCGAAGATGAGAAAAACCAAACCTGTTTGGGATAACTTGTGGAGGGGCGAGTAAGAGCAAACAAGGTGGGAGAAGGGCTGTCGGGGGATGAAGCCATCCTGCTGTTTGCTTGCCATGGCACTGGAAGCACCACACATTGTTCTGTGCTCAAATTAACCAGGCATTTGCCATCCCGCAGGTGGAAGTATCATTTTATTATATATTTTTAAAGATGTTTTCCTGCTTATTCTCATTGAGGGAAAAGAAAATAGCCTTTTTTTTTTTTTTTTTTTCCCTAGTGCAAGACTGAAGCTGTTGATAAATGGGGGTATGAGATACCTGAGAAAACCAGACTGCCAGTGGTTTGGAGGATGGTAGCTCAGAGCAGGCAGACGTTAGGTAGCTGCTCCAAGGGAAAACTCAGAGAACCACGTGTGTTTTCCCTGTTTGCTTTCTTCTGGTCATAAATTTTTGCCAGGTGTTTCATTTGTGTGATTTTTGCCTGCTGGAGATGCTGTTTTTTTGGCTAAGGACCTACTTGCTGTCTAAACCTTACGGTACTCCCAAGGTAAATGCTTCTGCATGTTTAGGCTCCTGAAAGGCCCAGGCACATGACGAAATGGGAAAAAGCCAACAGTGAAATCCAAACGCAAGTCATATCTAGAAGGCTTCACCTACCACTTGCATAACCCAGAGGAAAGATGGCAAAGAAGAGGAAATTATCAGATTATCTCAGGCACCTGACAGAGGCAGCCCCTCCCAGCAGAGTGGCACAGCAGCACCAGGTGCACCCGCGGCTTTTCCATGGGGAGCTGCAGACATTGACAAGAGCACTGGAAGGACTTTAAGACACCCCAAAGCACTTAATGCAGTGTAGTCCGCAGAATTTAGGAACATCTGTTAAAAAAAATAAAATAAAATACCACTGTATCTGAAGGGAAGCTCGTGCTGGCATGGCCACCTCTCCATTCAGGCAGGGTGAACAGCAGAAGCGAGGCACAGCGGCCTGGTCCTGCTCTGGTGGCCTTGCTGAGGTTTTTCTCAGCTCAGCTGTACCACAGCCCCTGGTGCTCTTGCCCCTGAGGTGCCAGGGCTCAGACGGACCTGGGAAGGGGGCAGCCAAGCAGGGGTGAAGTTAAAACACAGTGATCACTTTCAGCAGCTGAGGCCCAGCACAGGTGGGAAGAAAGAACACTCGGTGCCGCCCCACGGGGCAGGGCTTGGACCTCCTGGGCCAGCAGGCAGCCTGCTGTGGTGGCTACCAAAATAGCAGCTTGTCCCACACAGTCTGTGGGTAATTATTTCAGAGCTCATTTGCCAGCTCAGCAAGCACAGGTGTGTTTTACCCGCTGCTGAATCTCCCCAGGCAGGACCAGGCTGTCCCCAGTGGGCACCGGCCTGCTCCAGCTGAGCTGCAGCAAGGTGCAGGCCTCAAGGGCAAGTGCCCAACTGCATGCTCCCAGCACCACAGCTCTGTCCCCTGGACTCAGCAGGACTGAGGTTTTCCTGGTGAAAACGGGTTGATGTACATGGCCGGGCCTCAACCTCGGCGCCTCGCGTCCAGCCACTGCCTCCAGGGACCGACCTCTGTGTCGGCTTCGCAATAAGAAATGTATTTCGACCTCCCCTTGCTTAAACCAGCACCTACAGCAGGTCTCCGTGCACGTCCAGCCAACAGATCACATCTCCAAACACTTCAGAAGTAACGTTTGTAACCAGAGAGAGACAGAAATAATTTCATGGAAATTTCACAGTTTTGAATTTTTTTTCCCCTTTTATTGAAACAAACAAACCAAACTTCCCCCTAGGAAATAAAGTATAAAGAGCATATGTGTTAGGTCAAAACAGTATTCTGTTCTCATTCTGATTTTTTTTAAAAACTGTGCCTTATGTTTGGTAATATAAAATAGCTTAAAAATTAAGCCAACTTTGAAGTGGAAGCGCAAACTCTTCTGCGAAGTCCAAAAATAATTTCTCGGCATTCTTCATCTCACTGCTGCAGAGAGAGGTCAGAAACTTGTCAACTAAATCTGCTTCTGGAAGGCTGCGATCCCCATTGCCTGGATTACTCCAGAACAGGCGAAAAATACTTGGAAAACGCTGGTGTGAGCCTGGCAGGCAGCGCCTGGGCCTTCTGCTCCTGCCTCCTGCACAAAGCGAGCCGCAGCCAGGAAGCAGCTTACCGGGGCGAGCGACTTCAGGATGAACTCAGAAGTCATTCTTTCAGAGCCATTTCTCTTGACGCCAAGAGTTCAAGTGATGGGAGAGCTGAGCTGGTCAGCTGCTAATGATGGTCATTGGAAATCATTGCTGGTGTTGTCTGAATGCCTGCCCCTGGGAGAAGGGAGCACTGCCTCAACTCTAGGCAGAAGTGTTTCCTCTGAGCCAGCACTCAGATAGCTGTCGGAGGAGAACTTGTGTTAGAAAAACCAACAGACCTGCTCTGTAAGTGTCATTGGTGGAAAATGTCCTTTCCAAGCCAGACTGCCCTCCTTGGTCATTTCTGCCTCTCCCCATTTCTCAATACACTTTTCAAAGCACGCCTATGAGGACAAGACAGTTTTCTAGTGAACATCCCAATTTAAATCTAGCTCTCTGAGACGGACATTTCCAAGAGTCTTCAACAAAATGCTTTTAATTTCTCCATAAAAGAAAAACGCTCATTATTAGGACAGAAGAGAAGGCTGGAGAGATGAAGCGATCGACTCCATCTCTGAAGCAATTAGTCCTGGTAGGCTGTACAACAAGGCTGAAAAAGAGCACTGTAATTTTCACAGAATTACCGGACCTAAGAGTCAAAAGTGTTTAAATAACCCCCTCGTTATATGGGGCTGGAAAGTTAAATGCTATTCAGGAGCCATGCACAGCAGCATGGCTCCACAGCAGCCCACACTGGGAGTCTTTTTAGTCATTTATTAAAGATAAATGATAGCAAAGAATGACACCTTTGAGGTATTGGTGAGGTATCGAAAGTAAGAGCCAAGGTTTTGAAATAGTGCATGGTCTGTTTTCTGCATTTGATGGTGGTTGGGAGAGTACAAGAAATGTATCCTCTCTCTTTTTGGAATAAAAACACAGGAGCAGAAAAAGGCTGGAGCTGCCTGTATCGAGAGATCTGCTGCATCTTCTGAGAAGAAAAAAATAAATGGTGGACATGTACAGGAGGGCAGAAAAATGCAAACTCCTCCCTCTGACCTGCAGCCTCTGCAGCAGAGGAAGCCCAAGCACTCTAGCATGTCCATTTGCTCCAAAACCTGCCAAACTTTGGTGCTCAGAGCCAGTGGGGTGGCAGTTACATCCTGCAGCTGATCACAGTCAGACACAGATCCTCAGCCTGACTCCACAATTCTCCCCAAAGCAGCTTTATTAGGCTTTTTTTTTATTTTTTATTTTTTTTCCTGATAATTAGAGCAAATTTCCAACAAACCATTTATAGGTCTTCCGTTTCCAGGTCCATTTCTACTTCCATTTCCGAACCTTGTTTTTTAAACTGTAAATCTGACCTGGGGCTGTGTTGACTTAAAATTGTTTATAGAAAGTTAACTAATTAGTAGCACTAATTGGGACTTATGTTGCCTGCCACAAGGCAGAAATAGAGACCTTCAGCTCAGAAACAAATGCTTTTCTGTCAAGTGAATTTTTAGCCAGTAACCATGTTTTTTTTCGCTAGCAACATTGAAATTACCAAGTGAAGAGCGTTGCACCACACTCAAAATTTGCTAAGAATATGTAATCTGAAAATTGGTAATGATATGTTATAAAGAAAAGTATCCTTTAAAATGTATAATTGCTGATTTACCATGATGACAATAAATTAGGTTATCTTTTAGGAAATAGTCCAGTCTATTTATATCTTTACTGCTACGTAATTGCAAAATGCCTGCTGTAGGAATGTGCTTTTGCATGTAGCTTAGCTCCTAAAGCAGAGCACACACTGCAAAAGAGAAAGTCTTTGGTTTTCCAATACGCTAAATTTGGCCTTCAAACCTGTTGGTGAATGTGAATGGAAACAACATTGGTTATCAATCAGGGCAAAGCCTGATTGATGGAAAGCTTCGGGCCATTTAGGAGCAACTATTTGAAGACAGTTAATACAATTAAGGAGAGAAGTCTGGGGAAATAGGTATGGGGCTGAGCTGTCTCCTTGGCTGCTCCGAGGGATGCTCCTGGTGCTGGCACCATCACATCGCTGAGCTACAGGGACGGATGACACAGCTCCGTGTCCTCTTGGAAAAGGCAGCTGGCTGCAAACCCAAAGGAGAACTCTGACACAAATGACTTCTGTGGGATTTCAGTACGTGCTTAAAGGCTTTTGTGAGCCACAGCTTCAGGTATGTGCTTCTGCTGTGTTCATGCCGTGGGCCGCGTGCTCCTCCTGTGATGGGGCATGTCAGAGCTGGACATCGCGCGATCAGGGTGGGTGGGAACAAACCTGGAAAACTCTGAAGCACCGGGACCTGTGGGAGGTTGAGGGACTGGCCAGGAGTCAGGGGGAGCTGGGAGAAAACCCACGCATTTGTGATTGCTGCCACGTCTCTGTTATCGTCTGTTTTGTTAACATCAAAAAGAAAAAAAATAAATCCACACAGGGAATACTGCAGGAGCTGTGGGAGATGACAGCTTGCCAGCTTGGAGGAAAGCAGCCTGGCTGTGTGGAGACTGAAAGGGCTCCCCAGGAGGCATCCCCCTTTACCATCATCCCAGTTGCAGCCTGTACCACCCTGCCCAAGGGCAAACCAGCAGATGCCAGAATCTGGCTACAATTTGCTGCTTGGTTGCCTTCCTGGGAGCCAGTCCCTGTGTTTGCCTCCTTTTAACCCAACTTTGTTCCACATACGTTTTCTTGTGGACTTGATTTTTTTTTTTCCCAATTTTTCTATGTTGATTTATTTTTGCAGCATCTCTAGCAGGTCCGGTATCCCAAGTCATCCTTCAGGCACATTTGTAGAATGAGGGGTACACCTTGTACCTGGGGCTGTTCCCCCCTGGCCAGGAATTGGGAGCATCAGCCCAGGCAGAGCTCAGGACCCTGGACCACAGGGCAGGGCTGTGCATGAACAGCATTCCTGCCTCCCCCCACTCCTTTTCATAAGACAAGAGAACAAGGAACCCAAAGCCTGGAAATAAAAACCAGCACAGAAACGGATGTTTACCATTCACTGTATTATTCCCTTGTGTACAAAGTATTTTGCCTCTATAATAGCACACAGGTATTGAAATACGATGGCAAATGCAGAAAGACCATACAGACATCTCTTACAGGTCTCTTCATTTCCTTTTGAATATAATCAGAAAGAAAAGAAATACTGTACAGGAAAGTGCTCGCAAAACAAAACAAAACAAAGTTTGTAGAAAAATAATGGCATTGATATACAAAACCCAGAGTTGTTTCCTGAACAAGAAATGTTGAAGGCCTCTGGTCCTCAAAGTCTGTTCCTATTTAATGAAGCCCTTTAATGAACCATAATCTAGTGAATCAGTGATCTATCAATTCTTCCCTTATAGTTTAATATTTTTTTTAGGTTTCTCTTGCTCTGTTAATAGCTGTTATGAAACTATATGGTAGACAGGAATGTGTACAGGTCAAAATAATATTTCTTTTTATAAATAGCCATTCACTTCATTACAGAAAATATAATAAGCCTGTACTTTCTAAGCACCACTGTTTCTCTCTAAAGTTCATAGTGCAATTTTCCCTTTTCCCCTACAGAAGTTATACATGAGCAATTATCATTAAAAAATCATTATTCCATTACTATTGCTTTTCCCTTTTTCCTCTCCCTTTCCCATTCCCTTTTTCCCTTTCCCATTCCCTTTTTCCCTTTCCATTTTCCCTTTTCTTTTCTTTGACTTTTGAAATGGTATTTTTGGCATTTTTCTCAGAAAGGCATAATTCCTCATTGCTACTCATAGGCATACAACATAGGTGAAATCAGTCGTAAGATATGATCATATCTACTTATTTTATGTGCTATTAAACAAAACAAAAAACAAAAAAATCACCCCAAATGATGAGTAAGATAGTCTCATTCTTTCCTCTAAGCCTGAATATTAACGAGAGCGGCAGAGGCACGCGTGGGTAAGTGCCGAGCACCAATTCTTTAGCTGTTGCCTTTTAACAGGACCCTGCTCACACATTAGATGTCTACCGATTTACATGAATATGTCAATACCTGACTGTCAGGATGACGGGTTTTATTCTGCAGGCTGAATGCATGGGTTATGAATCCAGGGATCTGATGATTTATCGCTATTGATCTGACTATTTTGTAACAGACTGATTGCTCCTCCTCTGGGGAGCTGGCTAATGACAGGTAAAAGACTTGCAGAAGATCCTGAGGTTGGGTTTGCTGAGTATTTGCATCCAAAATCGAAAGATTTAACCAGATTAGCAGACAAGACTCCTTGGTCTTCCAAACTGCTGGCAATTTTGTGCTAAAAAGCTTCCTTTCCTTGTACTTTGTGCTGCTGGCTGCCCTGACATATGGCAGCGGGGCAGCGTCTTCCTATAGCTAAGTAAAATTGTGGAGAAAGAATTAAGAGACATAGTCATAGACTACAAAAATAATCTGGTCACATCACCCCCGTTCAACGTGCTACGAAGCTCTGCGAAAAACGTGGCGTGCCGCAAGCAGCAGGCTATGTACAGGCGGAGCTGCAGTCATCACACAGCCGCGGTGGTGCCTATGGGAGCTTTCCCCTCAATTAAAAATAAAATTAAAAAAAAAAAAACACAAAAAAACCACATTAAAGGTCTGGTTGTACATTGGATTGCGGACAGCAAAGAGCGCAGATGCCCTACCAGGAAGATACGAAGCAATACAGAAGTAGGCGTAAAGCAGGCTGTTTTCGAGGGGGGGGCAGAGATAGCTGCAAGTACACGCTGATCTCGCTGCTGCCGCCCGCCCGGCCCTGCGTGCTTGCAGATGGGCTGCCAGTGAGTAGGAAGCCGGGAAGCATCGCGGGGCAGCGGGGCAGGACGTGCTGTCCCCAGCCCCTACGTGCCCTGCTCCCTCCGGCCCCCCCAGCCACGCAGGCAGGTGCTTGCGGGTGGCAGGAGCGCGGTGGAGATGCTTTGGGCTCCGCGTTTGGATTTTGTGACAACGTCCCTAATAAGCTGCGGTGCTTCTCAGCCCGGGGAAACATATGGGCTCATCAGCCGGCCTGGATGAGTTAATACCCCGCTGCCAGATGGAGCCAGGAAGCACAGTGGCACATGCAATTATTAGAGAAATGTATGTTGTTTTTTTTTTCTGAAAAGCGAGTTTGCTTCGGAGCCCTACTAATGAAAGGGGCTCAGCTGAAGATCCATCTGCAGGAATTTTCCTAAACCTGGGGTAGATCTCAATCAATTTGAATCGCCTGACAATTTTTCTGCTTTCCTCCTTTTCTCACTGATAAAGGCACTGGATTAACTAAAACTACAGAGCGTTAATAAATACCATGTTAGCACCAAACCAGTGCTTTAGCACTGGCCACAGAGGTCATGTGAAATTCAAAACATACCTAAAAGATAAAGATTGCTAATGCAACTAGCACTGTATTCATTGTCATGTTTTCCTTGAGTGCTGTTGGCCTAATCACTAACATCAAATTTAAGCACATCTTGTCTATTTTCCTTACAGAAAGACAGATTGAAATGCCAAAAATACCCCTATGCAGATTGTGTAGCACCGTAGAGGGCCAAAGCAGCCCGTAACTGAAGGAAAATTACTGATTGAAAGTAAACAACTGAATACAGTGACAATAAAGTATCACTTGTCATAATGCTACATATAATGTAGAGTACGCAAAATGCAGTGGTTTGACTGCAAGATTTAACAATAAAAAATAAAAATAGTAAAAGCAGCCTTAATATAATGATTTTACGTACAAAAATATTAAATCAAAATAAATAATTCCAAACATAAATATTATACTGTACATTAAGAATATGCGATCTATATACACACATAAACAGATAAAAAAAAGTGGAAGGCAGAGGTATTGCATCGCTATCCTTCATCCATCTCGTCTCCGCGGGCTGCTCCCAGACAACCTGCAAAGCAGAGATGAGGAGCACGTCAGAGTCAGGCCATCAGTTTTGCCTTCGAAACCTGTAAGTGGTGAGACCAGTGAGGGATCTGAGCCGGAGCAGATGCCAGCAAGGTGGAAAGGTGCTTCCCCTTGACAGCATCGCTCCCATGGGCATTACAGGGAGCACTGGAGTTGCTCCTGCTGCACAGGGTGCGCTCGCTGGCCCCGTGCGAGAAGCCTCTCACAAAGAGGCATGCATCCAGCAGTCCCATGGGACTTTTCAGGCATTTTTCAGATTATCACTGGAGCAAGTCTCCAGAAGATGTGCCCCAGACCTGAGTGATGAGCTGCCTTTGGGGAACGGGAGCCGGATGCTTTGCAGCCATGCCCTGCTGTGTGCCTTCAGCAGGACGCTTTGAGGAAGACTCCCCGTTGCTCTCGGCAGGGCACTTACCATTGCTATAACACCTGGACATCGAGGCCTGTTCCAGACGATGGAGTACACTTCCCACAGTAACCACCGCATTTTCCTACTACTTTGGTACCATCCTGCAGGAAAAAACAGAAGCGACATCTCATGTAAGGGCTCAGGAACTCCACGCAGTGAAAGGGCCAGATCTGGGTTATTCCAGCCAGGGCTTTAATAGAAAATGTCTTGGAAGAAAAACAAATAATGCCCAAATCAATCTACAAAATTACAGTTACATTTAAATGTATGCAAATGTAATTCCCTTTAGTACTGCCAGGTCAGATGGTGAACACAAATAAGAAAGGGTACTTTTGATTTATTACACTGCAAGATGCCCAAGGAGAAGGCCATTTGGAGGGATATCTCAAGGACATCTGCTTTCTCCAATCTGCCCTACAGTGAGTAACTGCTTGTTCCACTGTAATGAGTGGAAAACTTGGATCACGAGAGAGAAATAACACATCTAGACAAGAACAGCACCTTGGTGGTGAGCGAGCATGTGAAGGGCACAGAGGACATTTGCAGACATTACTGAGAAACGTCTATTTGGAAGGGAAGAGCTGGCGTGGCTCCAGAGCAAGGACACGACAGGGATGTGGTGAGGCTGTGCCATGTACTACGGTGCTGTTCCCCCTCAGCTCTGCACCTCCAAATCCAGAAAAGACCCAGGAAAACACAGTCCTGGGCTGGCCAGGTCTCCAGCAAACACAGGGCAACTCCAGCCTCAAGTCAGTTGATTGATGCGAGCATCGGCAACACCTCCATGTGGTCTTCCTCGCCCCACCTCTGCACAGGCTTTCTCCTCTTGGTCACTACCACGGACAGACAGTCCTCGAGGGGAATTCAACCCTCAATTATCAGAAAATTGGGCTTAAGTGCAGGACAGGCTTGCACAAAGCTTTTATTTTTAGACGAGCTCCCTCCTGCCCTTGACACTATCGATCTGTGATTGCAGCAGGCTGCTATCATCACTTCTCGCTATGCCTTCCTTTCTTCTGCTCCTGCTGGCAATTAAACCCCTGGAGCAGCGCTTGACAGATGCCACTGGGTGAGGGAGGTAAGAGCTGTCTCTTAGCCTCCCTTGGCCCTTAAAGTTTGTTTTAATTCTGCCAGCCATGATTGTGTCTGCCCTCTGCAACCCCGAAGGTGGCCGCCCGAGCTTCTCCTCTCTGAAGTGGAGAAGAACAGCAAAGTACCAGCCAGAACTAATGTACGGGGTCTGTGCTAGTCCTCTTACACCTGCACCGAGGCACAGACCAGCAGCATCCAACCCCTCTGCTGAAAAGGCTCCTTTACGAGCCCCAGTACTGACAAGGCTCATGGGCTTGAGGCAGCCCAGGAGAGGACGTTTTACAAACTGCTTCTTGTTAAAGGGCTGCAGTGACCTCTTTAGGACAGTTTTAACAGGGGCAAACATTCTGGGAATGATTTCTTCCCAGGGTACACGCTTCATCCCCACTCAGCATCCCTGCCCCAGTGCCCCCAGCCCTGTCTGCCACGCAATGCATGCTCTGTGCCCATGACCAAAGCCAACTAATTACAGATAGGTCTGCCCCACAGCACTCACAGTGTGCAGATACAAAGCTAAGCAGACTTACTAATTAATTGCAATAACCTGGATCAAGTTAAACCCACTAACGTCCTCCCCCCTACAATTATGGGCAACACTTTGTTTCTAACGTCAGATGTTAGATTTTCGTTAGCATCTAATTGGAAGATGTTGCCACAAAAGATGACGTGGCAATTAGAAATATCCCACGAGTGGATATAACCATAATTAAAATTGCAACTTACTGGGGATTTCTGAATTTCCGAGACTGCATAATTCCCTTGCGAGAGCCACTTCGCTGTTCCCGTTAAGGACAGGCCTGTCCCGTACAGGTCTATGCTGAAGCGACCCTAAAAAGCAAGCAGACAAGCCTGGTTATCCCAAAGCTCCGTGCCTCAGCCACGCTTGCCACAGCATCACTTCTCTAACAGGATCGTGTCAGCAACGTTTCCAACTTTTCCATCGCTCTGACAGTGATTAGCACATAGTGTACAAATCTCAGCATGTCTCAGGTCAGGAATTTCATTTTCGTTTGTGGCTGCATGGAAGGAGGGGCCTTTGCTTGGTTTTTCAGCGCTTTTACTCTTTTCCGCTGCCTTTTCGTGGTTTGCCGATTGAGGGCATTCTTCGCTTTTCCATGGCAAGCTGTGGAGCCTGACGTGCTCCAGCGGCTGATGGAGAAGGTACCCCAGGAATGTGCTGCAGCTGCTCTCACTTCTCCCTCCTCAACTGGAGAGGGCACACTTGTCCTTTTTACTGTACTTTCCACTGAGCTTTTTTTTTTTTTTCCCCAGACTTCAGTAAAATCAAAACTCTTTCATTTATTTCTTAGAAATGTCCTTCACTTCATTTGCCCGTCTCAAAATGCACAAAATGGATGGAAAATTCAGGGGTATGTCTACATCCACCCGAGATCCTCCAGGAGACCCCAGCCTGGCCCATTTTGGGACAGAGAAGGCACCCTGTGGGCACACCCCAAGGGCGACCCATCACGGTACCAGGTGCCTGGGAGCTTTGCTCCCCGTGCTCGCTGCCCTGGCAATGGAGATGCTCTGTGAGGAGCGAGCTGTCTGGTGGGGAGGATGGACATTAACATTCATGAGCCTTCCCGAGGTAAGAAGGCAATCCCTAAGCTGCTGAGCTGTGCAGAAAAGTGCCAGAAGGAGATGGAGAGGTTTGCCCTCTGCTGCCCATTGCTGCAGCTCCTCACCTAATGCCCTTTTCCAACAAGGTCTGCATAGTCCAAGGTATTGGGCAAACACATCACTCATCATCCCCTAGCTCCATAAAAGCGAGGTGTGCCAAGGACAAAGAGCGAGCCACCTGTAGCACGGTGTTAATTAGTCTCCTAATGACTTTCAAGAGCACATATTTCTTCCAAGCAACTGAGCTTGACATCTTGCATTACCTCCCAAAGAAGCTGAGGATGTGACTCAGCCTGTGCCCAGCTGCACTCCCTACCTTCAAACACACATGCGCACACCAGCCCTTCTCCCTGTCTCATTTCTTCTCCTTTTCCTCCTTTATTGGTGACTTTCTGAGCACCCGCAGGGACTGCAGGCTCTGGGAGATGTCCCTTAGCTAGTCCTGCTGCTTGTCTGATAACAACCTGGCACCCTCCTAAAGAAATGGGAAGAGCGGCCAAAGGGAAAAGTTTCTGACTGCTGATTTGAGAATGTGATGCTCACTGGAATCTGCTTGATGTGACCAGCAGTAATTAATAGAGGGCCTGGACATGACAAATGGCACCAATTCCTGTGAAATGCTATTGTCAAATACCTGCGGGCATTTGGCTGCGCTGTAGCAGTCCCCAGCAGTGGCATAAGGAACAGGTCGTCCATCATGTGTCCGTGCAAACTGTAAATCAGTTGCTGTGGAGAAGAGTTGGTGAATAACATGGGAAGAAAGATGCAGGGAGAGACAAAATACATGTAAACATGCTCTTTGCTAATGTTTAAAGTCACTAAAGCTCATTTCATGCATTAATCTTGAGAGTTGAGACCTCATCTGCTGGATTTTTAATATTAAATCCCCAATTCATCCCACACATGACTCCCAGCATACTAGTACTGAATTTCACAGGACGCTCATACACTCGGTTTTACAGTTGGGTTCAAGTTTCGGTGATTTAGGGCCTAGGTATAAATAACGACAAAACCAGAACCTATGCCTTTCCTTTTATTTTTCTATGGGACAATTTCCCATTTTGATGGGGCAACTTCTAAATCTTCCTTTTGAACAAAGCCAAACAACTGTCCCCAAACTGCCCCTAGCCTGGGTGCTCCAGCTCAGGTGTTCAAAGGGATTTGGGGTATTTTGCAGTGATCTGAAGTAAGTGAGACTCCTTTTGATGGGGATGCAAGATAGCTCCTGCCTGACAGAGGTGGGCGCCCAGCTCCTTTTGAAATGCAAAGGGAGTTGGTATCAAATTCCCTGAGGGTGGCTCCTAGGAGCTTTTACAGACTATTAGAAGCTTTTTACAGATTAATAGATGGTAAGGACTCATGTCTTGAAAATAAAGTGATAAAACCCCCTGTCGGATAGAGAGTCATTTTACAAGGAAGGGTTTTAATTTGCTAAAAACCTCTGCTATTTACTGAATGAACCCCCAACAATATGTTGCATTTTTAAAACATTTGCTGGAAACTAAGAGCATCCCCAGAGCCAAAGGGACTGAAACTGTACCCGAGTAGTGGGGATGCCTCCCAGCTCCCTCGCATGCTGGGTCACAGGGTACCACTGGTGTGGCACAGCTACAGTTACCTCCCCCTCTGCAAACCCACAGCCATCCCCTCTCAAACCCCTCCATCCCTCTCAACGCCAGTTATTTCCCCAGGTCTGACTCTGCCAAGAGCCTCCTTCACTTTCCTACTGCCCCAGTGCTGGCACCGTGCATTTCTGATGTGCTCGGGCTGCAGCCTTTAAGTGCAAAGGTGACCAGGTCTAAAAGCTGCTTTTAATAGGAGAGCTCAGGAATAACCTTCATTAGACTACTTCTGCTTGCTTGTATTACAGCTACATTTGTGTAAAATAAACATTGGTTTTTAATGGCAAGGCCCTGTTTTTACTCACTTATTATTTGCATAGTGTTCAGGTCCAGCCTTACTTTGCTGAAGGTAGAAAACCCAGCTGCTGTGTAATCTTTCCTACACTGGCAGTCTTCTCGTCTGCTCCCGTTATACGGACACTCAGTCGGGTTATGCAATCTAAATCAAAAGAAAACCCTTTCTACTCATGACAGGAAAATATTGCTACAGCAAACAAAAACATTGGAAAGCTCAGAATTAAAGGGATTTCTTACCTGTATCCATACACTTCTGAAAAATTCTCTGCATCCCCATTTACAAGGGTCACATACTCCTTTGGGCTGTCAGTCTGCATCCCAGAACAATACACCTGAAAGAGAGAAGCCGTAATTTCGTCAGGCATCACGAACAAAAGGAATGCCTAGAAAACTGGAGGTAGAAAATGCAAGTGGAAGTGAGGAGCACACGCAGGGTCCTCTTACACCTTTGGGAAACGCATAAACCATAAATCTGTTGCTGAAACGCACCTTTAATGTCTTCCCTTTGACTTTAAGGAAATATTCACCATCGTCAGTGACACCTTTGAGATTTTTAACATCTTTGCAACTCCTTGGTAATTCACCTGAAACAAAACAGAAATACTTAAAGTCACTGAGCAGTGGTACATCAACATTGCTTTTATGAGACATCTACAGCCTCAAGACAAGATGTTTATTTTTAAGAGATCTCCCTGAAGTGCCTTAGTGCTTTGTTGGATGGCCCCAACGCTTGGAAATACAGCACATCTCCAGGACTTTGACGAGAACAGAAACTCAAGGAGCAAGAAAAGCAAAGGAAGGTGCTAAGCTGCAGACTCACAGTCATGGACGTTGTGACACATCCTCCTCTCTTCGGGTTTCAAATCCGCGTGGCACAAGCTGCTGAGCTGGTCATCATTTGTCAAGCACTGCACCGACCGGTGCATGACTCCAACTCCACAGGTCACAGAGCACTGCAAGGCCAGACAGAGGTTCCTATTTTATCTCAAGGGCTTCTGGGCTCTGGACCAGAAGAATAGAGGCAGCCAGTTTCCCGTGTATAAAGAGACAGCAGTAAAGGTCCCAGTCCCACAAAGGCTTAATTTTAATCAGACAAGTAGTCCCTTTGATTACTAATCCTTTCATTATTATCATCATCCTTAATTATTTCAAGAAGACTGTACTTCACTTAGCACTTACATACTTTACTGGATGAGACCTGTGCTCAAGCAAAAACGTTCATGTTTTGCAGTAGGAAGGCTGCACAAGGAAGAAACGTCCCCCAGAAGGCCTGAATGCTAGAAGGGCTCCCCTGCCACTGACAGGCCTCTGAGCAACCATGGCAGAGTTTGTCGTCTTCTAACCAAAGCGTATCACAAAAACACAGCCTCCAAGCCCTCTTGCTCCTCATCATCCAGAAAAATGACCAAATTGTGCAAATTCTGGGTTGTCCTTCCATGGTCCAAACCAAGGCTGCAATACCAGAGGCCACTGGCAGTCTTGAGCAGCTTGGCCTAGCCAGCTGCTGCAGCAGGCCGCAGGCTGTGCCCAGATGCTTGCTAACCCTCTGTACCTTGTTCTTTCTGTACCTGAGAACTGAAAATCATCTCAATCTACAGGCACCAGCTTAGGCCACCAAGAAAATGAAGGTGCTCATCTGTTTGGAAACGCTTTGTGTGCTTCAGCACACTGCAAAGGACACTGCTTTCAGCAGCTCACGCCATTTGCAGCTTGGTATTTGCTCTTTATCAGTTCCAAATCCATAAAACTTCACGATGGAGCAGAGCAGCACGCTCTATTTGTCCATCAAAGGTGATGGTAATTTACACCGAACCCCTTAGAAAATCAGAGGTGAGAAGGGTCACGGCACTTTGTAGTCCCTGGTACGTTCAGGAGCCCCAAGCAGGGATAGAGATCTTGCTCTCTGAAATGGATACTCTTCTCGACAGAGGTGCATTAACGAGTTGGATATTTTGCACTGAAGTTCTGGGGGGAAACGCCAATTAATCGAGGCTGAGCTTTTTGCTGTAACTCCTCTGCCCTGACTCGCAGGGAGGATCTGAGGTTTCCTGTGGGGCGTGAGGAACTAAGGTTTCAAACAGCTCTGCCATTTACTGTGACAGCTTCCACTGCATTTTGCTTGGCTTGACCCTCATTGCCTTGTAAAGGTTTGACAAATTCCTACAAATCTCTGAGCTGGGTTAATAAATCAAATTTATGGGAGAAATAGCACATTTCAAAGAATGTCAGAAGCCCAAAGAAGTGAAATGTTATCACCTTAACTAAAATCTGATCTTGTAGTTCAGGCCCCAGAAATGGGTCGACACAAATAACTTTTACAGAAAGGTTAAGTTCCTTCCCCTGCCCTGTCCCAGCATTTGGAAGGAGGAGGAAGAAGGTGGGGGGAAGAAAGAAAAATCCTTTTAAGGCTCAAATTACCAGTCTTTTGGCCTTCTGCTGGCTCCCACATCTTGCTCACACACATGGACAGGCAGGAGCAACCCCGGCTGCCAGCTGTGCATCGCTCCCTCTGTTCTAGCACAAGGGGTTCAGGCCCTTTTCTGGCAATGACCCCACTTTCTGACTAAGCATTCAGTATGGCCACAAATTTTAGCTACAGCTGAATTTTTATGGACATCATGACTTTTGTGGCTGCTGTAAATCCTCCACATGATGGGGTTCATCATGGAGCAGCAGGCCCTATTCTCACCCTACAATGCACCAAGGCATTCGAAGCATTCGTTAACACATCTCTTCAACATCCCCCTGCCAAACCTTAGGAACGTGCCTCCTGTGTAACAAAATAAACATACATATAGATAAGTTTGTTCCAGTTTCTTTTGGTTAAAAAAGAGAAGGTCGCTAAACTTACGCTTCCCCAGTTGCCAACACGCCACGAGGCCGAGACGGGGCACTCGCCGAGGTAGCAGGGCTGGATGTTGGGCGGCTGCGTGCCGGGGCAGTTGACCGTGTTCTGGTACCCGTACTCGTAGTGGTCCTTGCCGGTGTAAATCTCGCTGCACGACACCAGGCGCTGCCTGTAGCCCTTGCCGCACGTCACGGAGCACTGGGGGCAGAGGAAGCGCCTGTCAGTGCTTCACGCTCGTGGTGAACAAGGCAAGGTGCTGCGAGGGATCACTGATAACTATTTAACCCAGCCACAAGCACTGGCTACATGTGGCTGGGGCCTGAGGCTGCCTTTGATCCCCAGTGCCTCCCTGCACTGCTCCTGCAGCTGCTCCAGGACCCCCTGTCCCACGTGGGCTCCAGGCCACAAGTTCCCTTTCCACGAGCAAAGAGAGGAGAAGGGGATCCTGAACTCAGAAATGTCTCCATTATTGGGGTTTTCTTTCTTTCTTTTTTTCTTTTTAGGCCATGGGGTGCATAGAGAAAGAACACAGTCAAGATTGACCCTGAGCTGCAGGTGCTTGGGAACACCTGGAAAAAAAGGGAAGGCTTTCCTTGTGAGCTCCAGCTCTGCCTGCCCTCACCCATCACCTCATCTTCATGGGGCTGAGAGTGCACAGATGGGTCATGGGCAGAGGGGCAGGGCTCGCAGGCACCCTAATATTTCTCCCAAAACACCACCCAGGAGACCGGGCTGCTGGAGATATTCCCATCTCCGCGTCTCTCCCTCCTGTGCTATCTCGGGCTGCGTGCCTCTCCTCCCCCTCACTCCCGGCATGTTTGCTTTTTCCCTTCTCTTGCTCTTTCTTTTTAATCAGTGCTGTGTCAGCAGCTGCCTCGTCACTTCCCTCTGCCGCTCCTCCAAGTGGAAAGAAATCCTTCGCTCGCTGCAGAAGGAAACAGCCTAAGATTAGCCTGGGTCCTCCCGCATGGAGCGCCTGCTGCGAAGAAAACCCATCTATTTTCCTTGCCAAGCCCTCTCCCAGTGTGAGGGCAAACATGCTGCCTCCACTCAGGCAGGTCCTCACTCCTGCTAAAGACAGCACTGAGGAGGATGTGTCCCCAGGGTCACATCCAGGCGTGCCTGGATGTACCTGGACCCTGCACCTGGCTGCAGGCTTATGGGGCCCCAGAGATCCCAGGACGAGGTGGGAATAATAATAATAATAATAATAATAATAATAATAATAATAATAATAATAATAATAATAAATGGCACAAAACCAAAGAGAGTGCCTGCTGGATGTGATGTGCTTTGGGAGAAAATTCAATATCCCGGTTGTCTCTTGCAGTTCTTCTCCTCTCTGTCCAGCAGGGAAATTGCACAGAGAAACAAACCAACAAATAATCATTCAACCACGCAGCGCTGCCCTGCCACCTTTGATTTGGGTTGCAATATCTCAGCGAGGCTGGCGGCGAGAGGAGGAGGGAGTGGTGTGGACAGGGATGGGGACAGGGGATGGGGACTCACCTCCGACCACTCCCCGGTAATCCAGACGTACTCGCAGGGCGGCAGCTGGCAGCTCTCAATCTCGGGGGGCCGTTTGCTGGCGTCGCAGTAGGCGCTGCTCTGCTCCTGCTTGCTCTCATCCATGCAGACCACCTTGCGGTACCGAGACGCCTCGCCGCACGTCTTCACGCACTGCTTGCAGGAAACAACAGCTCACCCAACGCACCAGGGACTGCAGCGAATCCACTCGCACCCCGGCCCAAGCACATCCTTCCTCCACCGGCCTGAGCGAGCCTGTGGCTCTGGGCTTGGTGCGGGCATCTCATTGTATTAATTGAGGCAAATCTAAGGGCAGGGCCAGCCTGTGCCCGGCATGTGACAAATCATCCCTGCTCTCTGGAGGTGCCAAGGCAAAGTGTAGGGATGGGGAGGAGCAGAGTACGGGATGGGGCAGGTGAAGGATCCAGCTGTGACAGCAAAAAGAGATGCAGAGGTGCCACACCAGGACAAGGGGGGAGAAAAAAGGGGCCAAGTCTCATCATTTTGTCCCCTACTAAATAGAGTCGCTGGGAGAAAGACAAAGCAGCTGCCCCATGCATGACATAGGCCATCACGCCCCTCATTGTGCCTTGCCAGCACCCTTCTGCTTCCTTTCTTTTCCGAGTGCTGCCCTGACTGACGCTGAGAGCGACCCAGGCTGGCCGAGCACAAACGCTCCCCGGGGTCTTCTGGGGACATGAAGGGCTCGACTCCTTCTCTGCGCATCTCGGAAAAACAGCCTGGCTGTGAGGCTGCGCCTGCCACCCGCAAAGCCCTCGCAATGCTCCCGGGAGCAATTTGTCTTGCACAAAAAAAAAAACAACCAACAAATAAAACAAAATAAATCACTGGAAGAGTGACTGTCCCAGTAAAACCATATTTTCTTAAAGTTCTCATCTGTAATAGGCTTCTTACGCTTTCAACTAACTGGATTAACAAAGAGAAAAATGCATGAAAGCAATTATTTTATGGAACATGCAGGAAACTTCTTGCCCTAAGGAAAGGATAAGACGTCCAACCAGACCATTCCTATCAGCACAGGAACACCGTTTGAAGTCACCTAGGCTTAGGGGACCGTGTCAGCTTAATCTAGTTAGAGCCTTGCCATCTGAATGCTGCTTTCAGCCTCCCTGAAGCAGCTCCTGCTCTCCTGGCTCACCTGCAATTAGCAAATCTTGGAGGGTTCACCTAATTGCAAAACGTAGGCACCGTCAGGCCCCGCTTTCCGTAATTAGCAGTCAGGATCAAGATGGCAAATTATTTGAGGGCTTTAAAACCCCCAAATCAATACACAGCATAATATTTGTCATAAATACCCAGTAAGCACGCAAGCCAGGGGGCGGGAAGGGGAGCCAGCCCTACAAAGCAGAGCTTATTCCAAAGGAATAACTCGGCAGCTCTTAGGCAACAGGCAGCATTGCAAAATCTGCAGTTTGCCAGAAGACCCCAAGGGCTTCGTGCGCTTTCGACCTTATTTACTCTCTTGCTCTAAGTCGTCGCAGTGGAAGTTGCTTCTAGGTCTGTGCTGAAACACAGCGGTGCTACGGGAGCTGGAGGAATTTGCTGGAGAGTGATATAGCCAGAAAGCAAAGAAACTCTGCTGTATTTGCCCTTTTCTGACATATTATGTAAGGAAAATATGGAAGTGAGTTATTGCAAATAACCCACGTGGCTTCCCTGAGCAGGCACTCACCACAGCGGGGCATGGCTGCGGGATGCTCAAAACTCCCCTGGTCTCACATTTCCCCTTCCTCATGTAAACTTAAGCCTAAATTTGACTAACTTTAGGTGGGTGAACAATCTCTTTGCCATCAAAGGGTCTTCTGACACTGGCCGGGTACAGCTCTCACATCCCAAATGAGCCCATCTTCATTTAAAACCATTGATTGCTGATGGGAGATTGGCACTCTCAAACATATGCCACCCTCCTTTGTTTTTTCTCCGCAAATAATGGTCATACGGATAACTAAAGCTGTGCCAGCTCTGCACATCTTGCTACCATCAGTTAATTGAAGTTTGATTATTTGTATTTGGGGGGATAAATGGCAATTAAAATAATTCCGCTGAGATATTATATACAGTACAAAGACAGAGAGACCATAATAAAACAATTCAAAGAAACATTGCGGAGGTTCCAATCAGCCACAGCAAGGTTATAAAACATAACCCCCAGAGAAAATGGACAGCTCAGCTAGCATGGAAAGGTTGTTTTCGTCCTTTGGAACGGGGACAGATTTTGTATGAAATCTTATGCTCATGACCGATCGAAACCTCACATAAGAGAACAGCAGCAGGGGTCAACAGGGATGGACAGCAAGAACTTAAAAACAGGCTAGGCATGTGACAATATTTGTCTCTTTTGCCCCATTTCCCAAATTTTGAATTGTTTTCCTGGCAGTTCAAGTTAAGGACTGTTTCAAGCAGCTCTGCAGCTATTTTAGACAAGTAATAATAACAAAAAATTTAAAAACCCCGAAGGCATTGCTTTGTGCAAGCATTCATTGTGTTTCTTGGTTTTTCTTTTTTCCTAAATCTAACTCTGAAACACAGTCGGGAAGAAACCCCACTTCAGACATCCCCTGGGTGACTCTGGAATCCAAATCATGCAAGGATGGCTTAATTTTCCCCTGAAAAGAAAATGTCAAAGATTCAAGAACTACATTGCAGCTTCCAGAGCTGGGCACTGTCCCTCCCCACAAGCCCATGTAAAAAAAACTCTCTATCCACCACTTTCCCCTCTTTCTCTGTGACCCTGCCCTCACTTTTACTCTGACATTACCCAGGCCCTTTCTACTGATGTTCTCCTCCCTGGTGTGGGCACAGCTAATTAACGGCGATACTATAACAGATCAGTAAATGGTTCCCAATAAGTTCCCTTTCACTTTTCATCGGCAAAATGAACTTTTTCTAAACAACAACAAAACGGAGCAATAAAAAAAAAAAAAAAGAAAACCTCTTGACAGATTCCCTTTAAAGATAAGAAATCAAGAACAAGACAGCGCTGGGATGTTATTTTGCATCCTGCCTTTCGTGTCAATTAGGGCTCATTGCTCAGCGAATGCTGATGCAATCTGTGTCTCCTCACTACAGGTAACTTGCAGCCAGGACTTAGGGCTGGGGAGGAGGTGACGTTGCTTTTTTCACCGGGTACATCGGAACAAAATAAGAAGTGCTCAGAGGAACTGTTTGGGATCAGCCGAAGGGGGGAGCTCGCATCGGGTGACACTTGCATGTTTCTATTAACCACCATTTATCGATGAGGAAACTTTCAAGTCACCCTACTAAAAAAGCTCCCCTGGAATAAAAAGCTGGGTAAAACGTTAAGGATTTCCTTGGTGCAGTGGGGAGCCCTGGGGCTCCCCTGGATCCCCCCTAGGGCTTGGGGTGGGGGCAGGCAGGGGAATCTCACCACTGGGTTGACAAGCTGCAGAACTAAGGGAAAGGGGACCAAGGGATGGGGTGGGAAAAGTGGCATTTTGACTCGGGCACAGCAGAGGGGAGGAAGCTGAACTTGTCTGCGATGTCCCGGTGGGGCCGAGGCGCAGCAGCAGGTTTGTTGGATCAGCAGCAGCGAGCTGAGCACGAGCCAGCAGGGGAGGAAAGGCTTCAGGAAAGCACACGCTGCGTTCACTGTGATTTATTTATTTTTTTTCTGGCTGCAGTGCTTGTTGCACAGCCTCTGCAAGCATGAAATGCTTTTTCTTTCATCAGTAGGTTGCCTTTTCTTATTCTCCCCCTCTTTTTCCTTCTTCTCTTTTTAAATAGGGGCTCTGGAAGCATCTGAACAGAGAGACTTTGCGCTGGCAGCACCTCCCCATCCTTTGTTACTGGAGCAGGAGGCCCTGTTTTGCATTTCCACCGCCTGGGCAGGGGAAGGCATCTCAAACAACTTCGTCCTGCTTCAGGACTTCCCCCCGTGCAATGCAGGAGCAATATAAAAGCAGTCTGAATACCAATGAAAGCCAAGCCCCTGTTTGATTAATGTTTGTCCTGCTCCCCAGCGCTGCTCACCGCAGGCATCGGGGTGATGAGGACCAGGCTCTGATCACTCGCCTCCACCGCCAGCGGGATCTTTGCTGCTCTGGGGGTGCAGGATCCAGCCCCTGCTGCCGAGCCCCTGGGACCAGCCCTGGCTTTGCAGGGAGGGTGATAAACCTGGAGGGAGAGGCTTCTCACCTATGGGACAAGGGCATCCCCTGCATGGGAGTGGATGTGTCCTGCACCACCAGAGGCAGCTTCCCCCAGAGCTGGTCCCATTCCCAAGGCTGGCAGTCCCCTGCACCGCGAGGAGGGGCCTGGGAGAGCGGCCCTTTGTCCTCCAGCCACTCACCTCCTCCTGCCCCAAACGCTTCTGACCCTGCCCTGCCTCTCCTCAATAGCGATTTGGGTAGCCACGGACCGCTAGCCACCTCCTGAGGACCACCAGCAGACCACCAGCCCGTTCCCCAGGACCACCAGCAGGCAGCTGGGTGCACACAGCCTCTGGCCATCCATCACCTGCACTGTGGGGTGCTCTCTGAGCCACCCCAGCTCTATCCCTGCTCCTGGATGGCTTTGCTAGGACCGATTCTGACCACCATCACCCCTAGGAGACCTCATTTCCACGCTGCCCTCGCTGAGCAAGAAGCTTTGGGAGCATCTGGGGCAGCTCAGTGACGACGGCAGCTGTCAGACGGAGCTGGGGGAGGAAAGGGACAACCACCGACGTCCACCTGTTCTTTCAAGAAGTGTTCCAGCCGAGGAGGGTCACAGCCCAGCCTCACGGACCAGACCCCAAATCCGCTAAATATTTGCACAGGTCCCAGCCAAACACAGGGCAGCACAACGCAAGAAACTAACTCTGCTGGGGTATTTCTCCACTCCCCCTCCAGCACGGGGCGGAAAGGGGCACAGCCAGCGTGCATCAGCATCCCTGCCTTTTTTTTTTTTTTTTTTGGCAAGCCTTGCTTGCAACCCCAAACCCCCAAATAAAAGGAGGGCACAGGACCCAGACCCCCACCCTCATCCCTCCTACAGCATCGTCTCACGCTCGAGAGCCCGCGGGAGGCGGCGCGGGGGGCCCCACTTACCGCTTGCCATTCACCCGCTGCCCAGCGGTGCGTGGGGCACTCGGGGAGGTGACAGTCCCGCTGCGACAGAGGCCGGCTCGCCGGGTCGCACGCTGCCGCCTCGGCCGCCGCCGGGGAGCCGCCGTGGCAGTGCACGGAGCGCCGCTGGACACCGCGGCCGCAGGACACCGAGCACTGGAGGAAGGGACAAGAGGTGAGCGGTGGTGGCCGTCGCAGCCGTCCGCGGGGCTCGCTCCCTGCTTTGCCTTCGGCGAGGCGCAAATGCCGGAGCTGAAACTTCCAGGCATTGCACCGCTTGCTTTGCGGGGGAAAATTTTTTTGCAAGGGCAGAGCAGGGGCTGGAATTCCTGCTTCGCTGAGGCCAGCGGGAATTTTGGCCGCTGGCTTCAGAGGGGTCAGGTTTTCCCAGACGGGATTTGTGTTTGCGGAAACCTCTGAGATAGCAGCAGTGTTAAATGACAGCGAACCAGCGGCAGCAAGGCTCTGTGCGTTACTTCTCATGCATTCCGAGCAAAAAGGAAGAGTTCAAAGTACATCGACTGCCACGAGCATCGTCGGAGTGGGCTTTAAGGAAAAGCAAACTTGAATGATACAGAAGAAAGAGTGCGGCAACAGAGAGGTAAAGTTATACAGCTGGAATTCCTTTCAGCATGCATCTAAACATACACAGAAGTCAGGACGTGCTGTAGGATTGTGAAAAGAAATGTCTTTTTTAAATTAGCTACTCTTTTCCCCCCCTCCCATTTCCTTCATTATACTGTGGGCACATTTCTGCCCACTTCTAGGCACAGCGAGAACAGCCTGAATTTCTCTTTCTCAGACATCTTCAAATTATTTTCTGCACTGCAATGCTTTTAACAGCTTGTTGTTTTTTTTTTTCTTTCACACAACCTTTCTTATTGTTGTGACTGCATAATGTAACATGTTTAACAATACTTCTCTCTGCTATGGATTCTTTCTTGCTAGGTCTTAAAGTATATTACAGAGATGTGGAACAGAAGGAATTTGTGTTTATAAAAGGAAGTGTGTAAAAATCAAAGGCGTTCATTTAAAACACAGCTATTACAATTAACTTTTGCTGAATTAACAATTAGTATAAGCATCCTTATTAATATATTATGTGGGAACTTAGCAAACGAGATTATGGCCCACTATTTCAACACCCCTTGAAGCGAGTTTTCTCAAGGCAGGGAATTTAGCGGCGCATAACAGGGAAGCAATCCTCTCCTGTCTAGTTCTGGGGAGCATTCCTCCATAGTGCTACCCCATAAATACCCCATAAAGCCAAAAGGACCTAAGAAAGCTGACTGAAAACTTTTGCCTGGTTTCAGAGATTTGTAATGGTTTTTTTTGTTTGTTTTTTTGTGTGTGTGACTTGGGAAAGTAGCAGCTAGATTTCTGTCACTGCTGATGCAAATGCTTCCCATATGCTGCGCTGCCTCCCTGTGATTAACAGCGCTGTTTGTCCTACGCATTCCAGAGGGGATGCTTAAACTGAATAATGGCAACGAACTTGCCGAATAATACGCACCAGGATGCACACCATGCTCTAAAACGCATTTTGCATTTATCACCCACCTAAAAAGCACGTGTCCGGGAACCCTGTGATAAGGGAGGTTGCGCTGGGGCGCTCCAGAGGGGCTGTGCCGCGTGCGATGCCCGGACAGCACAGGTTTGGGGAGCAGGATGTCAGTCCCTGGCAGTGCGAGGCTCCAGGCAAAGCCCTCAACTTGTTCTGCTCCATGCTCAGGGTGAAACTTTCCCCCCACCATGAAGCTGAGGGGGTAAATATTGCCACCTGGCCCCATTAGCAGGCGGCCATGCCGTGGGAGCACTGCACCGGCTCAGGGAGCGAGATCCCCGGGACCGCCGTGTCCTGAAACGTCCCTTGGGAGAGATGCGAAAACACCCTCCTGCAAAAAACTTTTCCTTGGCTACTTGGCAGCGGGCACAGGGAGGTTCCCCCTAGCCGAGGGCTCAAAGGCTCTCTCAGGGCACGCGGTGGCCCAGGAACCACGGTGCCCTCCAGCCGCACGGGGTACCAGCGCTGCTGTGCCCCGGCTGCATTTACAGCAGGCTTCGAAATCCCAGAGAGGCATTGCAGAGGCATGAAAAGGCAGCATCCTGAACCAGTTTCATCCCAGCTGCTTTAATCCAGAATACCGGTCAGTGACCTGTCCTGGGCAAACACAGCCGGCTGGCTCTGCTGAATGCTGCAAGCAGAGTGGGCCTGAAGCTACCCAGGTTGGGGCTGCCAGCTTGTGCTGTACCCGTATATTCCTTCCCCTATGGGATGGCAGGAGCCAGGCAGCCTGTTTGTCCTTCCTGGGGAGTCCATGCGTTTCCCCAGGAATGCTCCTTTTTCTACTGAGCAAGTCTACCAGCAAGCTGCAGAGCGCCAGCGCGGCCGTGGAGAAGCTCTACCTTATGAAAACACAAGGTGGGATTTCAGCCCGTAGCTGAAATATGTAAATGCCAGACAGCAGAATAAATATTGGTATTTTTACTAAGTGAAAGGTAAATGGCCATAATTGATAGCATTTAGGAGATACAAACACATTAAATCTGACATTTCAGTGCAAACACAAGCAAATTTAAACCTTGGAGAAAAAGACTTTTTTCTTCCCTTCTGATTATTAAGAGATATTAAAAATGCTTTGCTGTAGGAAAGCAGATTCATAACAATCCAGAAAAGAATTACCCAGCCGCTGAATACAAAACATCCAGAGAGAAAAGCACCTGGGAGCAGAGCGCTTGGCTCAGCCGGCTGCTGACAGGGATTCGTCTTTAATCTTTCTGAAGCATTTCCCAAAAGGAAAAGGAGAAAACTAAAGGCACATGCAGCGCGTGTTCTGTGCATCGACAGGGAGGATGCACTTGTATGGGAAAGCCTTGCCTTAGTTCTCACGCAGACTTTTGCTGGCTTACCCGTGAGCCAGCAAAGGTGCCCAGCTCACAGCAGCTTGGCTTTGGGATTATCTTTACGTGGCAACCAGGCCTTCAGAAAGCTTGTTTAATAATATCTAAAAGCAAACTGACCGGGCTCCTATGAACAGCTCCAGTGTCACCGCTGATGGGGAAGGTGATGCCACATTTCCGTGCCCGCTTAGGTCCCGACCTACTGGCTATCAGGGTGCTGAGCCCCTGCCTGTTTCATAGCCTTACCCAGAAGTCTGGCACCTAAATCCACCTCGGCGTTAAATCTTTTGCAAAACCCCACAAGCCGTGCGCACCTCTTGCAGGGACAAGCACACTCCTCTTAGAACTGGCAGAGGGTGCCCAAACTGCTGCCCTGTTCCCAAAAAACGCTTTGGAGGAGAAACGGAGGGCAGGATAACAACAAGCCCAGGACCGAGCTGGTGGAACCACCGCAGCTGTGCCGCTCCCTCCGGAGCCCCTCTGATTTTCACACGCGAAGACAAGAGCTGAGTTGCATTCAGCACGCTGCGCTTCCTTCCAAACTACTTCTATTTCCTCTGAGGGAATAAAACGTAATTAAACTACCCCCGGCAAGCTGTCTCTGCTGCATTTGGGGTTTGGCTTTGCTGCTCATAAGCGCTTTGAGGCCGGGGTTGATGTTGCAGTGGGTGCTTCCATGCCGAGCACCTGCAGCACCCTTGGTGCGGTGCTCGGTGCTCAGAGTGTGCTGGGAGCGCGCTGCCTGCTCCTCGCTGCTCATCAGCATACAAATATTCCTTAATTGCCTAGTCACAAGAGATTACCTCAGGCCATAAATCACCTCGTCCTCCAATTAAGTTGTGTTTCTTTCCCCACTTGCATAAAATTAACTCCAATCATGCGGAGGAATGTTGGGAATTTTGAAACACTTTTATCAATTAAAATTAGCGCGTTTTAAAGCAATCGACAGACCATTACATTATTATGTTTACAATTATTAGCTGTAAAAAAAAAAAAATTGCTTTCAGCAGCAGTCACTTTAAATAAGGTGCAAATCGGATATGACAAGCGCATATAATAGCCTTTTATTTTCAATCTAGCTTCCTATATAAAGTTGAGGGTTTAGTCCTGCAGATAATAAAGCAGGGGGTTAACTGTCAATATGGGAGCAGCGCTCCCATAGAGAGGGTGCCCCTGGGTGCTCTCAGTCAGACCTGGTGTAAAGGACCCAGATCTCAGTAGCTGAAACTCCACGGTGAATGTACACTTATCCCTTAACAAATGCAGTGGCAAACACTGCTATCGCATGAATTCAAAGGTAAGCATAAAAAATAAAATACAAGTCTGAAAACAACCATAAAACGTCAATGGGTTTATTGCCTTTCTTAACAGTTGACATTAAACAACAATATGCTGTCCTAGTCCTAATGTTCACCTGGGTGCCTGTCGACATGTTAAGGATTTATCTTTTAGGGAACTTGCATACAGTGAGAATTGGTGTTTTGTACCTGAATGTAGAAGACAGATCGCAAGAGAACACGATGTTTTACAAGGTAACAGTTCATTTAGTCTGGGATTTTCAATAATTCTGCTGATTAGCACACTAATGAGGTAGACAGAGAGTTGAAGTTCAGAGCTAAAAATGTGATGCAGCAGATTCAAGGTGAAGACAAAGACATTATTTTCAGGAAAACAAGGATTCAAGATATGCTTTCAGCAAACAAGATGCTTAATAACTCCAAGCGCTTTCGCATTTCCAGCAGCCTCTGCTCTATGCATCAGTGCCTGACTTTTTAATGAAGCAAAATGAAGTGATGAGCTTATTAGGAAACAAAAGGTAGTGAAAAGCATTTTTAACGAACAGCTCTGACTGTTCTTTAGGCTTTCCCAGGAAGCAGATAATAAAATTAATTTCAGATTTCTCAAAACTAAGGAAGATTTTGCTTGGGATGTGACACATTTAAATAATGACAATATTAAAAACATGAATAAATAGTAGATTCTCTTTAATATTACATACTATTGGCTTCTCTAGCGGGAGCTTAAAATATACAAGGAATTTGCTTTCAGTTAGACACTAAAAACAAGCTGCCACGTTTTCAGCTGGTACAAATCAGTGCTGCTCCACTGTTGCCCATGAAGCTACACTGTTTTACGCCACCTGAGGAGCTGGCCCAAGACTTTTACCCTTGTAAAATTCAAGAGGACAGAAGTGATGGGAAAACCAGCTTCTAACCAACTTGACGGAGGAGGAATATCAAAGGGTGTAAAAGGGTATACAACGTGTCTCACCTGTCCCCAATCTCCCGATTTCCACTTCGGACATCTGCCCCCTCTGCATTTCTTTTGCACATTGGGCTTAGCAAGGTGCTTGCAATAATCTTCTTCTATATGCCTCCCTTCCTTTGTCAAACAGTACACAGTGCGGTGCTTTTGGCCCCTTCCACAGGAGACAGAACACTGTAAATATAAAGTAACAACAAATCAGCTCTCACGCAGGGCCAGCTACGCGGTTCCACATGGGCCATGACTACACAGGGCATTTTTGTTTCACCTGGACCAAAAAGCACATCCCCAGGCTCCCGGCAGCCCACACAAAGTTCAGAGGGGATATGGAAGGGCAGTAAGTAACCCGCTGGAAATGTTCCCATTTGTACTTCATATCTCACGATGTTCATGGTCAAAGCCCCACGAATGCCAATATCGAATTGAAGAAAGAAGCTGGCACTCAGCAGGGATAACGGGCTTTAGGGCTAGATTCCTGGCATTGCTCCTGTGGTTTCAAAGGAGCAGAGTCACCTTACGGGGATCAAGGCAGGAGCCCTCAGTATCTGCTCACAACTTGAAAGGGACCATTTCCATTTACCTTGGTACAAAAGGAGGTCAAATGTTGGTAAAACAGGAGAGTAAAGTGTGATATACACCTTCAGAGAGGGAAATAACTGCATAGAGGACAAGGCAGAGGAGCAAAATGCAGTCTTTCCGTGTTTGTTTTACTCTGTACCAGTATGGACTGATTTACTTTTTTTTTTTTTTTCCTGAACAAAGACTGAAACCAGGACATGCTCATCCTGAAGATTTATGCATTTTGAAAACAACTCAGAAGAAGGCAGAGCCTGAAGAATCAAAGCAGAAAGGAAACCAGCAGGTATGTTAGCTGCAAGCTTTGTAGTGAAGCAACGAATTTCAACCTCCCTCTGCAGGTTCACTGAACTTTTTCAAATGTGACCATTTCTGGCATGCAAACCCCAAGCAACTTCACTTTGATTTCAGATTAGTCTCCTCCAAAAGATTTAGGAATCAAAGGGGTCTGGAATCACGACAAGAATTTAATATGACAGTTTCTTGTAGAACAAGCCTCTTACTCAGCATGATGCACCCAGAGACTCAGTTTCAATTTCTTCATTACACGTTATGCAACTCATTACGTACTGTATCACAGGCATCTTGGCTCAATCCTTGAGCACAAACACACTGCTCCAACCATCCCTCCATATAAAATGCTCTGCTTCCTTTACAGAAAGGAGCAAACATGCAGAGATAAAGCTTCCTCCTTCTTTTTGAAGCTACTCCATCAGTATATTTGCTAAGAAATAAATTACAGCCCAAACTCTTCCCTGCCTATGAATACATTTGAAACCTAACAAACTACAGATTATATATGTAGCAGTTCTGGAAAATCCATTAGACCAGAAATTGGCACTTGCATTGACAGCCGTGATTATTTTAAATTACAGCACTACTTCCAAATCATTCAGCCCCCATTGTGTTAAGAGGTATACAAAGAAACAGCGAGAGAGCAGTAACTTGCTCCAAAATGGAAAAGTTCAGGCAAACGTGGAGAGAAAGGGATGTAACTCATAAGATCAGATGTTGCCGCTTAAAAGCTTACATAAAAGCTTTATATACAAAAGTGATGCCCTGAAAAAGGCTGTTTTCCTGTTGTAAGACCGCTACCAGACCGACACATCCCCTGAGGTCAATGAGATTTAAGGGCCCTTTAGGAGGTCAGGGCGGATCTGGCTGTGTAAGATGGGTGCCCCAGGTGACACCGATGGCACAGCCTGTCCCCGAGCCTTCATCCCCACATGCCCTGTGCTGGTGTAGGTGGTGGTGGGGCTGAGCTCTCCTCAGCCCAGCTGCTATTTCACAATTGGCCAAGAAACCCAAAGACCAACATTCAACCATGCACTGGAAAACAGAGGAAACGCTGTCCCTTTGTTCCAAAATAAGACTTTCACAAATCACTGAGTTTCATAAACTTAACTTTTTGTTTTTTTTTTTTTAGTATCAATAGGAAAAAAGATCGAGTTAATGTTATTCTACTTTTATAAGCCTTCAAATCTCATCAGAAGTTCATTTTTTCATTCTTTCAACATCTCTCCTCAGGCAACGAACATCAGCAATGAGAAGAAAACATCAAGTCCTAACAAACCAAGTTATGAACTTCTAATACATCCATCCCTTTACTGTCTTTGGGCTGAATGCCAAGGGTGGCACTTCAGCAAAAATTCAAGTGCTCCTCAGTGCTCTCTGTGCAGGTCAACACCACTTTAAGGTGACGGTGAAAACTACAGCCTAAATTCACACACTTTATCAGGGCTTTGTCTTGCCCCACATCCTGAGCCAGTAAAGCAAAGTGCATGCTTTCTCTAATTTAAAAAACACATTGGGCCTGGTATTTATTGTAAAGGAAGAGTAACAACATCATTTTATAACACGAGTATGTTTGTGGGGACCTGAAGTTGTCTGATAAACATTTGATCTTGCAAATAATATGGTACCAGTAATTTCCAAAATTGCTATCCCCCTTCTACAAATTGCTTACCTTTGGTGTGGAGCCAGATTCTGACATTTATCTTGGCATCCGATGCCACAACATGGCAGGGCTACAGGCACATTTTGGTGCACTTTGAGGTTGAGACATAATCAGACTAATTTTGTTAATACTTGAGTGTAATTCTCAAGATGCTGCAATTAATCATTTCTACGTCTGCCTTTAATATACATTAAAGTTAGGCAGCTGTACGTTTTTAGATCTAAGACATCCATTTGGTTTCACGCACATGTGAGTTATGATCTCATTTGCTCTGACAGAAAATAGAGGCTGAACGACCTGATGCAACCAAGAATTAGAGACCGAAAATTCCTCTGCAAAGGGCCTACCTCATAATTGCCTTCTAATTCTTCTCAGCTATTTCCAACTTTTATTTGGCACGTAGGTTTTAGGCACATGTGAGCCATATGCACAAAATAATTCGATAGTGCTTAATCTCACTGCCACGTGACTGAGGGGAGCAACACACCTAGCTACTGCGGTCACCTCATCAGTTATTTCTGACCCTGGAGAAACTTTGCATTTCGTTAGCAGGGCTCTTTTCATCGCTGGAAACGCTGCCGCCCGCTTACAATGTCTATCAATAACAATGCCACAGTGAGGTAAGCTTTGACCTTGCCTTCTTTAAACATTTTAAAAGCACAGACAAAAACACTCCTCTCACCAACTCCTTTCGTTCTTTCTTTCCTTCCCCCCCTCCCTGTAGAAAATACTTCAAAGTGCTGGGGGTGGACGGGTGGCTGGCTGTGGAACAGCAGCCTCATCCAGGGCTCTTTGAAGTCAACAGCAAGGCTCCCACTGCTTTCAGTTGTCTCTGGATCCAGCCCCGAAGGTGCAGCCAAGGTATTGTATTGACTTTGTTCACTGACCAGCTCCCTAGAGTCGGGGATCACGTGCACTCGGACATGCCCATGGCCAACCTGCCTCTGCCAAAGTGCTTGGAAACATCACTCTGAAATGCTGCCTCCAGCCTGAGGCAGAGGCACGGCAACAAATATCAGCACCCCTGATATTTGGACCTGGGAGAGCAGCCATCCTCCCGACTGCGTAGGATGGTGCGAAAACAACACATGGTGGTGGTTCTTAACGCGGCACATAAAATAACAGAGAAGGACTGTTTCAAAAAATAAGCCATAGCAATTGCGCTAAGGACGCTAGTAAACCTTCCTCTTGCAATCATCTTTATTATCTCCTTAAAATGACCGCAGTCACACCTGGTGCTTTACATAGAAAATAAGAATAAAAGGACTTTCCTTACAGCATTAGGATCAAAGCTTTTGAGCGCAGATTTAGGGGAATTATGCTTACTGGCATGTTCACAAAACTGATCACGCAAGTACTGTGGATTGGCATGCTGTTGATTTCTTCAAATAAATACACCACTTAGTTTAAATAAATGCAACAAAAAAAAGTCTAAATAAATACAAGAAAAATATTTCCGTACCAACTGTTTCCAGAAAGGTCAGAACATGATGCTAAATCTCTCCTGCAATGCATTGCTCTGTTCCAGCACAAGCTTGTATTTTTGTTTCCACAGAAATTTGTTTTCTGTTTCAGAGTTCAGGAATGACGAAGATTTTTCTACTTTACCAAATACGTGCAAATTGCTTTATACTAATCCTCACTGCATTTCCTACTGAGCCTTCCTGGAAGATGAGGGTACACCTTGTTGAGTAAGACCTTTCTAGAGTAAGGCGGCTGATTCACTGGGCTAGGAGCAGGGGAAGAAAACCAAAGGAGCAAACAAAAAACCAGAATACATATCCAAAACACTCTTAAAAACTTGTACACAGTTTCTGGCTGGCTGGGCCCAGGTTCTGATCCCGTGCCAAAGCTGTGCTGCTGAGAGCATCGCCAGCCCCCCGGCACCAAGGAGCGGAGAAGCTCTGCTCTCGTTAACTTTGTGCACCAAATGTCCACCTAAACACACGGGGCAGAAATTTAAGTGGCAAGAATCTGGGTAAGTTCTCCACCAAAAATGGAAACTTTCAGAAAATGCTGTCAGACTGCTTTTCCAGGCCCTGCGCATCAATGAACGATTTGGGAGGTATTCGAGATAATGAATGCAAGCTGTGGTGATCACCAAATGAATTCCCCACGATAGGTATGCTCAGATAGCTCGGGAAGGGCAGTGGAGGGGGCTGGGAAGAATTAGGCTAAAACGTCTTTATCAGATTCTGCCAGGAGCAACTTTTCAGAGGAAATTAAAATAAATCCTTGTAGGTTTAGATTTCCACACATTAAGGATTATATGGAAAGTGAGCGCTCATAAGTAAGCCCTCATTCATCCTTTCCAACAGTCTGAGCTGAAACATGTGCTAGATGAAATAAAACAGAAAAACCACGGAGTCCTACAGCACTGTTTCATGCTCTTACATCCCCTTTGCATTAGGAGCTGTGCTCCTGGATGTCAGCAAACTTCTCCCACTGCCAGCAGAGTCCGACCGTGCACCCTCACAGTGACATTGCAGCATCCCGTTAGCGTACATCAGCCTCCTGCTACAACTTGTGCTGCTACCAGATGCTGGAAACTTTGACACAGCCCCATGACATCTGTACCTCTAAAGTCTCTCGAGCACAAAGGACATCAGAAGACACGCCACCAAGACAAGCCTGGATTGTCCCTAGCCAGCTGGCCCCTTACTGGAAGTCTTAAAATGCCCAAGCCTTTGTGTTATCCAGCAACAGAGGCTCCCTGGCATGCAAATGAACTCAATTAGCTTCAAAGCAGCAAGGCATTTTAGCAGGTAATTCCTTAGGCATTGGTGGGACAAGCACCAGGGTGCAGCTCCACATCACGTATTCTCCAGTGGCTGCAGCGCTTTAGGAGCTGGTTGGGAAATAGTTGCCCCTGGTTTTGCCCTACAGTTTGGGAGAACCTTTAGCAATGCCTGTCTAACCTGTGCTGGCTTCCCAGAGAACTGTGAGGACAGAAGAAAAGGCATTAACGCCCGGGATTTCTTTCAGAGGGCATGGCCCACGTGTGCTTGTGAGCATTGTCCAGAAATTGCTGTGGAAACGTCCCGAGGAGCAGCACGTGAGGGCAGGCTGCGTCCCCTCCTCGCGCTGGGCACACCGGCGGGGGACACCCGCGCTGGCTGGCCCTGGCTCTGCGTGCCCCCCGTGGCAGCACCTCCAGCAGCACAGACTGCCCCAGGGGAAAGGATGCACGTGGGTAACTCTTAAAATTGAACATCCTGAGCACTTAAATCACTAAAATAATCTCTCCGAGTTACGGAACCTCACGGGACATATTGGAAACAGGTACCTGCAGAAGCTGCATGCATCTCCCTTCTACAGCACCCATCTGCTAGGTAGCACCTTCTCCCCCTCTTTCTCCCCCCTCACACCATTGTTACATCCCCTACAAAGACTGCCAGGTGCAGAAATCAGCAAGGCTGTGAGAGCCTGCTTTAAAAGCTGCATCCCTGCCCCGCTCCAAGCTTTTTAACTTAAACAGCAAACAAGCAAAAATCACCAAATAGAGACCGCAGGAGGAGCGACTTGAGGAGAGACTTTTCCTCAAATTAGGAGGAAATGTGTGAGCTACCTGAGGAAGCCTGCATAATGGGATGTGGAAGGGGCTGATGGAGCCTATTTTCCATGCTGTGGCACTTTTAGAAAAGTAGCAATTGAAGCAGCAAGCAGCCTCGGCTAACTGACACCTCGTTTTTTCAGTGAGCAGTTGTATTATAATACCACTTAGAAGTACCATTCAGGGATAGGATTTCTCAGCGTTGGATGGAGAGAAACACAATATAAAGAGTTCCTCAAAGAATGCCAGCCCCATTTCACAGGTGTGCATCGCACCAGGTGCTTGTAGGAGGCAAGGGGCTGCTTCTTACTCCCCAGTTTTATAAAGAAAAATCTTGCCTTAATGCACCAGCGATCAAACACTTTGTCAGCCTGCATACAGTCTTGGGCATCAGGCAGATTTTCATGCGTGCTGCAGGCTCACTCGCCTTCCTGTGAGCTAGTAAAAATTAAAACATGAATAGAGCGTTAAGTGCCTTTGGAGCAAGATTAACTGCATTGTGTTTTCCCTAACGACTGCACAAATCTGTCACCATGAAAGCTAGAAACGCAGTAAATATCTTTATGCTTAATATCCCTCATCATCACACATTCTTGCTTCTAAATGCTACAATCCCTAGGATCTGAGCAACAGCAATTATTGCAGTTTGGGGTATGCAGTGGGAACCTGGCACACGGACAAAAACACAAGCAGACTTCCCAGCTCCCAGCCCAGGGACCTGCTGGAAGTTGCTGAACTTCACAGCTCATCCTTGGAAGTGTTTCTGCTCGGATGTGTCTGCTGCAGTCAGACACAGATTGCAATCATTGCACAGAAAGCTAGTGCTTTGGGAGACAAATGTTCCCAGAAATTACCATTTTATTTATCATTTATTTCTCCTGTTTGTGTGTGTGTGTGTGTGTACAGCAGGTCCGCCCGCAGCCACGAAGGGGCCATCCATGCCCAGGAGACCAAAGCCACTCCTCACTGAACAGCAATCCCCAAACCTTTTGGTTAAGCTCAGGCCAGCTGTGCATGGCCTGGAAAATAACTGCCTCACTGAGAAAATGTGTAAGAGGGGAAGTGTAAAAGGCAGCCAGGGAGGCACACGAAATGCAGCCTTCCCCTCCATGGGGTCCTGCAGCCCCCTGCTCGAGGGGCATCGTGTAACATCCCAAGGGGAGCCACAGGCAGGGGCAGAGGAGAGATCTGCTCACTCCAGGAGGAGAAAGGTGAGTGTTTTACGGCAGGTTAGGACAGAGGCATGGATTGGACTATTCGTAGGGTAGAAAACATCAGGGATTACTGATGCAGTTACCTGCTCTGACTGGGAAAGACACTGGGAAGAGAGGCAGCACCTGGGGGTGTGGGGAAGAGAAGAGGTTCCAGACACAAGGAGACACCCTTCCTGAGTCCAGCTCCTGGTCCAGCGAGCTTCTGCCGCTGGCAGAGACAGCAGGAGAGGCTTACGAAGAGCAGATGATCTGGCTGTTTTCTGCAGCTCGTACCCTGGCACTACCCTAACATTCAACCCCTGGACCTGGGGGCTTTCGAGAGGCCACTGCTACCTACTCCTTTTACTTCTCCGTCAGCCCAAGAGAGGTGAGATTCAACCACCAGACCGGATCCCACCAGGCACGAAGACAAAATATGAGGATTGAAACAGCAGAGAGCTGTTGCAGGAAATAACCCTGTGAGGTGCTGATGCAGCAAAGCGCCTAAGCACATGCTCAGAGCACCGCAGCAGGGTCCTCACCTGAGGCGCAGTGGGCAGGCTGTGGTGTTTGCAGTCCTGCTCACGCAGCATCGTCACTAGCCGCGGGGGACAGCAGAACCGAGCCTACATGGTTATCATTTAAGGAGAAGAGGCAGCAAAAGACCACTGGTGATAATGGGCAAACAGCAAGAATGGAATGGAAAATCAAGGGCAGGGCAGGAGGAAGGCAGCAGGCAGGCACGGCTCTGCCCCTCCAGCGGTGTTGGGGCTGGGTGAGGCTGGATAGATGGCACGCAGTAACGCAGGGCTGAGGCGGGTCTGGTTTGCTTATTTTTAAACAAAGCAAAGAGGTCTGCACTGTCAAAGGCCTTTTTCTGACGAGAGAGCCAAAGCAGACAACTTCTTGTCTTTTATCAGCACACCAAAGAGCAGTCCCTGCAGTCAGGAGGTCTGCCTGACCCCAGAGAGGAGACAGACAGGAACCCAAGGGAGACAGCAGCTTTGGGGGCCTGGCCTGAGCAAACAGCGAACAGCTCTGAGATGGAGACAGATTGCTGAGGATATCCATAGGCTACAAAGTCCTTATTTTGGTTTGTATCAGCTTTATTAAATCTGCACTACATCTATTTCTACATGTTTTTCCAAAGACATGCAAGCCACACACAGAGCATCCCTCTGCCTGGGTTACGGGTGCTGGGACCTTCTGTGCAGCCTTCCTCTGCTGCATTTGTCCTTACCCCCAAGGCTCCCAGGGGTAGGATTGTTGTTATTTGTTTTCTGACAATCCCTGGCACTACACAGAAATACAGGCTCACTGCCGCAGCCTCAGAGCCTGAACCAACATCATATGAATGAAGGAGAAGAAGAGCAATGTGAATTACTGGCTGACTGGAGAGTTCAGCGTGCCCATCACTTCATTTTCAAGGATGGCTTTGTTATTGCAAAAACATGTGTAAAGGATCATGCCGCAGCTTGGTAATGCTGCTGTCACAGCAAATTCATTTTCTGCAGAAGAGAGGAGGAGAACAGCAGAGCTATATACACTTACAACCCAATCTGCCCCTGGTTATCACTTGTGCCTTAGCAAGAGCTGACACAGTGCCTGCTAAGAATATTATCAGAGCAACGACAGGGAGAATATTGCTGTTGAACAGCCTATTTTCAGCAAGCTTCACGGTGAGGGCATTTGGTAAACAACGGGTTGGGGCTTTGAGAGAATTAAATACAAATAACCCAAACTTTGCACTGTCACCCGTTTTCAGGTTGAAATTCCTGTGTGCCAGGCAGCCCTCGTGCTCCCACGTCTCCAGAGAGACTTTGCCATTACCTACAGCCCTGCACACAGCCAAGGGGCCCTGCAAAGCCACTGGCTTCCAGCATGGGCTAATGGGCTACAGCATCCGAACCCAAAACTGCATTCCCATTGACAGTAACAGGATTTGGATTCTAGCCAGTTAACATTCTAATTATTTCATTATAAGCTTCCAGTTCTTCACTGTTAGCTCAAAAGGCCTGCCAAAAATCGTGATAACCAGCACTTCTGCCTGTTTGATAAGAGCTGGGAAGCACACAGCACAGCTTCCCAGGCACCACGAGCTACCCAACCACGGCATTAGCAGCTCCAACTCTTGATACCAAAGAGCGATAAGTACTCGGCTGAGCAGATTACCTTTAAAATTATTATACTCCTTAGGAAGTAAACCACCCATCCATTGTCCACGGGTCAAATGCAAATGATTACTGTCCCACCACAATGAAGTCCAAACGACTGACCCGCCGGACCCAGGGCAGGGTGCTGTGAGATATAACTGTATTTCCTTATCTGTGTCTGTTTCCTAACACGGAAAGACTGAGAAGCCCACGACAAGGGAATTTGGCATTACTCACAAGTTGTATCAGGATACAGTGCACGTTAGGGTAAACTCTCCAGCACCGAAATTTCACAGAGGCTATTGCAAGGAGCAGATTTGCTCTGAGAGGAATGGGTTGAAGATTGGGGTTTAAGGGAAGCGACAAATAATACTCCATGAGCATCTCCCTCATTCTGGAGAACATGGCGAGATTTCCTCTCGTTATTCAAGAGCATGTATAGACATCTGTGTTCACATCATAAGGCATTCAGGAGAAAAAAGACTCTCCGTATCCTGGTGACAGTCTCTGCATATTTTCTAAAGCATTATTTTAATAAAAAAGTCAGCTCTATCACACACTTACAGTTCTGCAGTGTTTAAATACATGTTCTTAAATAAGCAAGGAAATAAAAGTACAACCTCCTCTCAGTCCTCTTTGAAAGTACATTATAATAACAAGGCACCTCACCAGTCTCCTATTATAAAATCATCATTTCCATACAGAACCTGTTTATTTATTTAATTGTCTCTTTAAAACCTGGATTTAACCAGCCAGATAAAATCGTTTGTTTACTGTATAAAACTGCAGTGGAATTTTGCCTGAGGACTGAGGGATGGACTCTTCAGATTCTCCTAGCTTTCATTTGTGTGTATTTTATAGCACTTATTTTATTCCAACTTGTGTGAAGCTAAGCCAATCAGATGCTTGCAAGAAATGAGTTTAACCAAACTTCATGATTTGTACACTTTTAACTGTGTTTTTTTTTAATTATTAAGAATGACAGTTTCTGTTGGAGAACAAAGCAAGTAAACCATTTCAGAAAATTTAGTAAAAGTTACCAAAAACTAAGTATATGATCTTAATTTAGCAAAAGACTCAAGAAATCATTATACAAATTTATTTATGATTACATTCTACTTGTCTTTAATTTTTTCACTGTTCAACATTAACATTAAACATTGTAAATGTATGCAATATTTATATAAAATTAAATAACAGTATAGGAAAAATAAATACACTTTTACATAAATACATAAATCCATACTGCTGAAAAGTTTCAGCTAATACTATACTCTTGTTTCAAAAGTGACCAAGAAAATATGGTAGTGACACTCCATCCAAACAGATGAAGTACGTACGGCTACAGAATGATGTTTGCAACCGATGACAGAGCTAAAGCAAATCAGGTGCTTCCACACTAATGAAAAAATTTGGACACTGCTACCTACAGTAGTAGCACGAGGTAGACGTACACGTAGAGCATTTTGCAGGAGGGACACGACGCCCTGTTGACCCCAGAGATAAAATGCAGTCTTCAAACAGCTCTGGGGTCCCCTACGTCAGAGCCAAATGACACTTGGGTAGCAAGACCTGAAAAACCGAGTCACTTTGTGGCAGTGACTGGAGCTGGGCTTGGCGGCCCCTGCACTGGGAAGGGGAGCGAGGGGGTGCTGAGCACCAGGGTCCACATCCCCTAGGGGAGACGGGAGGAGATGCTGCGGGAAGGATGCCCCTGCCCCGACATCCCAGCTCTTCCCAAGAGACCGAGCGAGGGACAACCCACCAAGGTTAATACAGGCAAGAGATTTAGTAGAGACAAAGGAATTTTTTTCTGGGAAAAAAAAAACAAACAAAACAGAACAGCCAAATACAGGACTGCATCCTGCATTAGGAGCGCACCCTGCATTTTAAGCAGAGGAGCAGACGCAGCCCTGCAGCCTGCTGCTGAACAGCCGTGGAGAGGCTGAACGCTGAGTGACACCAAAACGCAACGCAACTCTGTCCACGCCTGTGGTTCTTGCAAACGTCCCCGCACGGGTGACAAAGGCTCACAGCACTTCTCAGCTGGGAATGCTGCCACAGCGCTGCCGCACGGGTTGCTAGTTCTGCTTAGCTCGCCTCGCTCATTTGTAGCACCAACTATCAGCGTACAAGTGATACATTAGCACCTCAAATGATACATTTCATATCACTGTCCCTTGTACTGGTGAAGCACCATATGAATACTAGTCCAGCAGTTTTATGGCTATTGCATATCACTGAGGTATGAGAAAAATATTGAGAAACGTTACTGAAGGCATCCGCGTTACTGAAGCATCCACAGAAACTAGTGAGGTTATGTTCTAGCAAGATGACTTTTCAATCAAACCATGACAATTAAGGAAGTCCGATACATTATAAGAGAAAAAAGGCCTCTTTGTAAAGTGCTTTTGAATCAAATTATCTTTTTTCTTCCATTTTTTTTTAAATCTTCTTGAAAAGCTGTTATAGCAAAACACCCACTAAAAGTTGACATCTGTTTGAAGGCCACTCCAAAACGGGCAGGTCTGTGGTTTCCAGCACGCCAGAGGTGCCCCACGCGGCACTCGCGCTGGCACGGGGGCTGCTGCTCTGGGCAGCGAGAATTTCTAAGCCGCAGGACTCAAAACAACATCTAAGATCCTGGCTCAGGATCTAAAGCCACTGCGAGAGCATCTCTGTAGAGGAATCCCGGCCAGACAAACTCTCCAGCAGCAGCGGAGAGATGCGTGAGGATAGCTTACAGGCGCCTCTGCGCAGTGCATCACACATGTTTTATATGGGAGTAGAAATACACGGTATGAATGCACACGTTTCTATGTAAGTGTGCATGGGGCGGCTGGGGACATGCACATGCATCTATACACACTTGTACCTGCAAGGAAGTTGATGCCATGTAGGACAATTTTTTCCCTGTCAGTTTGTGTTTGGCAGAGAACAGGCAACTTGTAAACCAGTAGGCACACAGTGCCGTGTTGCCACGGAATATCAGCACAATTTAACTTCGATGCAAAGGTACTGCATAAACGCCAGGTTTAAATCCATATGCAAAGGACTCCGTGAGAACCAAGACTCATAATGCACAGCACTTGCTCGGTGTAGCAAAATGGACAAGTTGACTACTTAGCAGAAAGTGCCTCTTAAATTAAAGGACTTGAGCTCCCCTAACGTAAGCCCTTCCTGAAAAGGTGTTATTCTGAATATATCATCAATAATCCTCTTTAAGTGCAGTTTTAAGACACGAAGCATTAGCACCTTGGTTTGAAGCAAATTAAATTGGTTGTTATGGGATATCCACAAAACGGTTCACAAAGAGAAAGAGTTTATGGCCGTACCGAGCTCCAAGGACCAGCGCTCCAGGCAGCATCTCTAGGACAGTCCTGCACGTTGCACTGCTCTCTGTCCGGTGGCTTGTCAAGGATTTCGCAGCTCAGATCCGTAAACCTTTCTCCGTTGGGGCGCTGACACACCACGAGCCGTGTTCTTGTCCCTGCCCCGCATGGCTTTGTGCACTGGAAGTCAGCAGAGGACAGAGGATCACCACCTGGGCACCCACAACTCTCTCGAGCCCCCAGGGTTCTGTTCCCACCTCACCCTCTCTAGCCATGTCCGCACAAGCGGATGAGACATCAGCTTCTCTCTCCCCAGCCATTCACGCTGCTCCACAACAATATTGCCAGACCCAGCAGGATTATCTGAGGTTAGCATCTCCAATTGCTCATCTTGGATGAGTTTTCAGAACGGAGCAGTGTTTTTATTACAAAGAAAGGCCTTTGGTTGAACTAGACATATCTCAAAAAAAAGAAACCTCAATTTCTGTTCCCAGGCAAAAGCAAATTCTACAAATGTTTTCCATGACAAATGGAATCAAAACCACCACCAAGCAGTTGCTAGGGTTCACTCGTTTATCAGAGGCTGCCTTTCATGCTCCAATATTTCTAATTTGTAACCATGATGTCTCCCTCCTCCCCCTTTTCACCCCCTAGCAAAACCCTTCCCTGCGCAAGGAGGACAGGATTAATGGTGTACTCACCTCTCCCCAGTTGCCGTAAGCCCACTGAGGACAGGGACCGGACTCGCACGATCTCTGCTCCATGGGTTTGGTTTTCTCATCGCAGTTATTCGCAGTGTATCCGTTTTCATCCTGGCACACCACGACCCGCCGCTGGAACCCCCCCGCACAAGTGCTAGAACACTGCAAGACACAATTGCCCATAGCTTCGCTGAGTCCAGGAATAATTGAGCACTCCCTGCTCCTTCCCAGCGCCCTGCACCGTGGGAATGCACAGCTAGAAATGTAATACAGCTAAGAGGCATTATTAACTTCAAAACTCTGCTGTTACTAATAGCAGTGCAATGACTTAGGTGCTGACTAGGCAAAGAAAATAAACACGAGCCTGGTTTTGAGCAGGTGAGTAATCTCCCCTGCCTTTAACGTGGTGTTTAACATCACATTCGTGCTTAATTCCCTTTAGAGACTTCCATGATAAAGTGCTTCAAACTGGCTGTGGGGGGGTGAGGAGCTGGCATTAAGGCTCTGCTGTGCTTTGGCAGCAGCTCTGCACAGCTGTAAATGCCCCAGGAGACAGCCAAGAAACAGAGGCTGGCTTTTGCCTCATGGAAAATGATGCTATCTGCATGGAGAGCCTGGACGATGTGTGCTGTGAGGGAATGAGAAACAATGCCTTCACCCTGCTGCAACACTGGGGGGAGCGAGCAGGGAGCAGAATGCAAGGAGAGGGGTCCCTCTCTTCCCTGCACGGTGATGTTAATAATAATAATAATAAATAATAATAATAAGCCTGAATTAGTCCATGAAAATAAACAGAAACAAGAAAATCCTGGCACTTACAGCACCCCAGGGACCGATTCTCCACTGATTGCCTCCCGGTATATGTGCACGGTTTCGGTTGGGGCTGCCTCCGGGGTGCAGTTTCAGGCGATGATCGGGATAGAGGAAAGGGTGGATGGGCCTGCCGTAGTCATGGCTGTTTGGATGACAAGGAGACATGGAGCAGTCTTGCTCGGTGGCAGGGAGGTCATCTGGATCGCACTCACTCCTGTCCACCAGCTGGTCACTGTAATTGACGCAGATCACTTGTCGCGTTGCCTTACCTTGACCACAAGTCACCGAGCACTGCATTACAGTGGGAAAAGGAGAGACAGTCACATTTCAAGCTTTGAACACCAGATCGACCGCTACCACTAACAAAGAACAGCTGAAAACCTTAATCTCCCATCTTATAAAGGGCGACAGATTAATGAAGTCTATTTCCAGCACCCAGGTCTACAAGGCTCTCCTGTGAGAGGCAGCGATGCTTACAGAGCTCCACTCCAAGGCCTTCCACTGCCCACACGGTGTCACGGTGCACATTTCTGTGGCTGACGGCTTCGGCAGGTGGAAACAAGCGGACTCGTCGGCCACCGAGCCCTGGTCATCCCGACAGCTGACATATCTCATCCGCGTCCCTTTCCCACACGTTGCGGAGCACTAGGGAAGAGCAACAAGCACTCCACTAGATAGCTTCCTGTTATATGCCACAAGGGCTTTGGAACAAAAAGCCAGTCAAATGCACTAAAAAGTATCACCGCGTCTACTGTAAAATAATCCTGAAAGTATTACGACACACACTTACCGGTGTCCAGGATCCAAATCTCCACTGAGTCCTGTGAATGCCTGATAGGGATCTCTTGGCTTCGGGACTGTTTGGATGGGGAGGACATGCTGCTATCTCACAGTCCTGTAAGGGAAATACAGGAGGGAAACAAAGCAAGCAATGAAGAATTTGCAGATGTTTCAGTTAAACCACCTTTTCTTCAATGCTTTCTCCTTGTATGTTCTTGCTGAATCAGCAAAATTTGGAACCAGTGCCCCTACAGGCTTCATATGCAGCACCTCAGTGGACTTTTAAGTTATTACAAACTCTAAAATTGCGATCCTCATAACTAAGTGCCATCTTCCTGCATTAAAACCAGATGTTTTGAGGCAAGAGATGAAAGTTCATTAAGAGAGCTCTGGTATGAAGCAGCAGTTTTGTCTCCCTTCAAAGCTCCCAAACTCTTCGTTCAGTGCAAGACCTGCAACCTACTTAACAAAGGTTATGTTGTTGAGCTGACTGCAGCCTTCTGGCTCCCTGTAGCCCACCGGACTGCCCATAGCCACATGCTGGTCTTCTCCACACACTGAGAGAGGGTTTGGGGACAGACACCTCATGTTCAGCCTCGGTACGCTGCCTCGCAGGGGGCTCCAGTCCTATCTGGCCCTCCTGGGAGGTCTGGCAACAGAAATAACAGACAGCCAGGACTTGACTCCACGAACCTACAAATACTCAGTGCCAAACAGGAAATTAATGCTGATCTCCACTGCAAGAGAGAGATCGCTCGGCCCTTGACAAATGGCCTAAATCATTTCCGCATTGCTCTGATTTGACCTACACTGGAGATGTGCGCGCCAAACGGTCCCATGGTGTTACTGAGGCCAGGTGGGACAGGAATCAAAGACGGGGACGGGAACAGCAAGATTTACCTGGGTGTCTGTTGGCCTGGTTGCAGCATTGCACTCATTGTCATCCACCACTGACACGTAGGTGCCCAAGACACACTTCACTGCTCTCATCTGGTAGCCTTGGCCACAGGTCACTGTGCACTGGGAGAGGGCAGACAGGAGAAGTGCTGGGTCTGAGGAGCTGCCTCGGTTAGAGAGCGTTAATCAGCCCAGCCTGTGTTTAAGCACGTAGCATGAGCAGCAAAAATAAAATCCACCTCCCCTTCCGCTTTCTCTCTACACATTTCAGCTTTAAACTAGGTCAAAGTTTTAATTCACTGCGCCCATCAGAGCCTCACGTGCTTCACTTACTGTCCTCAGGAATGAAGGTGCGAGTGTTTAAATGATTTGCTCTTCTGCACACAGTAAATTACAGTCTGGTAGAAGCTGCACCATATCCTTCTTTAAAACTGGTCATTCAGCCCCACAGTAGCACAAACAGCTAATGAATATTTTTGCTGATGGGCAATAAGTCTGGCTGGGACAACTGGCTTTGCTGCTTTTTTTTTTGTTTTGTTTGTTTGTTTTTAAGTCAGAAGTTAACAGCTTTGTGGAAAAGAAGATGCCAGAACACTCTGGGAGAAATGAGCAACTTGCATTTGAATAGAAAAAAAATAACTCCTCCCAGAAACTGGAAAACATTGAAAGCAACAACCACTACTCAGTGGGAGCAGCTTTTTTTTGTGAGAATTAGGCCACATATTTATGCGCCTAAATATGGATTTAGAAGCGTAACCTTAGCAACCTTTTTCTGAAAATCATGACCAATTTAGTATGACACAGATCAAATTTAGCACAATGGGCAGGTGCTGTTATTGCTGCCCCCAAGCGAACGGAGGGTGTGCACATCTGTGTGTGCAAATCCATTCACACAGTTAACATCACTGAGATGAATCCGTTGTGGAGGTACCTGGCCCCAGGGCCCCACTTGCCACGCCGCACACTCCTGCTGCTGGCACGTCTGCACCGACTCCGGCTTCGTTTCGGGGTCACAAAACCTGTCATTTAACCGATCTTCTCCAAACTGGCACCACGTCTGGCGATGCTTGTGCCCTTTCCCACAGGTGACCAGGCACTGCGAGGGGGAAAGCGCAAGCTCAGGTGGTGCCCAGACAGCACCTCCCCAGAGCTTGAAAACAGACCCGAAAACATCACTTGAATACTGCTGGAGAGATTGCTCTGGCCAAACACCACATGCACTGGAAAACACGTGAGTGTACTGCAGTGACACGGGGCTGCTCGGGAGCAAGGAGAGCACAGCCATGTGGGGAACCGCACCAAGGACAGCGCGAGTCCCTGGAGGCTCTTCATTTTCACTAAACTCAACAAGTGGCTAAATCCTGGTGTAAGACTGGTTTAAAAATGGCCCAAAATCAAGGTCCGCATACCGTACCCTGGCATAACGCAGCCTCATGGTTATTTTCATCATCATTATTTTTTTTCCAAACAATAGTTCTTTCAGTGTGCCAAAGGACGTGGAGAAAAGCACAGCAAACGTGAGTGCCAAGCAGGATGGCCAGGAAGAGACAGAGACAACGATGCTTTCCCCCCTGCCAAGGCAGATATAACCTGGCTCCAGGGATGCTTACATCTTCCAGCAGCTCCCAGCAGCTGTGAGATGTAGGGCAAAGCTGCAGCACTGCCCTCCGGGGCTCCGGTGAACACAACAATGTGCCAAAGGCTTGCAAAAGCAAAGCATACTTGCTTGCTTCTGAGCGTGCATGATAAAGTTGTGTGTGAGTGCCTCTTCCAGCATCTCTTCTACCACCACAGCACTCATCCCAGCAGACATGTAGTTTGTGGGGAACAACGGTCAATTAATGGTCTCCATTTCCACTTAATTTCTTTCATTATTTCTTAAAGCAATACATTCATAAAAATGAGAGCTATTTGGCCACAAAGGTGACGAACAGCCTTTGAAGACTACTTCCTACATCCCCAGTCCTGCTGCAGGGAAAGCCTATTAAGGTACGGCTTTGTTGCATTATGAAGGACACCAGCTGCAGTGAAAGCAGTAATGGTAATAAAAGGCAGGGAGAGGGCTGAGCAAGATATTAGTAGGGTAAAATCCTTCCCTGCAGTGGCAGCCAGAGCTGATAGGGCACGGCACTCAGGCGATGCACACAACACAACAGGGACGAGCAGAAGAAGGGTGGATGTGTCTCTGCTGGCAGCGCTCCACTGATGTGGGCCCACCGTCCCCTACCTCGGACCAGTCGCCAGTTTTCCACTGGGGGCACAAGAACTCGCTGCAGCGCTGCACCGTCAGCTTCTCCTGCTGACTGCACTTGCTGTCGTCCAGGACGTCGTTGTAGGTGTTGACGCACATGGCCCGCCGCCTCCGCGTGCCCCCGCCGCAGCTCTTGGAGCACTGCAAAGAGGAGGCACTAAGCAAGCACGCTCCGCCGCCCTGTCACGGGCCGGGAGCCCGTTCATCTCCTCCTTTCTTGCAGTCAGGACTATAGACCGCGGAAAACCTCCACAAGAACAATTTGTACTCCAAGTAACAGGCTATTACTTTATATATTCCTTTAAAAATCCAATCTTGCTAAGCTTAATAAAATCTTGCAGCAATGGGTTTCACAAATTCATCTCAGGTTATAACCCCATTATTACTTTTACAAGTGTTGCCTCTCAGTTCCCCCCGATGGCTGATGCTTGTTCTCATTTTACAAGAGATTAATTCCCTCTCCCCAGCCTGCCCTCCCTGGAAAGCCCTGGGCTCATCGTTCTCTCGGTGCCGGGTCTGCACTCAGGGATATCCTTGCCCAGCATCCTGCTGAAAAGGGTAAAGGAGACAAATTACAAAAGTCCTCGACTGATGGCAACACAGCCTCCCAGCAGCATGGCTGGCTTTGATGGGAGCGCACAGCCCGCGGCGCTTCGTGTAACAGACAGACCTCTGGACGTTTAAAAGCATACATTAATTGCAGAGGAAAATAAGAAGCATTGGGCTCATTCACACTGCAGCGCCCTCCAGAAACAGCAGCGAGAGTAGAATGGCTGTGGCCGACTTTCACAGCTGTCTGCAAAGCAAATAAGCCCCCCGAGTGAGTAGGCGAGGGAGGCAGGCCTTACCTCGGTCCAGGCGGAGTACCGCCACCCTCCCACATTACAGTCTCCTGTGCACTTCTCCCTCGTGCTCGGCTTGGGCTGGCTGCTGCAGAAGCGGTCGTCGACCTTCTCCGTCTTCCCCTCCAGCCTGTTGTACTTGGAGCAGTAGATCTCCAGGGTGCGGTACCCCAGCCCGCACTGCGCCGTGCACTCGCTCCTCCTCGCGATGTGCCACCTGAGCCGGGGAAAGCAACCGTCAGCCCCGGCGCCACAAAAACCCCGCAAGAGGATCGGAAGAGCACTCTTAAATGGGAAGTTTTGACTCTTCCCAATGCTCTGTGGTCTCCAAGCACTCCAGAAATATTAGGCAATGACCCCTGGCATTATTTCTTGGAGGGAAGCAACAGTCCCCAGCTTGTCCTTATATGAAGGAAGCCATGCTGTGGCCCTATGGGGAGGAAGTCCATGGCCAAGCAGAGAGCTTTGACAACTTTCTGCCCCACATTCCAGTGCCGGAGAGCCACCTCAGCCACTAAAAACCAGAAGGTGAAAAACACAGCATCAGAAAGCGACCCAAACAGGCTCAAAAGGCGTGAAAAGGCACTGCAAGTGGCGTGAGGCCTTCAAAAAAGCTTCAACTCCCTGAAGCGCGAGCACGTGGCTGCCACAAGGCACCCACGGCCCGGAGGTGCCAGCAGGGACTAGGGGTGCTCCCTCCAGCCAGGAGGGACTCCCAGCCTGTGCCTGCTTCCCAGGGTGGGCAGCATGGGGAACTCCTGAGGGCCCACGTGGGGATGTTTTTGGGAAGCAAAGCCCCTGCTTCCCCAACGGGGTCAGCGGGGCCTGCAAGCACCCAGCGCCTGTCAGGGGCAGCTCCCAGGGAAGATGGCAGTGACATCCCTGTGGGGCCTGGGGACCTCTGGTCAATACAGCTGCCTGTGCAGGCACACAGCCCCGCTCCTAAGCCCAGAGAGCAACCGCAGCAAAGCCAGAAGAATAAGATCAAGGGGATTTGGAGTCAATAGCAATCACAGGAGCCCTTGCATCCCTGCCCGCTTTTCAAACTTGGGCATTTCCCCTTCTCAAGTTTCCAACCTGTCGCAATGGCAACAGCTGTTACCGCGACAACCCAGCCTGCAGCAGCTCCGCAGCCGGCTGTTTTCACCCCAGATTTAACAAAGCAAGAGAAACCCCTCAGAAAACCCAACAATGCAAACTGCATCGCCAGCAGCCGCTTAATGCCACCATATTTAAGCTCCCGAAAGGAAAACAGATTGCTGCTTAAAGGAAAATGGGTTGCAATGATTTAGGCCACACTCCATCGATTCCGGCTCGCCAGGAGCTGTCTGGGGACAGCCCCAAACCCGCTCCACACTTAAGCTCACTCTTCACCTCAAGCAAATGATGATAAATCCAAGCCTTAGTGACCCCTTTACTTTGAGCACGTTTTTTCTTTGCAGGCTGTTTGTCGAACAGCACTGAGCATTTTCTCATCTAAACAGATGCAAATTTCAAGCACTATGTTGCACAATAAAATTTTTCAACATTACGTGATTGTTTAAAAATTTTATAGTTAGCACTAATTTAATTCAACATGAGACGTGCAAATGTAGAAAAGTGCCTCCCAAAACACAGCTGGTGGGCATCGACCCCTCTTGGTTGACAGGGAGGCAACTGTTAATCCTTTTTTTTGGTTGTTTTTTAAAACCTAAGACAGGCTGCTGAGAAAAGGGATTAAGGCCAGAGGTGAAAGGAAAGAGGAGTAAACAATAAATATATGATGTAATGTATATACATGAGTGAGTAGAGTGCACCTTAATTCACACTCCGTGCCACAAGGCTCAGTTATCGGGTCAGGCTGGGGAATTCGATCACATCTTTGGTCTGACACCGTGAGCTGGTCTGACTCTCTTGTACACACGGGTTTCCTTTTTCGTTCTCCTACACAGAAAAAAAAACAACACATTGTTTGAGACACAGGATAGCCATCAAATCAGTTGTTTCTCTACCTCCTTTGACAGCAGTATTTAAGAGGTATTTAATTATGCTTTTAAAAACTCTTTCAGGAACAGATGTACAGGAGGAACAGGGGCAGGAGAGCTGCAGCGTGCTGCACTGCATTTAGCAGGATTTGCATAGGTAGCTAGGAACTGCTGGATGATACACGCAAACCAGACACCCATAACCTTTTGCACCCTTCGGCAATGCACAACCTTTTCAATGCTCCAGCTGCCTCATCTGCAAACCAGGCTGCAGGACTTACCTAGCTCAGAGGGGGCTGTGAGGGTTCCCTGCTTTGCAATTGGAAAGCAGCAGCACAGTGCTACCCCTTGCAAGCTGGTACGGGGCACCACAGGCAACCTACTGCTGCGGCCAGGGAAACGCTCAAACCCATAATGTGAAAATCTCCAAGGAAGCAAATGGAGAAGGATTCAAGGCTGCCGAGATCCCAGATGTACCCACTGCATTTTCTTTAAAGCCTTCCCAAGCACCTACCTTGGCAGAGCTTACTGCAGGGCTGCCAGGGGCCATAGGCATTCCAGTAAAACTGCTGAGGTTTGTCTTCAATGGGGATATTAAAAGTGTAACGAACGTCAGGATTGTACAAATTGCCCACTGATAAAACCTGAGAGGAAAAAGGGATAAAGCAGAGTAAACTAACAGACTTCACTGCCTACTGTTTTCAGTCCAATAATGCTCGGCAGACTTTTCCACATGCACAACATATACTTCACCTGAAGTGTTATTTCTTGCTCAATCCGATCTGTAGAATTAATCCTTTCAACAGTATTATCCGATCCGCTGTATTCGATCACAGCATTCCCAACTTTGATTTCCCTTTTAAACATACTGACGACAAAGTCTCCATTTAATATAAAGTCTCCTTGACTGTTAGATAAGGCTGCATAGGTGCAAAAAACAAGAACTAAAGACGCAGAATTAACTCAGAGGTACATAATAACGGGGTCATGCGCTCTCAGTGCTCCCTTCCACTGGATTTGGAGGAGAAGTCAACTGGCACCCTTAAACAGAAGGGACGTAAAGAGAGCAGCAGAGGTCTTACAGACATCGTGCCTACTCCTTTTTCCACTGGAAGCCTCGTTAAAATGAAGGCTGAATGCCTGAAGGTGTTCCTAAACAGTTCACCCATAACCTAGAGCGAAGAGACACCGAAAAGGCACGCCAGGCAGGCTGCTGTGGGCAGTCTGGATCCCAAGCGTAACGCAGAAATAGTTCTGCCCAAATCTTTTTGTTTGCTGTGCAGATAGGGTGACTTTCATGTTGCTTCCAGGTGTGTTCTTAAGGTAAATTTCTGTGCCCTAATTGCCTAAACTTCATTTTCCAGTGGATAATTACACGGAGTTTGGTCAGCATCTCCCTCCCTCCTCCCCTCTTACTTTTTTATTATTCTTAAGGTATGTGAAAGCACCGAAGGCTTAAAGCCTAAATGCTTTATAAAAGGAACAGTTTCCTGAAAACAGCAGTCTGCTGCACAACTTCACACTAATGCGATTATGTAGCTAATTTCCTAAGTTAGTTTCCCCACCATTTCACCCATCACAGCTACATTACTACAAAGCCTCTGTACTGAAAAAATCCAAACTTAACACCAAAACACCGAAGGGAAGTTTTTTACACCAAATGAGGAGAGATAATGAAGCAAAACACTGCTTGGTCGCAAACAGTTGTAGATGGAGAAAAACTTAGAAAGCAGACTCTATACTTAACCAAATTCCATACTTTGGAGGCTTTAATGTCATTAGGCAGTAGTAAAACTCATTAAAAGATTCCTTCCCATTACTGTATCTTCCCCCAACAGTAGGTACACGTCTTGGACTTGATGACAACATCAAATTCCTCCTAAATTGTTAAGCAACTACAGGGTTCACAGTACTGAGGGCCCGAGATTTCACACTCAGTGAGCTGCAAAATAAGTGGACACATGCACGCTTCTCATTTGCTTCTCTTCAGGCCTAATATGAAGAGATGCTTTCCCAGCAATATTAAAGCAACATTAAAGAAGATTTGACTTCATTGCTTCCCAAGAAGATTAAGGGCCCTCCAAGAAGAGCTGAGAAGTTCTCTGGGGCTCCTTCTGGGGTGAGCCACTCTGAATAGGCACCACATGGGGAGGACTGCTTTTCTAGGAAAGAGGAATGATGAAACCTCTCTCTCCCTCCCCCAGGACGGAAAGCTATCACCCCTCAGTGGGGTTTTCTGATGTGCATCCACGCTGCCCCATTTTGGTGCATTGCTGTGAAAGCAAGGGCTATGGCAGTGCAGGGACAGTCTGGGAATCGGCAGGGCAGTCAGTTACTGCCTACATAAAGGGTTTGGAAACACGGACAGCCTTTCAGAGCGACAGCCAAAACTGCACGATGGTCTCCTCTACCTGCTTCCCAAGTGGCACAAAGAAGGGAGCTTCTTCACCCCCCTGCCTGGGCTGGGAACCCCCAGTCCCGTTCCTAATGCACCCAGTTACATTGAATGCTTAGGCTAAGCTCCACATTTTGGGAAAAGGTGCAACAACTCATGGATATTGCTGTCCCTTCAGCCTCTCTTCAGTCTGTGGGAGTTGTGTCCCCCTGCTTTTGGCGGACACAGCTCGTTCCCCCCACACTGGTGCTGCTCTGCCTGGCTCCTCGCTCCCCTCAGAGTGAAGATGCTCCCCTCTGCGCAGCCCTTTCCCAAAGCATGCATGGAAATCCCCACAAAGCAGCAGCACCAGCCTCTTTTGCTGAGCTGTCTTTGCAAAACAAGGCGCAGCGAGCTCAGAGATCTAATAAATAAGTGACCCCGAGAGGCCAGAGCCAGGCACGGGGTGTGCAGAGGAGGGGACGCAGAGCCAGAGCAGCCAGCCTCCCCCACAGGCTGCCAGTGGACTCTGAGGGACACGGGCAGGACTTGCTGGCAAACCCAACCTGCTGCCAGCAATGATAGAGTCAGCCACAAGGTGTTGCCTCCTCTACTGAGCCCAAGAAGCTCTCGCTATGGATTACTGCTTGGCATGGTGAAGAAAACAAACAAATGGCCATGCTAAAAGCTACGTGGTCTAACACAGTACTGCAAGCGTTCTTCATCTGGCTCTAGAGACATGCCCACAGGTTAGAGAAATCACTCTCTATGAATAGCCAACAGCCACAGGTCAAGGTATTGTTAGATCTAAATCAAACCAACTTCCTTGGTGCATTTCCTTACAGCTATAAAATATTGGATGGCAGAGACAAGAAAGGCTCAGACTAAGTGAAATCAGAATTATTATTCTGATACTGCAATAGAAAATGCTTTCTACCCACATCTTTCTAGGTATGTCACATTTACTGCTCAGCCAAGTCATGGTGACAGCAGAGGAGTATTAATTTGCAATTAGGACTCCATCAGAAGTCCCAAGTCTGGCTGCTCCCCAGCTTTGTGCCTCTGCTCCCACCCCACAGCCTGGGCTCGATCGTCCCTCTTAGCCCCAGAGGCCCTGCAAGGGGACGCTTCCCATCACCTGAGAGCCTCCCAGACTTTGCTGCAAGGATAGCAAAAACGAAGAGCAGGAGCAGGATGAGGCTGAATGTACTTGGCTGACATACAAGATATATTCTCGATAAGAAAACCTCCTTTAAATTAATTCTTCATCTCCATTAGCAGAGAGCAGCCAGCAGATATATCAACACGACCAGAAAACAGAGCCAAACTCGGGACTGAAAGACGCACTGCAACTCACCCAGATAGTTGTCATCCTCTGGTTTCCCTGAGTAACTGTGCTGACGCACATCAATATTTGTTGCACCAGCTGGGATGCGGACCACAACGTTATAGCCTAGAACAGATTTAACACGAAGTCTATTACACAGGCATTTCATTTGCTTTTTATGGGGGGAAGGGAGATGAGCAAAATTACCTCACATTACACAACCCAATACTCTTCATTTAGGGATAGCATAAATAGATATAAACTGGAATCTGCTATAGCTAGAAGGATTTCGCATTTTCCATCGGTGTTTTTGTAGATTAAGTGTGGTAATGGCTTTTATAGACCCGCATTTTTCACGATAAAGTTTTTAGCAACAGATTCTTACCATAATGCACCGTGTTAAATGTGCCCGCAACAGTTTTGCATGAAGAATTATCCCCACCACAAACACCACATTTATCTCTTCTCGCTTTTGAATTCAGCACATGATCACATCCAGCTTGCTTTAAGAGAAAAAAAAAAATGAAAAACGAGATTGAGCAAACGCAGACTGGAACAGCATTTACAAACCTCCAAATTAAGCCCCACAAAAGCTTTGTGTGGAGAAAGCTGCCGCGGGACAAACTGCTTTGCTTCCCCGCGTTTCTGCGTTGATTTACAGTGCAGCCATCCCACGCTGGTTACAAACAAAAAGCAAGACTCGGGAGCACCGTTTGCACCCGGCAGTGCCTTAGCTGGAGAAAACTTCTCGCAATTCGTCTTTCCCATAGAGAAAAGTGCCGCCCTGCCCCACAAAATGGAGACCATCATTGCAAAGGGAAGGGAAAATCGTTACCCGGCAGAGGCCCTGCACGCAGATGTCGTTGGTGTCGGGGCCGCAGGGCGTCCCGTCGATGACGCGGTCCCGCAGCTGGTAATATGCTGTGTTCCCCGCCACGCGGCAGAACAGCTTGCACCGATCCTTCATCAGGACTGGGGAGGGAGGAAGACCAGGAGAACGTTACCCACTTGCCATTGTCCCGATGGACCCCCCAGAGGAAGGACCCCGGCCCCCGCCACTTACTGCCGCTGTATTTGGGCACCCAGCGCACGTTGGTGGGCAGCCCGTTGATGTTGAAGTGCTTCCCGTCGAAGTCAGCGCACTGCTCGTCCCGGAAATCCTTCTTCAGCTTCGAGCAGGGCTCGGTGTTGCAGGACTTAAATTTCATTCGGCGCCCCACGCAGTATTTCCCACCGTTTTTAGGCCTGCAGGAAAAAAGGAAAGAGAAGCTGGCTGCACTGTCCCATCAGGGCTGCATTTGCCAGTGCCTCCTGCATCGGTTTCACCTCTCCTCCTGGCCTCCATCCCCAGCAAGCTTCTGCATGTGGGATGCGGCACAGAGGAGAGGTTTTGTCTTATTAAAAGACAAAACAAAACACAAGCGATGCTAAAAAGGGATGGAAAAAGGGAGTATTTGCCCTCCACAGCTGTAGTGGGAGAAGAGAGGAAGAGCAGCACTTTCCTCCCCAGCTGGGGATTAAGCTTCAAGCTCAAGGATCCCATAAGGGGAGGGACCATCCCTCCACACCTCATCGGCCCTCTCGATTTGGACGGTTTGCCTCTGATCTACTGGCTTGCAAATAACTGAACATCACAGCAGAGAGCTGCTTCCCTGCGGAGGCTGAAAGGCCAGGCAGCACTTAGGGATTTATAGCCCAAAATTGTGGAAATGGTGACACTAGACACTTTTAAATTGCTTCATCTCCACGTGTTCCAGAAAGCACCAAAGACAGCCAATAAATACTTTACCCCCATTTCATAATAAGATGACCATGGCATAAACTGGGAAGAGCGATATCTTCCAAACCACATAAAAGCCAGCAGATATGCTGGGAGAAATCATCCTTTAAAATTTTTCCAGTCCCAGATTCGGTGCTGTGGTCATGTAACTGCTGCTGTTCTCTGACAGCAAGTGGACAGCAAACCACTGTGTACATACGAGGGTCTCTACACACAGCAAGCCCACAAGCTCCTACAGCTCAACACAACCTTTCGGTGCCTCAAAGTACAGGCGCATCGACCACCTGGGAAGCCCAGCAGTGCCTTTCCTCCCACAAATAACAATTCCTCCCTCACATTTGAAAACCATATGTGACAAGGAACAGAGTTCCTGTGAAATCCCTCAGTCCCATCCCAAATACAGCCGGGTATGATTTGTCCTCGGGCACAGCCTGCAGCAGGAGCAGTAACACCAGCTCCACCTGCTCCGAGGGCAGCTCTCACGCGCCTCCTGGAAACTCAGCACTGCCACTTGCAAAGCTTTCAGGTGCTTGCAATTAAGCAAGTAACAGTGACACAAAGCCCAGCCGACCACGCAGCACTAATGATAGATTTCATTTCACAGACTGCTCTCAGACTGCTTCCTATCAGAGTGAGTCTAAACCTGGTTTCTACCTCTACCAACTCAGCCTGTTCTCCACCTTGGTTTGACAAATGACTTGGACAAATAACTAGCGCCTGCCTGGCCCTCTCCAGCCCCAAAGGGAAATCCTGACTGTCTCTGGAAGCCTCCTAGCAGCAGCAGCACATGCTCCAGACCTCGGTGAGCCAGAATCATCCATGGGGGAGTTAATAGGATTCATCGTTTTTGCTTTGAAAGCATTTATACCGCAGTAGGATTGTTGCAATCTGACAAAGCCTTTAAATAATGCAAACCTCTAACAGAGCTTTTCTTAAAAATAAAAGCTTGCAATGATGACAATTTTATGGTAACCACATGGCTTCCAATTCAAATCAGTTTAATTAATGAGACTTCTAAATACTGTTAATTAAAAAGAACGTGCAGGAGCCTTTTTTCTTTTTTAAAGGGTATGTCTTAACACGATCCAAAGATCCCAAGCTATAGTTTCCTTTTCTCTAGACACGACACATGGGATTGAGATAACATTGAACACATGGGCACACCACAAACCAAATGATACTAAAAGTTGCCATCGCGTTACAAACCATCAGCTTTGTAAGCATGGCAGTAAATCTCCCCACAGCAAGCATTTGGGGCTTAAGCACATTCACATTTCAAAAATAGCCCCAAACCACTCTGACAATTTTAGGGCGTTTTTAAACCAGTATTGCTTTTCACAGAGTCTGAGTAAACAAAAAGAGCTGACCCTGAAAAATAAATCAGCCTCATATACCATCAATTTTTAGTGCCATGAAGAAATGCTGGATTCTTCAGCGCTGTGTAGTATTTTTATGGATCATCAACACCGTACCGCGGAGATGGGAGGGAAGCAGTGCACACACAGAAACCTCCTTGTTCGGGCTCGATTTCCCTTATCTCTGACCCATCTATTTTATCAAGTAATGGCCAGTACGGACCCGCATCCATTCTGGCATTGCTCCCCTTAAAACTCCGCAGCCCTGCTTTGCTGACCCCTCAGCTAGAGGTCTCCTTCAAGGCATCCTAAGAAGCCTTAGGACACGAGCTGCCAGCTCATTCATCCCCACACATGCCCACACGGCCAGCTCAGACAGCTCCCAGCACAGGTACAGACTTTGGTGATGGACTAAAATGCAGACGTGACCCGACTCGCATCCAGAGATAACGCTCACCCATGCGGAGAGGCACTCCTGAACACGGGGCTCCTGGCATTGACATTTTGAGAAATATGCCTTTCCCCTGTAATTCTGTAGCTATGCCTTGCTTGGAAAGCAGGGCTCGCACCACAAACCCTCTACGTGACGTGCTGCAGCCCGTGGCTCTGTCGGGACCATCCAGCCTCAAATTCCCAAGGGGCTCCCTTGGTGGGATGGGTCTGGTCTGGTCAGCGAACACATTCCTTAAACCTGTGTCCAAACACTGCCTGCTTCCTTTCCAGAGGCTCACAGCTTCCTGCAGCCCCGCAAAGAGCTCAGCCATGCAGGTGTCAGAGCAACACACAGAGGCAGGAGCTGCAGCATGGTACGGGGAGGTCATTCTGAATGCCAGATTTAGCATAATGTTTTATTGGCATGCAAGATGCCACCCCAGACTCCGGTGCAGAGAAAAAGCTTTAAAAAGGGGAAACAGTCTTTGAATATAAAAGACTTGAAAAGTATTACTCCAGGTTGGTTTTGCTGCTTTCAACAAAGCAGGAAAAGCAAAGACGAGACCTGCTCTGTACATTTCTGAGGTACTCTGAAAAACAAGAGAGGCAGGCATGTTTTGTTCTCGCCTCATTCACTTGCATCATCTCAGCAGCACCACGCTAACAGGAGGGAGGATAGTGGGAGCCCACACTACGACGACAAATTTTTGGGACAAAACAACAGATTCGGCACAAAGCTGTGTGCACGGTGCTACAGCAGATGGCTCCCTGCAGAGCCCTTCCAAAGGGTTCGAGAAGGGGCCAGCATCAGGTCCATGGCTCAGGACAAGGAGCTGGAAAATAAACAGTGGGAAGCGCAGGGGGTTTCACAGGCAGCTTGGTGCCTAGTGGATATAGATGTTTTTGAAAGTCCCAGGCAAAGCAATGTGCCTCATAAAACACCAAGACACAGAACAGATGCTATAAAAGGAGATGGAGTTTAAAATCCTTTGGCTAGCCTTTAGGATAAAGCAGATTTTCTATCAGGAAAGCTATCAGTCCAAACAGACACTGCTCCAGAAAGCAAGAATACATCTCACTGACAGCATCCGAAGTTTTGGCTGCACAGCTATTTCTGTGCGCAGAAAGGTATTTCATTTCTGTGTATCCATGGCTACTGGAAGACCATATGGCACGTGCTGACTCAGCACAGCGAGACGAGAACTCCTTCACACTTGGGTGTTTCTCGGCGTTGTTTTAATTCACGGGCTGGTGTCCGGCTCCCTTAGCCTCACCACTTCTCTTCCCTTTCAGCACTTGCCCAGCCAAGCTGAGCCAGCCCCTGCTGCCACTGTCACCGTAGGCACAAACTCTCCCATCTCCCATCAGCACTCCTCCAGCGTGGGCTTCAAAGGCTCATAGCAGGTTTTGCAGAGGGATGCAGAAGCCGTCACGCTGCTGATGGCAATTTCCTCAGCAATAAGCAGTCTGACACCAAAGGCGAGGAAACACAGCCCCTTCCTCCAGCCAGCCACTGAGCTGTCTGCCCTCCATCACCTTGCTCTGCCCCAGACGAGAGGCCAGAAAGCATCCTGCCCACCCCTTCTTGCTCTCGGGGGACAAAAGGAAACAGAGAAACCAGCGCAGTTCACAATTTGTGCAAACACCCTGCTTTCATACCAGTTGCTCAACCCATTACTAATATTTCACAGGCCACACATTCATCTCCTCAAAGCCCGTGGCCAAATTCCCTGCCATTTCAAATAGTTCAGGATTTTGCATTCCAGGCTGATGGCAAACATTTTCAAGCACCACTTTTTAATAGGGCACAGATTTCAACTGAGGTTTTGCTAGTCTGCACCAGCTGACACGTACCAGCATAAAGGATCAGCTGCGAAAGCAACCAAAAGCTGCAAAAACATCCAAAGCAGGAGAAAAATGGTAGAAAACCACGTAAAAGATCTGGCCTGCAGGAATAGGTGCAAAAGCAGGGCTGAAATGGTGAAAAATGGGTAAATAATGCAGCATATCTTATCCCCAGACTCCTCCTCTCCATCCAGCATCTTTCTGACCCACAACTTTGAGGAAAGAAAAACACCGCTGGGACTAAGCAGGACCCCAGTTGTACCCACTGGGAAAACAGGAGGCAATAAATAAATGCAAATATAACAGCTCTTCCTTTTTTCCCCCCCCCACTGAATGGGTCCCTTTTTAGCACACTTTGCCCCTGAACAGAGCCGCACGTCCCTGTCTCAGCACTTACTCGGGCCGGTTGCATTCCCGTATGGCCGTCTTGATGCCGCCGCCGCAGGTTCTCGAGCACGTCCCGAAAGGGCTCCAGGTCCCCCAGGCTCCATCCACCACCGGCGCCTCTCGCTCCTTGGGCACGCACATCCCAAAGCGGCAGTGCTGCATGCAGAGAGATGGGGAAGGGTTGCATCACCTTTCCATTACCAGCTGGGCGCCAGAGACCAGCCCTGACGCCAAAACTCATAATGCAAGAACAATTTCACAATGAAAAAGAATGAACTCATTTACTTTTTTCTGTCACCTTCCTTTTTTTTTTTTCGAAAAAAAATCCAAGAGTTATAACAGAGTGAACACACCGGGATGGCCTCGGGCAGTGATTTACAGAAGGAGGATTGAGGACAACAGCATCCACCAAATACTCCCTTGTTTGCTGGTGCCGAACAGCACAGCAGCGCTCACGGCGCTGGTGTTTGGAAAAGCTGCTTATCTGATTTCCTGGAGAGCAGCGGGAACCGCAGAGTGTCAGGAGAGGAGACAGACCACAGGGAAAAGAAGAGAAAAAATGCAAACCTCTCCACAGCTGTGCAGAGCCCAGAACAGAAGAGAGAAAGGAAATGTCTAAATCCAAAGGGCAAATTAAAAGAAGAAAAATGAATTTCTCAGTCCAAACTACTTTTTTTTTTTTTTTTTTTTTTTTTTTTTAACTCAGCCGTAACACAGGACTTGCCAAAGCCTGGTATGTGCTTGCGTTTTCCAGCTATAACCCTTGTCTTTTGTTTGGAAAACTGGTTTAAATTATCTCGGCAAGCCCCTGTCCCTGATTTTTTATGGTATAAGTTGTGTTTCTTTGGGGTGTGTTTGCTAGCACAACTACACAGACTTCTGGGCAGGCAATACCTAGAGGACAGCCACATTCTGGCGCTGCTGATTGAAATGGATGGATAGAAAAATGGCATTTCACTCCCAGCGAGTAGTTCTCGTTAATGCAGATTGACACCCATGGACATGCCTATCTGCTGGCGAACGCCTAAATCTTTGCAATTTTGTTAAGCCCAAACATTGCTGACTGCTCACAGATTAGAAAAAGTTTGAGATCTAAAGAAGAAAACACGTAGATGTATCACTAAAATATTCCCTTGCAGTATTTCTCCACACCTGAAGATCTTCATGGCAAAGGGGCTGCATTTACTGATGTGCTGCATTTATCCATCCCCTTCACTAACACCAGAACAAAGTTGCATCAAGACACACCACGAGCTCACCCCTCTTTAGACATCCTTATGAAGCCCCTTAGGGAAAGCTAAGGGATGGGGACCCCTGTGCCAGTCCTGCGCAGGGACAAAGAGGTCCAACGGCTATCACCAACGAACAGAAACACACGACATAAATACAGCAGAGCTGTCCCGGCGGGGAACTTCTTTCAGAAATGTTGATGCTCCCAGCTAAATATATAACCGCAGTCATGCCTGGCACCATTGACCCAGAGAAGACGACCGAATAGCTAACTAGTGAATGTACACAGCCTTCGGACCGTGACGTGACTTAGACGTCTCCCATCCCATGGTTGAGAATTAACCAGGAAATCACCTACATCTCTTGATTTTATTCAGAATTGGGGGTTTGAGGGTGATAGGAAATCAAGTGGGGAAAAAAAAAAAAGAGCAGCTGTTTTAAATAAGCAGCAAGATTATCTTATGGAAACGCAATGGTGTTTCTTGGAACCACGCTGTGAATAGTCTGGCTGTGCAGCCTTCATGCCTTTTGTATTTTAAAAATAATTTCTATGTTGAATTACAACAGAAAACTAAAAAGTCTGCCAGGGTTCTCTTTCCTATGAGCTTACAGATCAGACAATGAAGAGAATAAAAGAGTTTTGTCTGGAGCAAGTTCAAAATAAGTAAAACGGACACAAAGTTGAACAGGAGAGCAATAGCAGGGACAGGAGACACTATAACAGACTTTCCTTTCCTTTGTCTTGCCACAGGAGTCCTAGATAATTCACCAAATCCAGCTCCCATCCACGGGCTGACTTTGGCTGAATAGATTAGCAGGGGGCAGACAAGTGCTGTGAAGCTTCATGCATGCATAACATATACGCTACCTGCTGCCCAGAAGGCAGGAGACAGAAATGATTACTACCCGTCTACTCTTCTTTTGCCATTCTTTAAACAAACCTGAAAACCGCAAGAGATAGAGGTCCGAGTTTACGACCCTCTTTATTTCCTTTCTTTGTGGCACGGTGATTTATTTCTCACCCGTAACGCACCAGTGCTGTGAAACACAGTAAACCATTCTGACTGGTATTCACCCGAACGCCAGGCTGAGCTTATTCCTTGGGCCAGCGGTATCAAATTCAGTGTCCTCACATGCAAAATATGCATAAGCTAACGCTCCCATGTTGTTTTAGTATCCCTGATTTAAGAATAAATTTAGAGCCTGATTAAATCGACATCCCAGCAGTTTTAGCCAGACTTTTCTTAGCTATTCAGGCTCCCTCATTTCCAAAGATATCTCCATAAAAAAGGCATGGTATTTTCTCCATCTGCCAACCCATATATCATGGACTTTAAACATGCAGACTTGAAGTAAGGCATTAGTCAGCAAGCAGCAGTTTGATGGGGCTCCTGGCCACAGCAGAGTACCAAAATAGTGATTTATTCCAAGGAAAAGCACTCCAGACTCACACCTCAGCACTTTACAAGCCCAAGAAAACACTCAGGAGGAGAGAGTTGATGACAATCCAAACTTTAAGCTTGAATTAGATCAACACAGAGATATAAGAATTACTCCGTAAAGCCTTTTTTGAGAGTACATTCAAACGCCTAAGCATGATTGGACTGTGTTATCCTTTCTTAAGAGCCCCTCCGCTCTCTGCTGAGAAGTTCAGGTCACATTTGTCTAAATTTGTCTAGCCTTGTCAGACTGGCTAAATTTGTGGAGTGAAATGTTTTCCCTTACATAGGCTTTAGGAGCCACGCAGATGTACACGGCCTCTCAGCTAATGCATGCTAACTCCAAGGAAGTGCTAATGTGCTGAACTGCAGATGCTTGAACATCGCTCTGGTCCCTACCTGAGGGTAACAATGCTTGTCTGAAAAAAAACTGCAGCCCAGATTTTCAGCCTCAAAATAGTCATTTCTGAGCTTCCAGCAGTGACGAGCACTCACAAATGGAGAAGTTGAAGATACAAGGCCTAAAGTCAAGGAGACTCCAGGGATGCCTAAATATTGGTGTGTCACTGGCTCCAAAGGGTATCGCAGGAGTAGGATTTCCAACCACAACTCTAAAGCACATTCTCAACGACAAAAACAAATGTGTTGACTGCTCTTTTCCATGAGAAAGGAAGGCAAATTGATACAGTGCCTGTTGTTTTGAATGAAATCAGTCAAGTTTTGTTGAACAAATGATTTTTCAGGCATACATATGCAGCAAAAGATTAATTCCAAAAAAAATGATCCACAACCTTTGTTTGTTCTAGTTAGGATTAGAAAACTAGTTAGATTTTTTTTAAAAAAATTCAGCAACTCAATAAAAGAGAAAAGGAAAAAAAAAATCCTCCCAGCTACTTTTCTTGAGATCTGGACAACTGAAAACTAAAAACTTATTCTAGAAACCACAATACTAGTTGGAAGCTAACATTGCACACAGAAATTGAAAGTTCCTATGAATTACTGCCAAAACCGTTCCATACAGAAAATGTCAACCAGTTCTATATTTTACTCGTAAGTTGTCAAGCCGAGAAGCCAGTTGGCAAATTTACGTTATGCAAAATTACTAATTACTCACATCACACAGGAAATTTCTAATAAAAGCATAGGGAAGCTTTGCAAAAGTTTAATCAAGAGTTCATTCAAGGGCATTAAAGTAAAAACTAACAGAAGCACTCCAAAAAGAATACCTGCTTTAAACAAAGTTATACCAAGTAATTTTAATCATGTTATCAGGGGTAGAGTTGACCCCTGCATACCAGGCTTAAGACACACGGAGATGCTCTGGACTTCCACACTTGCAGGCAGAAGCTGTGCCCCATTCAGCCATTGGGATTAGGATGATTGTGACAGACACAGGAGATGTACTACAAGGGACAAAACACCAGGTACTACAGACCTTTCCAGGCTCACATTCTGTCCCATCAGCCCATGGTGTGTGCTGGGTACGACATCCTTTGTGCGCGCCGTCAATGTTAATGCACCAAAGTCGCCGGCACTGCATCTGCTTAAGTTATTGAAAACATCAAAATATTAAATAAATTCTTCCCATATGCCCTACTGGATAGAGAATCCTTTATGAAATTGTCCCCCTAGGATTCATCTTTAAATCAGAAGCTTGACGATAACCTGATGGCTCATCCCACCTCTGCAGCCAGCGGAGCCAACAGCCAGATGGTGGGAGCAGCTTTTGCACCAGCCCCCTGCCCTCTTCACCCAATCCTGGGAGCTTTATTTTGCTCTGGCAACACCAGCAAGACCTAGGTGTGGAATTGCACTTACCATGTAGGGGCACACTTGGGATCCAGGTCCAAAAATTAACTCGCATTGCTTATTGACATCATAAATCAGCCCGGGAAGCTGCTGAGGCAAGGCGTAAGTTCTTGATGAAGGTTCATCAAGCAAACACTCCCCGTAACCAGTGCTACAACACAGAGCAGATGAATGGCATTAAACAGGAGGTGATGAGACCAGAACCCACTGCTTTTTATCTGAGTTAGCCTTAGGGCAGACGGACACCGCATTTGCCCTATTTAGCATGCTACAACAACTGCTGTGGGCTCAAGCACAGGGGTGTAGGAGGCCGTTTACCCATTCACCACCCACTCCTCGTGCTGTGCTAACAACTATCTACCATAATGCAGCCAGCTACGCTGGCAAAAGCATGTCTGAGCGTGCACGACCTGCACTTAGCTGCTGAGCAAGCACCGATACACAGTTAGGAAGAAAATCATTGATTAGCAGAAGAAGCACCCAAGGGACCGAGCTCCTGGATTTGCCAGGACACCATCAAGGGTCTTGCTCTGTTCCCCACCACAACTTGTGGAAAGGCATCACGGGAAAATGGGCGATCACCGTGCATCAAACTGACCCGAGGGCTCCTTCAACAGTGTTTCCACGATGGACTAGTGCCAGGGCTTTCTCTTGACCTGTGGAGCAGAAAGGCAGATGCAATCTGCCTCCCAAAACAGAGCTCCGTATCTGGGCCACAGGGCTTGGAAAACTCACTCTTCAGGTTAGAGGAGAACACGCATTCCTTAAAAGCAACATCCATGGGGGAAGACTTATTCCTCCCCTTAGAGAGGCCAGTCCTTGCCAGCTTATCACGAGGCTGAACTGGCAGGGACTGGATGCCAGGGCTGCATTCCTGCCCTATGTAAAGGATGCGTGCACACACAAATCCCTCTCATTTCCTCCAAGCTCTGCACACCAGGGTTTCAGATGAACTGATGAACCCTGTGGGACACATGCACATGTAAAAACAGCCCGACACACACAGATGTAAGGCCTTACTCCAGAAACTCAGTGATGTATTTTCTACTGCATTTTGACCACATCCAGGGATTGGTGTAGAAGTTGAGCGTCGGTGCCATAACGTGCTGTTGATTTTTTCCTCCATCTTCTTTGCACTTGTGATTGTCATCGTGTGGCATGTTAAACCTAAGAGAAACACAGCAGTGACAGCTTCAGTTGGATAAATTACAAAGTATTTCGCGTAGAAAGATCAACAGCACGAACTAAATATAAGCAAACTCAAGATTTTTCCACAGATATGCTACTGGTAGGCATTACAGCATAAAAATAGATGATTCCTTTAAGGACTTTAGGGATCCTTTTTGGGGTAAGACACGATTTCAGCTGGGGCTTCCTTTTCAGCTGACGGGCTTGGCCCTGCAGGCAGGCACCTGGCCCCGCCTTTGTAATAATACAACCTCTCTGGAATTGAACCAAAGAGACAAGAGATGATCAGCGAATAGGTCTGCAAAGGAGAGGGATGACTTGAGCCCACGGACAACCAGAGCCCGAAGTCCCTCATGTATGTAGGCAGCACCCTGTGCTGGCTGTATAACGGGCTGCACTGGGGACAGACTTGGCTCCTATACTTTATGTGGCAGGTTTACAAAGTGCCATCGAGCATCAGTATCAGCACAAACCCACATGAAGCTTGCAGCACATGACACATTGAGGAATGCGGCAAATACGCAACGGAGACAGAACGGCTTAAACCACTTTGCTGTTTGAAGTGGAAAAGGGGAAATGACCCGGTGTGATCCTGCGTTCGAAGGCTGGGGAGTTTACATCCCATTAAGATTACCTCCGGTGAACCACCTTGCCGCTCTGCTCCCCGCAAAAGAGCAAAGAGGCATTTCCTGCTCGGCAGCGCCGCTAACCCCTCGAGCAGCTCTGGGGCAGCATTAGCGAGGGAATTAGCCACAGGTTGGGTGTGGGGAAGTCCTTGGGGGTCTTTCTGTCGGGAAATCTCATTTAGATAAATACTACTGTGATTTGAAATAGAACATCTCAGGCAGCCCTCTGTGCAGAAAAAGGGAGTTTAGGACAACGAGCAATCTGTGCCTGGGTACTTGTCCATCCCACACCCACAGCTCCCGCTCAAAACCAGGCAGGAGGTGGTTTCGGACTGAGACAGCTGCCTAAGAGGGCTGTACCTGGGGACAAGGGACTTTGTGACCTAAAATGATTTCTCTAATTATTCATTCTTGAAATCAAAATGAGTTAAAAGAAATTTCCATTGGAGGAGGTGACTCTTCAATGACAGCATCTCTTCAGGGCATGTCAGTAGCATGAGGTTTACCTTCACAAAACGGCTCAGCAGGTGGGTTGGGCTCATTTATACATCCCAACCAACTGCCACATGCCCTGGGTAACTCCCCCAATTCCCACAGCTGCTGCTTCACCAGCAGCCCCATGTACGGTTGTGGTGGCAGGCTGAGGACCTGTTCTTGAAGGAGACTTCAGTCCCAAAGGCCAGGTGAGTTGTGCCCGTGTCCCTCGCCTTCATCCTCCCCACCGCACCCAGGGATATTTTGTTAGCTTCCCCCCCAGCTTGGGGTACCGTCACTTATCCTCCCCAAAATGTGGATCTGCTGTTTTTGCTGCTCTTGGATAAGCTCCACAGCACTCCACTGCCTCCAAGTCACACCATGGCTTAATCCTCCTCAGTGGTATGCCTTCTACCCAAGTATATTTATCTCCTCTCAAATACTTAGGCTCAGCAGGTACTGAGTCCTAGCCTGGCTGGCAAGTCCCAGCTAGCATAAATCTCAATCTATTTAAATGTAAATGTATTTACATAAAACATACACATGGCCAAGTTCATGTGCTATTGTGAACGCAGTGCTCAGTCCGTTATCTTCACTAATTGAACAGCTCCTGTAGGGGTCACAGACAGTGCCCAGCTCTGCCAGACCTAGGAGGGAACAAAGGTTCACAATAGAAAAGGAAATATCACCCACAGTTCAGCACAGGCAACTAACATTGTCACTACAACAAAAAAAAGTTTTTAAATTACAAAGAAAAGGTTTTCCTTACCCAGAGTATCACACTTGTCATGCGCTCTACAAATATCCTGTCTGAAAGCAGAACAGACCTGACACGTTAGTTTTCAATGCGGCAGTGCGATGAAGTACAAGCACAATAATAAAAAAACATCCACAAAGCAATTCTTGGTCCTCCAGCAGACCTTCTTGTGCTGCTTTGCCATATCGCCCAGTCAGAGCCCAACCCAACCAGTGGGTTTCACACACACTGAGACCCTAGGCAGTCCTGAACCCGAGTCATCTACCGCCCTGGGGGACACGTTATCCCAGTTCTGCTCGTAGTTACACTGCTTCCACAACTGCATGTGATTACACCCACATCAAAAACTGAACGTTTCGCACAGCTACAGATATTACGTGCTCACAGCCTCTGGTACGCGACTGGCCATGGTCTTAATGAGAAGATCCACCATACCTGGTGACAAGGACGGCCGTGTCGTGCTGAAGGTGACTCCCTTCAGGGTGGTTCTGGGACTGCTGCCACTGGCAAAAATTTTTTAATGTTGTCTGGGCATTGTAAGATATTGCAGGACCATCCTAAAAAGCGATACACATAAAAAGCAGGTATTTAATTATTCATCTCAAGGCTTGCTACAAATGTCACCGTCAAACAGATGGAGAAGAAAAACACTTTCTTTACCTGTTCGTTATGTATCACGACCAACTTCACAATAACAATATTAATTAAATTTCCAATGCTTGGGTCTTTGTAGATAGAAGCCACCTGTTTTAAGAAGAAGCACTCAGAATTATTTAAGGAAACAAATAAGACAACACTTGCTTGTTTTCCAACTTGTAACCTTTTTTCTGCTGAGTCGCTCTTCTGCCCTGCTCTGTGCCCTGATGCTACCTGGCTCCACACGTACCCGTGACTCGCTGCACACCTCGGAGAGACCTCCTGCCAGCAGCACAACTTTATATGAAACAAACTAGTGGTTTTGCAGAAACCCAACGCTTCCCTTTGCTTTACCACATCACCAAATTACAGGATCATTCTGCTCCAAGACCCAATGACCACTGACCAAGACTGTCAAGAGCAGCTTATTCTCTCAAGTGCCTCATTTTGACATGGAGAGTTTTAGACCACGATATCCATGGTGCTTCTGCACTCAAATAGGATGAGAATCCCTGCAGGGACGTGACCGGGTCGGATGCTCCCTTCCAGTCACCTTGTGTCTGTAGAGCTGTCCAGGGACTGCACTACTGCATCCTACTGCCAGCAGCTACTAAAATGCTTGTGCTCAGCCTGGAAAGCCAACCCTAGCACTGTTCTGAGGACCAAAGTGATCACAATCTCTTTCTCCTTTAACAGCAAGGGAAGCCAAGCAAGCGCATAGCCTACTAGCATCCATCCCTAGGAAGGCTCAGTCCTCAAAGCACATTTTTAATTCAGCTGCTATTTGATGTGGGCCTAAAAAAGGAGTACAATCTGTACGTTAAAAGGAGAGGTGTGGGAAAGGTTAGGAAACGTGATGGGTCTGGGAAGGAAGAAGACTACAAGTGACGCTTTCCAGCCAAGCTCTACCGAGCTTTAAACTACACCTAGCTGAGGCAAACTGATGGTATTCGCATAAGAACATGGCAGAAAAGAAGTTCTTTGGCCACCAGGGGTGAACCCACTCCCCGCAGCTGCATACTCACTATTGACATCAACGTTAAGACATAGTGCTGTAGATTAGCTCCATGGTAGGCGACCATCCTGCTGTCAGCCACCACCATCACTTCCACAAACCGAGGGTAGGAGAGAAACCGCTTTGTTCTTCTGTGGCTCTTCTTTTCACTGATGGTCCCGGTCTTGTTGCCATCCGCAGAAAATGAATTCACTTCCAGGCTGTTCCTTAATGTCTCCATGTCAGAAAATATGCTGCTGTCTACCCACTGTTTTCTCCAGTGTTTCCGCTTGTTCTTTTTGTGACTATGTTCATGATCTACAATTAAAAAGCAGACGCAAATATAAAGTACATTCTGGAGTGAGCGGAGTTAATATCCCAAGCATTTTACGTCAAAATACCTATTGACTTCAACCAAGACATAGTAGGCTTGCTCTAAACAACTAACCAAAAGAGAAGCCTTGTGTGGAAGCCTACCACATAATCCAATGTCTTTAATTCTTAAAGACTGAAGCCAATGACACTTCAGGTAAGGGCTTTCTAACCGCAGGGCCATCCCGTGGCCATGCAGGAGGCCCCGAGCCCGGGCTGCAGTGGCTCCGCTAGCCCCGAGCCCGGTGAGGGTAATTAGCCAACGTGGCGGCAGCGTGAGGATTCTGGGCACGTCCAAGGTGGCCAGGAAACCGCAGGAAACAAAGGTCCAAATCCTGTATTTCTAACTCAGGCATGAAGGACAGCAGGATTTGGCCTTCATAGTGAAGCAATTATATATGATTTATTTCTGTCTCTAACAATAACATGGCTGGGCTTCAATTCCCCCCCTCCCTTTATTATTCTGTGCTACAGGAATGGTAAAGGTCATCTAATAGCCAGCTGCCACTGGCTAAAGAATAGAATTCAGGAAGTTTCACATATACCGCTTTTGATATTCAATTAGGCCAAACATAAAAGCAGCCTGAAAATATACTCCATGCTGACACAAAGACGGCAAAGCAAAGAGGGAGAACAGGCAAATAAAACACATGGAACGTGTACAATTAAGATTTACCATCTGATTAGTATGTAATTATAGCATTATTTAAATATAAGAGCAAAATCAGTCTTATTTGATGCCACTTAATTTTTAATCATTTCATCATAGGAAGTTGCTAATTGAATGTGATTCATCCACAAGAGTCTGTTCGCTTCTGCATTTAATATAAAGCCAGATCTGAACTACTCATCTAAGACTCCAGGCTACAACCCTCACGGTCTTTGTAGCTTCAGTTTAATTTAGTCATGCTGGTGAAAAATATCACATTTCCTTATCTGACCCAGTGAGTAGGTTAGAGGAAGCATAATATTAGGGAACAAAGGAATATTCAATGCTGAAACAAGATTTAAACGATAAGAAACTTCTTAGCTATTTCTCATGTGTGGTTTCCTCCTAGGATATTTGGTAATAATTTCCAAAAAAAGAAATATGAAATATATTCTCTAACATCAAGGCAGGCAAAGGGGTTGGCCAGCATCTAGCCATCTGAAAAATACTGTTTTTCCCCCACATGTACATAGGCGATGGAGTATTTAAGAATTAAATTCCATTTACTCTGCACTACCTAAGCCCTGTGAATTCCCCTTTCTTGATACAGTCCAGACCACCTTAATACAGCAGTTAGTCCACAGTTATTTGAGTAAGAATTCGAGAAAGCCAATGGCATTTGTGGTTATAATTGGATTGCCCTAGTTCCTCTGCACTAATCAATGCCGTTGTGCTGGCAAGGTTATGCTCTCATGCTGGCATGGCTTCGTGGGCAACCGTGACATTATCCCGACTTGTGCAGTGCCAGTCAGCGCGGGGAGCCAACCGTGCATACAAATAACTTAAAGGTGAGAGGAATACCAGACGGGGGAGAAAGTGTTGACCTCAGCCCTTCACCCAGTCCCCCACACGCTACGTGCCTCCTCTCTGCACCCTTGGCTGGACACTTAAATTTCCCTCTTAAATAACTGACTTCCAGAGGGATCGGCCACTCGACGAAAAAACACGTTAAAGGCTGTGAGATGCTCAACAAGGGGGCTGCAGCGAGGCTGGAGGTAGGGCTGCGGTGTGAAGGACTGCAAAAGAGGGAAGTGTAAAAGACTGTTTGAAGAGACACCCGTTATGTTGGAGGTACTTAAAGAAATTAATTCCTATTTACCAGGCTTGTGCTGCTCAGGAAAAACAGGAAAAAACACCTTTTTTTCCTGTTACACAGGTCTCATGGTGCTTCCTCTCTCCAACACACAACTCATCCCTTCAAAGCCCAACATATTTTTTCCCACGTATGAAGTCACTCCAACACTTACAGCATGATATCTGGACACCGGTCACGCACAGTATGTTTGCCAACCTAGTTACTGTAAAACCAAGCACAAGCGAGTGGGGATACATTTCATGTCAAGCCCCTCCTGGACTTTGATAGTAGTGAGCTGTTATCTTCACCCATCTTGCGTGTAACTACACTCAGAGATGGTGCACATTCACCTGTAAAAGATTAAACACTAATGGCAGTGTACTGCTCTCAACCCATGCATGAAAACTCCCACCAGCCTCACTGGGAGTCGCACCCAGGGACTGCCAGCACTCTGCTGTTGCTCTCTGCCGTTGTGTTAACGATGGCCACAACACAAACGCTTTTACTCAATGGCGTGTCCTACTGCAGCTTAATTAAGCACAAGTGAAAAACTCACATCATACAAGAAAACTGTAGTCTTATGATGCCAGCTTCCATTGCAACACCAAACACCAAAAACGGGTGTGATATTTTTCCACATGCTTTTGCTTTTTTTTTCCCCCCTATCATGTTAATATGTGAACAGAAATCAGGAAGCAAAATGGTCTGCTTGGCAAGCTCCCAACCTCTGCAAATGACCTGAAAAACATCTACCTACACATGGCAGTAATTGGATGGGTTTAAGTACCAAAACATTTTCTTTAATTTGCAGAAAAAACAAAACCCCAACGAGTAGACAAACACTTCAAAAACCAGGCAAACTGCAGATCAGTAATTCAAGTACTAGGCTAGTCTATGCACTGATTCAACAGTTAATATTCATTTATGAGAGGGCTAAAAGGCTGCTGGAGTAATGCCCATTTTATTGCTTGCTTTACTAAGACAATACATGGTAGTCCTACTGTCTTTAGACACACCTGAAGGTATATGATCTTTCTTTTTTTCTTTGCTTGGTTTATTTTTTGCTATGTGAAACTTAAAAAAGAGGTCTGATCCTGTGATATTCACTGTGACAGGGATATTCCTTCCTTGATGGCATCTTCCAACACATGCTGCTCATGCTTGCTTAAGATGCCTCAGCCCTGAGCCCACTGAGCTGATTTATGGATGAATCCTGATGATTAATGGACTATCCCAACGGAGAGGGTAGGGGAGAATCAGGCCCTCCACGAGCACTTTGCCTGCATGAAAGGGTGACAGGGCAGGGCCAGGGACTGCTTTTGAAATAGTAGCTATTGTTATGCTAAAACCAAAAATTAAAGGAGAGGGTGATAGCTTATCCCAATAGTTCTAATCCTTTCCATTTCTGCATTAACTTGTCCTTGGAATAGAAAGCAATTTGCACAATTAAATAAGACATGTGACAATGAAAGCAATTCCAGTTGAGCTCCAAGTTCATGAGAGCTCTACATAGCAGGGGAAAAATAAAAGGAGAAAAAGCAGGAGAGGGAAAAAAATGTCTATTTCTAGAGCTAATAACATTAATGACCTCTCCCTGCTAGAAAAGGTGCATGGTCCTTTCAAATCAGCTTACTCTTGTGAGTTTTCTGAGCGTATGACCTAGAATTTTTAACACGAAGTTTGCTACTCTGTGACTGGCCCAGAACGCTCCTAGAACTGCTCTGATCCAGCCCTGCAGATGATAACACCCTAGTTTGGGAGTTAATTATTTATTGCACACCTTCATAAAGCAGATCAAAATTCAGCTGAGCTCCCTGCGGGCAGCACGTGCCCTGCCTCCCTTGGCTCCAGCACAACCACAGCAGCAAACCCTGCCCTGATGCTTTGGTACAAGGCCTGGCTACAGTCAGCTTGCCCAAATTTGCTGCTTGTAGAGGCTACAACAGTGGTTGCTGAAGCAGCTGCCACCCCTGCAAAGGAGATGCAAGAGACAAAATGACTTTTCTACATGCAGAGGTCACGATTGGATGACATCCCACTAGGCTCTTCTTGCCAAGAAAGGGGATGGAAACTGCCTCCTCTTGAGGACCCCCACGGGTCCTGAACTGGACCAAGGGATTTTTCTAGCCCTGGTTCTGCAATATAAGCAGGAGCTCCGTTTTCATTCTATATCAATACATTATATATCTCTATCTATAGATTTATCTACAAATACATCTCAGATGAATTTATAGGTGGACAAATGCTCATTTCTGTTACTGTGGACATGTTGCTGGAGGCAGGAACCCCACGCTTAAACCAGCACAACCCAGAGCAGAACACCCTTTGCTGCTGGCAGCTTCTCGCTCTGGATTGCCCCTTGGCTTTGCATCCAGAGCTGCTGCCACCACCAGAAAAGGAAAATAGCCTTTATTGGTAGAGGTGAGATCAATGACCCGCACCAGGAGAGAAATGAAGGATCCAGGTCAGCCAGGATCCAAAGAGAAGGGCATTCTGCCCTACGGGTGAAAATGAAAATTTCCTTGATTTTCTAATCCCCAAACCAGAAAGTGCTCAAATGGAAATTAATCTGCACCACATAACCGCCAGAAATCAAGTAGATTTTCAAACTTTATGAGCGAGAGCTGGACAAAACCACATGAATCAAACTTTTATGGTTGGTACTAATGAAAATGCAGTAAAATATCAGACCTTTCATAGGTGCCATTATTAGAGCAATGAAGAAGGGAAGCTTTAATTTTCCACATTCATACTTCCCTTTGAATTAGGAAATAACCTTGGCACACAAGAGCTCCCTCCGAGCCTCTTCCAGAAGAATAAAAATATTAACCTTCAAAACAAATTTTTTTCTTTGCTGCTAAGAGAAACTTTTGTTTGCTACCCAAGCATACCTGCTTGATAATTTCCTTTCCCTCCTTCCCTTTGAATTTCGCACTTACACTATTAAGTGGCTTCCTAGGTGCAAAGCCAGGATCCTCAGAAGGATCCGTGCCCAGGAGCACCTGCTGCTGCAGTCAGTGCCTGCTTCCAGCCCACAGCCTGCAATTTGAAAGACCAGCAAGCAATGGAGCAGTCCCATGAGCAGTTTCGATGAAGCACTGGTGATGGCAGAAGGAGCAGCTCCATCTCCGTTCACCCTCCGCAGCTCCGTCCTTGGAGGTGTCAGGGCTCAATGAAGCAGAGCTGAGCCAGGGCTGGCTGTGCAGCGCTGCCAAGTCCTGCTCAAACCAAGCAGGATGCCGACCTAGGTGAACTCCAGGCCTCCTCCAAGCGACATTTCTGCCAGTCTGGGATCCTACTCATCTCCCAGATGTCCTCTGTCTTCCCTCGTCTTGGTGTCCCCTTAAGCTTGCAGCCATCCCAAACTTCTCCATCGCTGTGGCTCTTAGCTCCAAAGCTGCACCGGTCCTGCTCCTCTCCCCACAAAAATCCATGCCTTTTCTACAAAACCCTCAACTTCAACTGCCCAGCATGTGAAACCTTTTCCAAGCTCCTCACCGCATGACAGAGCAGTCCCCCCAGCCCTGCTAAGGGACCACACGCTGCAGAGGAGGCCAGGAGACTTCAGCAGAGATGCTGAACCCACCTCTACCTCTCAGCTGGATCCTGCCTTTTGTCCTGCTGCTTGAACCAGACAGCTTGAGAACCACGGGCTTGCGGTTAGCACCAATCAACTTCCCGTTGAAAGAAAAATATTCGCTGTTTTTACACCATCCGAGCACCAAAGACCACACGTACTCTAGACATTTCCTTTCCTGATGATGCATGAGAAGATGCATTCCAGCTTTAAAGAACTTTTCTCTGCCTACGGTAAAAAGTTGTACATGAAAGCAATCAATTTTGCACAGCAGACAGAAACTAGATTAATGAACAAAACAATAAATTGCCTTTTTAAGGCACATGCGAGTTAAGCATGTGGGGGGAAAATGATTCAAGATCATCTTGCAGACAAAATAATTAAATAACTGCAGGGCACAAAAGCATCATTGAACTGATACAGAATTGGTTTACGGAATGGCTAACAAGGTTACAGTGCTGAAAATCACCTGTACCAGTTCCATAACCCACAGGTTCAGGAGGAAAAATAAACCGACCCTGTAGAATGACTAGAAAAAAACATTGAAAAATACCTTTAAAAATCACCCTGACACTGAGCCCAGTGTTTCATCAGTTAAAAGACATATCTCAGCCAGGCTGTGGGTCAAACCAATATGTACCACAGCCACAGAGACACAACCAGTGGCATTTCAGCCTGCCAGGAAACCAGCCAGGGCCAGCGATGCCACACCAGAAGAGCTGAATGAGACCACAAGCAGACCACTAGAGCAAGAGACTCTCCTGCATCACTCTGAATAAACACATTTCCTGTTTGGTGACTGCAGCAACAAAACAAAGATTTCACAAAGCTGCCTTTGCCAGGGCTTAAGATGTTGAAACAAAGCCATGGTGACTGACAACTACTCATTTACACCTATTACAATGGTTCTTGCATAAACGACTTGGTGCAAAGATGTTTTCTTGTTTTGATTTACCAAGTCAGTACAGCTTTGTGATTCATGCAGGCAGCGGAGACTCCACAGCAGTCGTTGATTACACGTTGTGGATGTTGCCACTTCGAACACGCAGAATACACAGTGTTTTCAAACTCCAGCATCTTCCAAAACCTGCCTAAAGTTCATCTTCACAGGAATGATGCTACTGAATCTGGGAAGATGACACGTGGAAAGCCTACAGCACATCAACACAGTGGGGCCAAACGTCACTTCAGACAGCCAGATCAGTCATTCACAAAGGACATGGCTTCTCCAGCGGATTGACACCCAAGGCAGACCATGTTCTCATGGTCACAATAACTCCACCACTGAAAAATTTGCCAGCTTTATGACCTGCCCCTAATTTTGCATCAGGTGAGGAGCAATGCAGCATTGTATGCTTGCCCTGGAGAAGACAGGATAGTTAGGATACCAGCATATTATTCACACTCACGCCTAGCAATACCCCAAATTGAGGAATTCCCATGCCAGCTGGAAACAACACTGAGACCACCACACATCTTTTTGCTGGCACTCCGTAAAAGATGAGAGGAAATATCCCATCAGAAAGACAGAAACTTGGCCTAATGGTCAGCCACGGAGATGCTGGCAGTAACAATACAGGCACGCGGGAAGAAAAGCCACAGACTGCTCAGCCTGCTAACTTTCATTAGGATATGCCATGGGGTTGAGATGGGAAGTACCGCAGTAACAGCTCCCTGCCTTGCCCACCCCACTTCTTCAGCTGACATCCACACAGGCAATGTAAAAGTAGTTGCCAAATCACACATACATCTATACATCTGTTTTGACTTCAGGAGATTAATTTAATTCTGTTTGTTTACTACGTCTAAATGGCAAAACAATAATAAATCAATAATAATTTGTTTAGTCCCGGTGTTGGTCTTTCACCGTTACAGAATTAACCTCTCTTGCCAAGTGGATCTTTGACATATTTTCAGTGCTAAGAGTAACAACAAAATGCCCGCGCCTTGCTTCCAACACTTCGAAATTTTCACACAAAACTGCAATCACGGGATCTGCGTCAGTGTAGGTGATCCAATTTTTTAAACTGAAGTCTGCCTAAAAACTTACTTCACTTGCCAATACCGCAGCGAGATAGCACAAACATTGCAGCCAGATCCCTTTTCCCAAGTCAGTATGGGAAAAGCTTGTGTCGGACATCCCAGGCCCATCTGACCAGTACTAGTTGGCTGTTACTGCTCTACTACCTCAATGGGAGGCCAGAAATAGAATTAATTACATTAGCATACAGGATCCGTGACATAACTCTCTCATTTGCTGTTTTCAGGAGGGAAGGAAACCTGAAATAATTACTCGCTGGCTATAAATTACAATCCGCTTCCTTACAATGAAAAACTTTTCTGAGGGAAAGAACGAAGTCAATGCGTTACCCTGAAGCCAAAAGCAAAGCTGACAGCTTAAACAGACTTCTGAACGAGCTCAAGGATCTTTCAACCTGGAAGCAAAGGCTTAGGAAAACCTCCCCGCAGCTCTTCTGCAGCCCCAGAGTTACGTGAGACCCAGCAATACAGAATTTGCCTAAAGACCTGCCTGGAAACCAGACACCTACAACATGAAATACCACCGGATTAAAGACTTGAAAACCAAAACAAGAACACGGTTGGAGGCAAGACAAACAGTCCAAAAGAAATAGCAAAAATGTGAAGCAGCTTTACCCAACAGCATGATGCAAAGCATCCAGGGCTTCGTGACTCACAGGAGTGTCAACATTGAGTCCCATGGAAAAGGCATTCAAAGTTTGTGTCTCAAAACTTCTATAAAATCATTATATAACGCAAATAAATGGTCTGTAGAAGAGGGATGAGATTTTCTACCGCTGTTCTCCAGTGGTGCCATTTCCTATCATTGGTGCACACCTCTGAGCAGAGCACGGACAGGAGCAAGAGCTCATGGCAGGAGATGGTGTTATATGGAAAGGGACCAAAGCCAGGCGTTAGCCATGGCATCCAACTCTCACCGCATCCCTCTTGGGTCCCTCCGGCCACAGCACCACCGGCACAGTTACAAACCCACACCCTTGCACCCTCCACCAGGCCACCCCTTCCCATCACACGGCAGGACCACCTCCTGCTTGCAGCACGGGTCCACCACTGCCTTCCCACACAGCTGGGTGGCATGGGAAAGAGACAACAACCACCTCAAGGGCTGAGCGGGCAGGTGCTAATTAGCACGCGGGAACAGGACTGCAACCATGGAGCTGGCAGCACCAGGCACCGGATTGCTCAAGACTCAGGGCGGCACCATCCCTCTGCTCTGGTGACTCCCCAGTGCTGCGGTCAGTGGTGAAAGTTGTTAAAGTTACTACGAAAGGGTAATCTATTACAAATTACTCATTAATGCAACTAGAAAATCAGTGACATATTACTGATTATGCCTGTGTCACGCTAGCTCGGCCACAGGACCTGGTTCCCACTGCCAATTTGTCTTGTGCCTATTACGGCCACTTTCTGAACACTACTCACACACGCAGAGCTTCTTTCCACCTCCTTGCCCAAACGAGCACATAGGCCGTGACTTTTCGGAGCTGCCATGCCTGCTGCAGGAGCCAGAGAGCAAGGTGCTGCCTCCTGAGCTTTAACGCCTTGCAATTAAATGCCCGGCTGCAAATCCGAGCCCCTTCTGCACTCACACAAATAAAACACTGCAAGAGCAAGGAAGGCCAGGAGCAAGACCAAACCTTGGGGGTTTCACGTGGAACCCAGCGGGAAGGTCTCACCAGGGTGCTCCTGGCAGGAGGTCAGGCCAGCCTCCTGACAGCATCCACATCACCCCAGGATGCAGCTCCGTGTCTTTTATCATCCCAGTCAGATGGTTCCTCTGCACGGCTCAGGAAAGCCCTGCTCTCCAGCTACGCAATGAGCAACTTCCTCCGCTTTCTTTTTTAGGATCTGAATATCTTTTCTCTTCCTCCTCCACCTCAAAAGAGCAGATATTAATAATGTGGATCGGAAGAGCTTGCTATCGTGAAGCAATGGGTGGTAGCGGCGCTGCACCTAGTGACATCACGCAGGCTGCCTGGCCAAGTCTTCATCCCGTCAGGGCTATTCAGTAAAACACAGCTAATTATTCCGCCAGATCCTCGACCAGATGACAAATTGATTCACGGTAGTAACTAAAAGAAGGGAAGGAGGAGAAATTGCACCATTTCCTATGCCTGAAACTACATTACCCGTTGCCCCAAGGAAAACTTTTGACAAAAGTTTTTATTGCAGCTGTTGAGCTATACACCAGACGGCTGAAGTGCGCTGCCAGGAGACCCCAGTGGTGTGCTACACAGGTTTATACGCAGAGCACAGCCTGCATTTGAGATCCATCAGCATCCAGAGGAGAAAGATTTTTTTTTTTTCCAGAACATCTGCAGTGTCTTGTGTATAAGGGTACCTAAACAATTATCAGAAACTGCTAATTAAAAATTAACAAAATCAAAAACCTATTTCTCTACGTTGACCTGAGGATGCTGAAAACTAAAAGCAACGCAAGGGAGGCTGCTGGAAATGAAAGCTTTTACTCTATCAGTCAGCTCGCAAGGGACACTTTTACTGAATTCCACCAGAAGTCTATAATTACATCATCACGGCAAGGGCACACAGTATGCTGCTTATTAATCATTTCCAGGAAGAACGCTATCAGAAGGCAATTCTTAATAGCACCGCTGCCTGGCAAGGTGCTCTCCCTTGCTCACTGCAGGGTGGGTACTTAAGACTTCCCTCGCATGAATTTCCTCTTTGAGCAAATTAAGATCTCTGCCAGGAAAAGCCTGCAATGCAAACGCACCTTTTCACACGTTGCTCTGACAAAAGGCTGGGTTCACACAACGCCCTACAGTGATACCAAACTCTCACAAAACCATTCTTCTCTGATAGAAGTGACAGACACATCCCATCCAAAAGTGTGAGCACTGCTACAGCTTGTGTTTTCCCCCTGCTCCCAAGGCACATGAGATACTTTCTCTCTACCAGCCATTGTCTACTCTACACTTGCTCCTTAAATGAAGCGACCAAGACTTGTTCACCAAACATGTATAACCGAAGCAGCTTTCCCTTTCAGGAGCAGGAACAATAGCACAAGAGGAGGAAGGGATGGAGGGGAAGAGGATGGGGGGAAGCAAGGCGATCATGGCTATCTGGAACCCCCTACACCTGCATTCGAGAGGCAAGACCTCCTCCTTCCACTACAGGAAGGAGCTGAAAACAGAAAGAAAACAAAGACAAGCAAGAGGCAAAATTTGCTGGGAAAGGGAGGAACATGGGTATGTGTACTTAATACCATCTATTGAGTATTGTTATTGTGATCTGAAAGAGTAATGAAAACTACGAGACATAAAGGGGATGAAATACAATGGGCTACACAGAGTCAAGTCCACAAAACGATTGTCAGAGCCCTCCCAGCTACCTTTGGTTCAATGAGTCCTGTGATCTGCTGCTCCGTTCCTCCAAGGGCTACTGATGAATTGTGCCAGATTCCGGGTTTCTTTCCAACTGTTCTGAGTCTCCTGCATCTGATCTCAAAGAAGGGAGCAGAAACAGCTGGAAGAGAGAAACCAGAATGGCATAGTCCAGCAGCAACCCTTGGAAGAACAGACAACAACAGCCTTGTGAGAGGCACCATGGTCCCCCAGCACGCACGTTTGTATGTGGACACATATCCACACGTCTTCTAGGAGAAGAAACACATGTTCCTAGTGAATCAGCTCTAAACTGTCACAAAGCACCAGAGCAGCTTCTGACTTAGCTGAACCACCAACAGCTCAACAGCATGGCCACGATCCACAGTCACGGGTGCCAAATGAGTCACACGTGCTAAATGCAGGCCAAGTTTGGCACCACGCTTCTCCTCCGGTGGTACTCTTACTCCCCGAGCAGCTCCACCTGCTCTGCAGCACATGAGCAGCTCTCAGCCCATGCAAGGGAAGGCAGTCAAGGTCTACTCTGCTTAGGCTCTAAAGCTTCTGTGGATCTAGCTTCAGGCCAAAGGAAGAGGAAGAAACAGCAGGTGAAACAGGAGACCGAAGGAGTGAGCTTCTTCAGAGGGAACTTGGGTATTTGCTGCCAAAGGAGAGGATTAGTTGTGAAAATCAGGAAGTCAACGAGGCAGGGAGCAGCAGGAGGCCACTGCAGATAATAGGGACAGTAGGAGCAAGGCTATTGCTCACCAAGGCACGTGAAGGGGAGATGAAAAGGCTTGTGCTCTTTCATATGTGCAAAGACTAGAAAGAGGGAGCGAAGAGGTCAGGAGACGGTGCTGGTGGAGGAAGGGCCACGAGGAAAAAAAGAGCCTTTGAAAATGAACCATGGAAAAGTGATTAATAAGGGCAGAACTGCCAGGGTTGGTGTCAGTACCTTCTCATTTCCACTAGAAAGAAACAAGACGTTGCAGCTTGCACTAAGACCTGGGGAGGGAGGACCAGGGGCACAGCAAGACCAAGACAGAAGGATGTCATTAAAAGGACAGAAACAGAATTTCAGACAGAGAGCAAATCAGATTAGGATGGTTAGGAATTACATGGAGGTGGGGACAGAAAGCAAGTTTAAAGGCTCGTGGGATATTTACAGCGAGACAGCCCAAATGATCTCCTGCCAGGAGGGATGAAATGGAAACCATAACATTTTTCCTGACCACAACTTCCTTGTAACTGATTACTAGAAAGCACAGGCGCATCACGTCTCTCCAGGACAGCAGTACCACTGTGAGCCTCTTCCTAACACACGCCGTACCACTTCTAAAAGGATCCTCGACTTCACATCCCTTCTGCCCTACAGGAACCTGGTGACTTTTTACTGCAAATTAGCTCCCTTTCGTAAGGGCCAAGTCATTAAGAGCAGAAACAAAACGAGTACCTGGAGTATCACAAGTCTGCCTGTCCCCTGAAGAGTTGGTTGGAGGTGTCCGGTGTCGGTAGACTAGGTGTGGTTTATTGTGCTCTTCCTCATACTCCTGTTCAAGCGATAGCAGCGGCTCGACAAAATAGTCCCCATCATCAGACTTGAAAGTGCCTAGCTGAGAGGGACCAGAGAAGGGTAGGCAGTCAGCTTTGGGCAACGATAAGCCCAGAGCAGGACTACCCAAAGCAAGCACTAAACAAGGAGATGCGTTAGCTGGGTCTGCAGCAACCCCCACGAAGGCAAGGCTGGAGCTCCAGCTCCCATCACGTGGATCACACCCCCACCAGGCTGCACCGCTTCCTGCAGCTGTCCTGCTGAAGCTTATGAAAAGCAAGCTACTAATTTGTAGGAGGGAACGTGGCAGGGGAATGCCTGCCAGATCCTATGCCAGTGACCAAGCCACTCCTGCCCAAGGGGACACGGTGCTGCAAGGCACATCAGCACAGCCCCACCACATTGTGCTGCTTTTCATAAAGCATCTCTCCCTGAAACAGGATTTCCATTCACACGTGAGGATCCAAGTGAGGTATCCAGCCAGCGTAGCCCCTGCTTATGAAAAGACACCAGTGCTCCTAGTTGCACCTAAGTATGAATGTGATTTGGTGGGTTAAAGAAATAAAAATAAAAAGAAAAGTACAGCCAGGACAAAAAGCATCCTGTGGCCATCCTAGGCTGGGAAGCAGGGCTGGTGGCTGGGACATGGTGCTGGGAGGAAGGCCTGCCCAGCCACACACGTGTGCTAGCCTGGCTCAGCCCCCAGCCTGACCCGTGGGGCAGCACTGCTGCACCGGGATGGATCCCAGGGCTGAAGGGCTGTGTGAGCTCACGCACCCAGGACAGCCCCTGGTCCAGGCAGGGACCTCCCAGGGGGACACCCGGGACAGGCACATCCCTTCCTGTGCATCACCGGTACCCTGGGGTGCAAGGACGCCGGAGGGGTCTGGGACCAGCACTGCTGGGGTGCTTCTGCTCATCCCTCTGCCAACATTCCCAGGTGCAGAAGGACACTAGGACAGGCTGCAATAAAGCCTATATTCCTCTTTCCTTGGGTCATGCCCTTGTCCCGAGCTGCAGGAAGGCTCTGGGGTCAGCACTGCCGGCTCCCCCAGCCACCCCTTCCCAGACCCCACCAGCACCCCGTGCTGCAGCAGGACGGTGCCCTCCCCGCTCTCCCTACACCCGACCATCTCCTCCCTCCCTCGCGGGGTGCCGCTGGGGGGCAGTTTTGCCCCAAAACCCGCGGAGCTGGATGTCCTTACCCCGTTCCCCTGACCCCGACGGGCTACAAAAAAAACCGGGGCCGGGCGAAACCCCAGCGCGGGGTGAGCGAGCCGCCCCCATCCCGCAGCCCCAGCCGGGGGCGGGGGCAAGGGGCCGGCCCCATCCTTTCCTAAGCCACCCTCCCTCCCCCTGCTCCTCCTCCTCCTCCTCCTCCTCTTCGCTTCCGCCGCGGCGGGGCCGGGCAGGGGCTCGCTTACCATCCCGGAGCAGAGGCTGATGACGGCGGTGTGCCGGGGCCGGGCGTTGACGTGCCCCCGGTAGAAGCAGTGCTTCACGTCCGTGTCCGCCGCCTCGGCGTACAGGCGCCGCTGCTCGGCGGAGGGCTCGCCCAGGAGGCTGACGGTGAAGAGGGGGGCGATGAAGGCCGAGCTGGCCGTCAGGTTGAAGAGGAACTGCTGCCCGAAGGCGGAGAGCCTGTAGTGAGCCTTAGGGGAGGACGAGGAGGAGGAGGAGGAGGTGGTGGTGGAAGCAGCCGCCGTCCAGGCGTCGGGGGCAGCGCCGGCGCTCCGCCGCCTCCTCCTGAAGTGGACATCGGTGGGGAAGGGCTCGCCGAACTCGTCCACGCGGGTAGGGGTCACGATCTCGTACTCGCTCAGCTTCTCCAGCAGCTTGGCTGCAAGGCAACGGAGGCACAGACCCCTGAGCGGAGAGGCCGAGCGCCTCGCCCCCCCCCCCCCCCCCCCCCATCCCCCGGGGCCGGCAGCCCAGCATCCCCCCTCCGTGCCCCCCCAGCCCCAAATCCCCGCTGCCCCGTACCTTGCCTGGGGTGCAGCCTCTGCCTCCTCGCTGCCGTCCTCAAGCCGTCGATGAAGAGCGTGCTGAGTGCCAGCGCCAGCGGCGCAAGATGCATGGTGCTGAGCGCTGTCCTCAGAGGAGCGCAGCCTTCCCCCTGCGGCGGTCGGGCTCTTCTCGTCCTCTTTTTTTTTTTTTTTTTCCCCTCCCTTAGTTTATTTATTTATTTATTTATTTGTTGTTGTTGCCCCCCCCCCACCGCCGCCCCCCGGTGCGCTGCCGGAGCCGGGCGGCGTTAGGGGCGGGCGGGCCGGCGGGGCGCGGGGCTTTCGGGGCCGCGCATGGGGCCGGGACCGCCGGGCCGGGCCGGGGGAACCGGCCGCCTGCCTGCCTACTGCTTCTCCCTCCCTCCCTTCCTTTCCTCCTCTCCCCCCGTCGGGCTGGTGGACGGGGCGCTCCCGGGAGCCAATTTAAGGGGGCGGGCTCCATAGATCAAGCAAGGAGAAAAGAGCCCGCCCTGTAGGATCAAGCACAGCCCTTCCTCCTCCCACCCCCACGCCCCCCTGTTCCCCTCTCTAACATGTCACTTTCTTTCATTCCCGAGGAACGCCGGAATCGCAGGGTTTCGCCGAGAAAAGCCCTCGCTCACCGCGGCTCCCCGAGCCTGGACGGGGCGGGCGGGGGGGCTCGGGGGGAAGGGAGAACCTCATCGCCCCCCCCCCTCCGGGAGCTAACAGGGCTTTTCTTACCCAACTTGGCCTTTTTCTTTCTTTTTTTTTTTAAGACAGCTCGAAGCAACGGACGCGAAGAAGCCCACGTGTGGCACTTTTTATAGCATTTGGTGTCTCCTGCGTTTGGCAGATACGAAGCACTTGAAGCAGCTTCGGGCAGGGTTATTTTTATGCCGGGCAGTTTTCAGCACCCTGGGGGAAAGAGAGAGATTATTTCCTTATCTAAGGTGGTTGGTGTTTCGTTTTACAATTTAGAAAATTTCCATAAAAATTTAAGACATCCTTTAAAGCTAAGTGCCACTCAACATTGTTTTCTGCCCTTTGTCAAACCTTTGTATTTTTTCCCCCTTGATGGGGAAGGATGCTATGAAATTTAAAGCCTATAGCAAGGCAAAAGAAAAGAGATGGCTGTGAGCTTGACTTGCTCTTCCACAGAAAATGTCAAAGTTTTTTTTTTTTACTTCACTCAGTTCTGGGACAAAGAGCAGCAACACCAGTATTTCCTGCAGAAAGGGAATTTACTTTAAGATAGTAAGTTCAGAATTCACTTCTAGACAAAACAGCACCTCCTGGCTCTTCTAAACTAACTGCTGAAGCCCTGCAAACCTCAACCATTAGCGGCAGACTATTAGCTTTATACAATCAATGCAAAAGGCCATGTAAGCAGATCATCATCCACAAAGCCACAGCTGAGCACAGTACAGGATCTCCACGCTGGTGGAGACCCACATCAGCACATCCCTAGGTCACCCCATAACAGCACGTAACCTCCCAGTGTGCCTCTGTTGTGCCTCTGCTTATAAACCATGTTTAATTTAAGTCGAGGGTGCTTACGATAAGGTAACTCACCCATGTGCCTTCTGGGGCTCGGCAGAGCCCGACTGCTTCCAGACGTGAGTTGCCTCATATGTGGCCAGCTCTGATGATGGCGCTGGGTCTCGCTGCATCCACCTTTAGGACTGGTGCGGCCACAGCCGTGGCTGCGTGATGGTCCTGGCCTCTGGGGAGCAGAGGTGTCTGCCACGGGTACGGAGGAATGGGGACGTGCCCCTCCTTGTAGGTGTCACCTGCTCTTCAGAATAACCAAGCACGGGTGGACCTTCATGCACTCACCTGCTTGTGAACAAACCTGCACCGGGTTTGCTTTCGGTGCCACAAAGGGCCTGCACGGTCACATCTTCCTGTCCTAGCAGCCAATTGATTGCTCACACACACATTAAGAAATCTGCAGAATAGGAAAGACACCAAACTATCCTAAAATAGCTTCCATCTGCAAAGCCTGCTGGGGCTACCGTGCAAACCCTGGCTACCATGGCCTCTCCTGGCTCGTCATGAAAGCGTGGCATCCCCACCCTTCCCACGCTGAGCAGTGTCCTGATCGCGTCTGAAAAGCCAATGAGGTCCTTGGGCTGCTGGAAGAACAAAAAGGGGAATTTTGAAACATCACCACATAGCGACAAGGCTTTCTTCCAGGCTCGTCCTCTTGGCTTTCTCTGCCTCATCATCAAAGAAATGACTTAACACATTGCAATATCTGGTCCCTGAGCTGTGGTGCTGGACTAGTGGGAGCACAACACATGTTACCAAGCCCCTGACAGTCTTCCATCACCTTCTCACCATTTCTACACGTGCCCCAAAATTTTAGGCTTCACGTGCAGAGGGATGCGGTGTGATTGAGCGTGGGCAATGGCCCCAGTTGCGACAGGGAGGAGGAGGCCGTATCCTGCACTCAGGTGGGTGCGGACATGTACCGGGAACATTGAGCAACACCAGGCTGCTGCCGGTCAGTGAGGGAGTCGGCGGGAGCAGGACAAGCAGCGGAGTTGCCTGAGGAAAGAGCGAAAAGCCGAGCATAGCACGGGAGCTGAGTCAGAGGGGAGGGGAAGAAGCTTACGTGGAGCTGGTCCTGCGGTGTCCTGGGTGAGGGATGCGGCCCTAACTCATCTCCTCGCCCTCTCATCAGGGGGCGTTGGGAAATGTTCTGGTGTTTTATCGGAGTGCCCCCAGGGTGTGGGGATTTCACAAGCACCCCGCATCCCCCTGGTCCCAGCCTCACCGCAACCTCGCACCAGGGCGGGTGTTGGCAAGAGATGGTGCAAGAAAATCTATCAAAGCTTTACTTTCTTGCTCGGTTTTCTACCAGATAATCAGCAAATTTAGCTCTGGGGTTGGGGTCGAGGAGCTCAGGAGCTGGCATGGGGTGACGTGGCAGCACGTACCTGTGACATGGGGGGGTCGGACACCTCCTTTTGGTGCTGGTAAGCTGGATGGAGCCGGGCTGGTGCGTGAAGAAGCATCCCCACGGGTTCTGTCTTACCTGAAACCTCAGCACCTGCAATCCAGGAGAACAGGACCAAAATGAAACCTTCCTTCTTCAGAAGTGGGGAGCTGCCCCATGGAGCGACCACAGTTAGGTCTTGCTTCTGGGGCAGAGCTGGGGAGTGCACTGAAGTGCCCCCGGGACCAAATTCAGGCTTTGCGATGGCACTAAGTAGTCTGTCCTTCCAGGAGCACGGCATTGCCTACATACAACACTGTTTCCATTAACAGACAGAAAAGTTGTATGTTGTGCAGCGTTCTGAATCTTTACAGCTGGAGATTAGAAAGCACAGAAGGAAAGCTGTAGCATAAGTAAATAGATGATGTGGAGTTTAGAGGAACTAAGCTACAAACTTAAATAACTTTCCTATTAGGAAGGATCTATTAATACTTACGGTATGGTAATTGTGCAGGCTCCAAAGTCCTCAGCCAGTCAAAAAGTAACCCCTAAGAGCCCATACCTACTTGTGGAAAAATCCCTTTGAAACACTGGGAGCTTTGCCTTCGTAAATACTGCAGAAGTCGAGCTGCAAAAGCTATAAACAACAAAATGAGAACTTGATCACAACAGCAAAACTTCAGTAGGAGAATTCAGGCAATACACGCTGCTGCAAGAACATGCTGGAGGAGACCAAATCTCCTGAAGGCTTTGCGCTGCTTTTCGCCCTCCTCACCATTTCCTTTTCCTCATAGGTGAGCGCAGTTCCCAGACTCCGATCTTTGTTCCTTGCTGCTCTGCCTCTCTGGGTAAGTGTCATCTTCCTTTATCTGCTGCATCCATTCGCTTGCCCAAGAATTATCCCGGGAGGCAGAGAGTTTCTCTTTGATGGTTTCTCTTCAATGGCAGCAGATAACCCAAGAGAGCAAACATTTTCTCCTGGTGTCTAATCTGCATGGTCAGAAAGTGAAAGATTTCATTCCCTTCAAACAGCTGACCGCTGCCCGGACCTCAGCCTCACTTACTTGCACTGCCAGCAAAGAAACTGCTCTGTGCTGCTTTTCTCTCAGGTTTGGAAGATGTTCTGCTCAAATAAAGGGTTCTCTTTAAAGGACGTTTTCAGCAATTGTGTCAGTGCTGTTTATTTTTAAAGTTGTTTTAATATTTTCCCATTTATTTGGAGGGGCTGAGACTTACAGGTTCACCGTACGGTTAATATTCAAACTTATTTTCAGTGCCAAGCCAACTCTTTCGATCCCGATTAAAAGGATTTAAATATACTGAGTAATTCATCTACAGTAGCTGCTTAAGCTCCTGCTTTCTCTGCTGGGCTCTCTGTTCTCAGACTGAGCCATGCTCTGTGCAGCACGCTGCTGCCATCGAGGTGTGAGCCACTTGGTGGATTTGGGGTTTGCTCCTCAGACCCTTAAGAGGGCTGGATGGCAGTACCTGCATTTCAGCTGCATTTCAAAATTCAGTCCAGTCCTGGTGCCCTGAATACTGAGATGTGCATGTTGAGGAGACTCATCCAAGATCACACAGGCAAAGAAGACCCAGATGTCCTCCAGCCTGGGCTGGGGTCACTGTGTGCAAGCCTGGCGCCTTCCCACCCAGCGTGCTGCATGTCTGGGGGAGACGGAGCCGCAAGCTGCATGCGGTGGGAACGCAAGGATGGCTGTCCTTGGGTCCCTGCTCCTTCCCTGGGCCGGGAACCAAGGCTTGAGAACAGAAGGTGAAGGAGGAAGAGAAAACAAGTGTCACAGAGCGCTCCGCTCACACGCGAGGAAGCTGCCTCTCGGTTTGCCTTAGGAACAACTTTGACCCTGAAAACTCATGAGTAGGAACTAGGGACTGGGCGGGAGGAACAGCAAAGCCCACACGGACACTGCAAATCTGTGGGATTTTTGGTTTCAGGTCAGCACGGATGGACGTCATGATCCCTTGAGGCTTTCTGATTGAAACTGCTGGTTCCAGCTCGCCCCTCCCCGGCTCCCAGCACTGCCGCTGACCGCTCGCACGCTGCGCCCTGTGCTTGCACCTCTTATCTGCGGTGGGGGACACGCATGCCCAGAGCAGCCCAGCTCCTGGGTCCCACTGCTAACTTGCACTTACAGCCCCCATCCCTACCCTCGTTACTGCAGGCAGCAATCTGGGGCAGGTCCCAAAGTGGCTGAGAAACACTTAGTGCTGCATCTGTCCAGTTTTGTGCAAATGAAGCCATCGAGTGAAACATTACAGTGGTTTATCCTTTGTGTTTGACACGCCATAAATCAAACAGGACCTGAGTGCACTCCTTGTGACTTTTGATATTACAGACATGTGCACCCGCGCTAAGTTCCAGGTGCCTTTGCCAAAATGTTAGCAGTAATGCTGGGAGGACCAAGCAGAGCAGATGTTCTGTAATCCCACACCAAAAGGCAACCTGGGAACGTTGCAAATTCTGCAGGTACAAAAAGTTTTGCCCTTTGAGCCACGTATTTATATTCACATAAACTAATTATCACAACAGCTCTGCAAGGTATCACCGTCACCTTATGAAGAGGAGCCTGAGATGGTCGATTTGGCACAGGACACGGAGCCCTGACCCCGTGATTATTTCTACCCTCCCACACCAGCCTGCACAGAACATAAGAGTACAGCTTAATATTTCAGTGCAGGCACTGTTAAACTGTAAAACTCTATTTTAGGAGGGTTGTTTTCATTCTTTCCCTAAATAGTAGATTGTGTCCAGAGATAATAAGATACAAACCTCTAATAGAGTAGGGAAAAAGCTAAGCAGCTTTACAGATACCAAGCTCTTTTTCCCTAGGGGTGTCACAAGGTAGCCAGCTACAAGCAAAGACATCTCCCTGGGGGAAGCGTTGGCGACATCGTATTTGTGTAGTGGTAGGAACTCTGTACTGGTTATAAAACCACCAGAAGCCCATCAATAGCTAAAAACCGTGAATGTTTTAGGCTTAATCCAGTTCCTGTCAGAACTGACTGATAAAACGTCCAGTGACTTGGAGAGGTGCAGAAACAGTGCCATTTCCAGAAGGCATTTTATAGCATCACATCATGCTCATTAATATCCACCTGGAAAGCATATATACCATGCTGTATTTCGTTACCAACGTGCAACAACTCCTACATGCACTCCTGTTCTTGTACCTCTGAGAACAGCACCGATAAGGAACAGACCAGGGACGCTGAGGCAGTGGGCAGTCAGTATAGAAACGTGACAAAAAACAAAAAAGGGATTGGGTTTCTCCCCAGCTATGTTGTGTTTGCCATGGATGAGTGAGGGGTGAGCACAATCTATTTGCAGACGTTCAGTCTGTGACCACGTGCCTGTTTCTCACAATGGCCATTGCCCAGCCTGAGCAGCCGGGCACAGCTAACGCAGGATCCATCACTCCAGGTTTGTGCCTGGGTCTCGCTCTGCTGTCAGGTGCCCGCAGCCTTGGTTTTGTTACCCGACTTTACTGTCAACCTCTACTTGTGGAAACAAAATAGGGCACTTCCCAGTAGGAATTCAGTGTTTCTTAAATGGTGGAGTTTAAGAGATGTTAAGGAACAGGCTCAGAATTAGTGGGATGCAACCAAAGGAGAGCAATTTCTGGCTGATCTGCAAAGCTAAAACAGTTGTCCTCTCCTGTTTCCACCAGCCATTTCTGCTCCATGCCTTCCTGCCTTCTCACTCACTAAATACCTTTCTTGATGGCAAAAGCTGTGTAGGATTGAACCTGGAATCCCCACGTTCCCCTCGCAGGTGCGGGGAGAGCTATGCGAATGATGTGAATTGGCTGCAGCCTTCATAACCACATTCATGTCGTGCCACTCAGCCTGGGCTGCCGTAGAGAGAATTAATGGAGTGTAAATCCCTGTTTGGAAGTGCACAGCGTCTCCAGCTTCTCCCTGTAACTCCTTCACTCCCTTTGCAAACCACAGGAGAACGAGAACTCCCTGGGGAACCCCGGCTGGACATCTTGCATCACGATAGAGAGAAGTGGAGTATCCACGCAGCCAAAGCTGCCTGGCTGACAGTTTCAGAGCTAGCTGTGACAATTCCAAGAGAATCTGTAGTGCTGAGACTAAAGCCTGCTAGAAACAATCTTCTTTTAAAGTTACTGTATGGCTTGGCTACAAAGATAAGGCACCAGATGGCTTGGGAAGAATTTTTAGGAGACAGTTGTGCTGGTATGCCTGGAAGGATCTCGAGAGTTTACATTTACAATAGAGTACTTCTTTGGAGGCGAATGTTTGTCAGGATCATCAGTTTTAATTACCCAAAATGCAGGCTGCTTCTAAATGCAGGCAGTCAAGAGGAGGATTTCTTCTTTTCCTGCTTTTTTGTTGTTGTTCCTGAAGAACCCGTGCCTTTAACTTTATAGGTAGCAGATTGATTCATGAAGGCTAACATCAAGCAGTTTTCATGCTAAATAGTATCCTGCAGCATTTTCTTTCACTGATGAATTACACATTGCAGAAAAAGGTACTTCATTTTATCTGTTTTCAACCAATAGAATAAGGTGCTAATTGTGTCAGCTCTAAGCGTACACAAACATAGATCAGTCCCCAAATTCCCTAGACCTTTAAACCAAGCCTTACTTGGCCTTTTTTGGTCGGAGGAAAGGTGAATTGGTAGGATTGCTCTCCGTAAGGATGCCGGGAGAAATAAGCACGATTCTCCTGCTTGGGCCTTGCCCCTAACCACGCTACCACCGGAGCTCCTGGCAGGTGGGTGGCAGGCCTAAGGAGATGAGCACACCGACAGCTTGCCTTGCACGCCTGCAGACACGGCAGCACTACTGAGGAGTTAATTTCCTGTCCTACCATCCAGGAGCATTGGGATACACATGCCATATTTTTCAGGCCTCTCTGCTTTCTGTATACACTAGAATATAAATAACATTACTGAATGCCGGTGATGGGAATCAGGCTTGAGTTTTAAGCCAGCTGTTTCCACGTTTTCTCCCTGTGTTTTATCAGCTTAATTCTTAGATACCTCTAATGTTTCCATCCAGAATTTTTAAAGGGAGGAAGCATGACTTAGAAATCACTGTAACGTGAATGGCTGTGTTGACTTAACTGACGTTGTTTTGACATGCCAGGGCCTACCGAGGGACCAAGACCCCTTTGTGCTAACTGCAGTACAAACACAGGCCTGAAAACGAAGCTAGTATCGGAGTTCCCCTGCCTTATCACACTCAGTTAATGCATTACTCCACGCTAGCTAGCCAGCTGAGAGTGGCATTTGGTACAGGGGGAGGGCTAGCTTGGGCATAGCAGCACCATTGTTTCTCTGTACTGTTTTCATAGCAGGTTCCCTGCCCACGGCCCTTTGTAACTCAAAGCCCATATTCAGAACAGATAATTGTCCAAATCTGAGCCATTTCACCTACCAACAAGGTGGGCTTTTGTGTTCGTATAACACCAAGGCAGGGAGATGCTAGTCCCTGGCCGAGAGCCCTGGCCCCATCATACCTTGTGAGCCACGCTGGCATCTCTCAGCACCCACAGGTGAGACAAACACCACAAGAGCCAAAAGGGCACCCTCGAGCAAACAGTAGTACTGGGTTCATGAAAACAAACTCATGCTTATCTTGTTTGGTTCTGGGAATTAACTAACTCCTCAGAACAGTGAGAGTATAATTGTGTAGCCCTAGCCAGGTAGGTATGAAACCACCTGGTTAGAGCAGCAGCACCTAACTGATTGCATGAAATTTTACTGAGCACCGCAGTGGGTGGAAAACAGGCCCCAGGGGCAGGAGTCAGCAGTTTTCAAGACCTGACATGCTTCTATTGAGAACATCAGGAAGGACCTGGAGTCACCACCTCTCTGCTGCTTTGGAAGCCTCACGAGAGCACGGACCAAGAACTGTCCCTGTGTTCCTTCTCCCTTACAATCCGCTCCACAGCACAAGGAACAAAAGAGGAGCTTCTGCATTGCTTAAACACACAAGAACTGCTACCCTGTTAGGGGCCAGCTCATGCCATCTCCAGGGCATGTCAATGGTGACCATATGACAGTGACACCATAAGAAGGTGGTAAGCTTACAGCAGTGCCTCACCTGAGCACCAGTCCATCTTCCAGGGATGTGCCGCTGGGTGATCCACGCCAAAAGTGACATCTTTGCGTTCCTCTGCTGAGGTGCTCCAAGAAAAGAGGGATTTGAGTCCGGCCTGGGGAGATGCACACACCATTATAACTCTCACCAGTTTGCAAATACAAAGTTCGTGTTGAAATGCTCAGCCTTACACTCCCCTACCATCTTATATTGATACCAAACATGACAGCTTAGCTCACACTGAGCACCCAGAGCAGACATGGCCAGGGAAGTCTCAGAGTAACAAAAAATCCCATAGTGTCAACAGCCATCATGTGCAGCCAGACTAGGATTGCCAATGGCTGTGAGCTTTTAGCAGAAAGGGCTGCGAGAATTTTGCTGCACAGAGCTACTATTACAGTTGCCAAGGACAGAAATCCCTTTCACTTTTCTGCCCCATTCCCTGAGTCTCTTTGGATACCCTGCCCTCTCCTTGCATCCTTCCTTCAGGCCACGTACTGTCTGCCCAGGTCACCAGAGAGTCAGGTTCCTGCACACAGAAACCAGCTCACCTCACTGATGGCTTTTTCTTTCTGCATCCACCAAAACCTACACAAGTAGGTTGTTCTTACTTGGCAAAACCTTGGATATTTTGCAACCAATTTATATGACCCAGCAAAGAGCTTCTAGGAGAAAAGACATTAGGGTGTGATACAATGACTGTGATCCCAGTTACCAATTATTTTTTTCTCCTGAAATGCTTTAGAAGTTTGCAGTTCCCTAACCAAGCCCTTCAGCAAAAGGTCACATTTTTTTTTTCTCAATCTGGGGAAAAAATGCACAAAAGCAAACAGCCTCACACTGCTGCTGAAGGTGTCTGGAGTACCCTGCAAGCATGGGTTCAACCTCATCCTGCCATCGTGCCGCAGCAATGAGCCCCCTGGCCCTGGGGGACATATGAATGGCACGGCAGTTGGAAAAATTCACACAGAAGATTTTGCAAGCTCATTTGCTGGATGAAACTTTGCCCTAGAGACTCGAGCCTCCTGCAACTGTGAGAAAGGAGGTCCCTTTTAGTTTATAGCTGAGGTCAGTGGAGGGCCAGAGCAAGGAAGTTTGTATTGCAGCAATTTGTACCTTATCTTGTTTATAGATGTAAACAGAAGGTTTACGCTTCCGTTACTGAACTCTCCTACACCAAAAATGTTCAGTGCACAGAGGAGGGGAAGGATAGGCAGTGTGCACACATTTCTTGAGCATATTTTGAGAAGCACAGTTAAAGTATCTGGTGTTTCTGAAGCGTGTGGGAAGTAGGATGCCCTTGCAGTGACTGAAAAAAAAATAAAAATCACAACCAGCCCTGCCTCCCCTTTCTGAATAAAAATCCAAACACCAAAAACCCCCAAATCAACCACAACCAACCACAAAACCCCAGCAATCTCCTTGTGGGCTGCAGGGGTCATTCCAGGATCTCCATAGGGTCTGGATGTAACTCAAGTCTCGTATGGACTTGGGTCAACTTCCATTGAAGGCAGGAGTCCTTTCATGAGCTTTAGGTCACTCCCAGTTGCTTCTGAAGTCATTGCCCAGGCTTTTCTCATTTTAGTCACAGTACCAAAGTTTTGTATCGTTTGAAAAGCTCCAAAGCGAGGGACATATGGAGCCTACAAAAGCATAGTTATTGTGCTAGCTAGCTCCAGTCCCATGCCAAGCAAATTATTCATGCATACTCTGTGGATAGAAGGCACAAGCTTTCATGTGGTTACATGGATAAAAAGGGAGGAGAATTTGGGCCACTGACTCAGCCTGTCAGCAATGTTTCCCCCCTAAATACAGGCATGGAGCTGCAACGCAGATTTCTCACAGCACTGACGGTGGGGTAGTACTCTCTTTGGAAAATGTGACCTCTTATTTACATGCCACTTGGAAATCGGTATCATGTAAGGGTGCCAAATGCTTCCAGAAGTAAGGCCTTTTGATTATAACCTTTCATGAAAGTGACTGATTGAACAAAAGCAGCTTAGAGATAGCATTTCAAACAAGAATCAGACAGCTTGTCTGGAACATAAGCAGCAGCAAACTGCCCAGCCTGTTAGAAGAATGGCCATGCTATACGATGCTGCACTCCTGCATCCAAAAGGAAACCTGACATTCAACAGGTGTTCTGCTTCTTGGGTAGTCTCATGGATGGAGAGGGAGTTTGAGGAGACACACTACAAAAAGGTCCTTTAAATGTACCTACTTTTCTATTTCAAGCTCCACAACCAATTTTTTTTTTGCCCCCCACTGTCAGCGGATTTTATTCAATTACCATTGCAGTGGCCGCTGCAGAGTATGGGATACATTCCTGCTTCAGTCGTCTTTGTGTCCACTTGGCAGGAATCCTGAACACCCAGAAAAGCAGACAGTAACTACTGTCCACCATTTTTACATTTCCTGTAGAAATATTTCTTATTTCACCTTGCCACACTGACCAAAAAAAAAAAAAACACCACAAAACAACAACAAAACCAACCCACAAGCAACAACAACAAAAAACCACCCTTACAGTCTTTTCATAAAGTAATTAAATTTACTCTGTTATTCTAGTTAGTGGAAATAGAAAAGCCAATCAGGTGACTGCAGTGGTAAAATAAAGCCAAGAGTAGTTCATTTCAATCTTTGTTCTGTAATACTTACATAATTCAGACCTGCAGACAAAAGCACTAAGGTCATGGATTAACTGTGGCTTAAAGTTGAAAATAGCCTGAGGAAGTAAGGATGACAAAGTAATTACTAGCGGGCAAATCATATGTTAATGGGTATGGGAATGATTTAGCGTATAACATTTAATCAATGTAAATGGAAGGAGCATATAAAAGCAAATTCAACTTTTAAATCTTCCATGGATATGTATATATATACACATGTATGGCTAGTTTATATAATTGAAATAGATCTACAAAAAATTAAAACAAAGTTTCCATATATTAAAATAACTCATTTTGTCATAATTATAACAGCTGTTGAAATAGAGATAGTGCTCATGAATAACGCTTTAGATATTTGCTTTGCTCCATGATGTAGAAGACTAAAGCCTGTACCATTCAACTGAGGCACCAAACAATAGAAAAACACTATACAGAAAACCATTCCAAAACACCTGTCAGGAACTGCACTTTTCTAGATAAAACATCATAGTTCAGAGGTAAATTCACTTTGATATAGCATTTGAGATAAATCACATCAAAGCCTTCCTGTGAATACCCAAACAAATTAGTTAAAGTCTATAATAAAAGCTCTGGCAGGGTCCATATGCCCCAGTGCTGGAGGTCACAAGACACCTAGCAATGCTGCATTAGGATCCCCTACTGCAAGTAGTACAGCTGGTACAGAAATAATTACTGTGCCAAACATAATTGTGGAGATTGCAAGAGTGCAAAATGCAGGAAAATTCGAAAAGGAATACTGTGACGAGAATGCCATGCAGTAGTTCCCACTACACACAGGGAGAAAATTAGATTTCTGAATAGAGGCTGAATATTCATTTGCCAGATTAACAGCTCCTGCCTGCACTGAAATCAGCCCTGAGAGCCCGTGGGATGTTCAGAGCTAGGAACAGCTGAACACACCCAAGGAGAACAGCAACCATTATTTTTCTAGTGCTTCTGCAGGTAAAGAAATTACACCTGCACACGTTATCGCCGGGTGGAAAAGTACACATCAGTAGAAGTGCTCGTGAACTAGGTCTGTAACTGAACAGACCACCTCCAGCTGCCTCTTGCTCAGGACAACTCAAAGGCAAGGGCCTGCTCTCGGTTGGGGCCTACTCTTAGAAATTCATCCTGCCCTGAATTCTTAGCTCAGAGCAGAGAGTTTACAGAGAACTTTTGGTTCTTTGTAGCAGCGTTAGCAATAGAAGAAATAAAACCACTGTTTTAGGATGATGCACCTTCTTTTATACAAACATTTCATCTCAAACTCTTAAGTAGGCAATAAAGTGATAATCAGTCATATAAGTCTTTTTTGTTTAGGTTCACAGTGCACCAGCTTACCACATACATTCCCCACATTCAGAACACCTAGAAACCTCTATTTATCAGTGACCCATACCACAGTAAGTGTGCCATTTGATTCAGAGATCATCTATTCTGAAGAAGGCTGCTAGCCAGGCCCTGTGAATAAGGTGCACTTAAATTATTAAAATTAATTAATGTACTTAATTATTAAAAAATAATCAAAAAAAAAAAATTCAGTCATGAATTTTTGCACACCGTGATTCAAAACCATGCTTTCTTCATTCAGATACAGGGTAGGACCTTATGGAAATATCCATTGAGAACTTCCCTGCTGCCTGCCTTTGGATGCCAACACTGGGAAGCAGATGAGACATTGCATAGTGTGCTTGTACACACAGCACAATATCTCAGGCTTTTTCAGGGTGTTTTACCTGTCCTTCAATTGCCCCTTACAGAAGCAAAAGATTGTTAAATATCCGTAACACAATATAAAGACTGCTTAGCAGGCTGCTTCTGATTCCGTGTGTCCTAGGAGCCACGTAATCCCATTGAGTGTTTTAGCTGTTCCATAAACAAATCAGTAACTCTGTACTCTTCCTTCTCCAGTGGCAGCAGATATTAATGCCTTGAGCATGCAGCACTCAGCCAAAGCAAGCATTGAAAGCGTTAACTCAAAGGCAGGATAATGTCCTATTTGGTTAAAGCAAAAAGTAAATAAATACAGGATTTACTGCAATTTAAGGCTTAAAATGAGATCAGATGCCTGTCATCTCCAAACACCTCTCAATCAGCAAAAAATAATCCTTCACAAAATAGATTGTTATTTTTGCTGCAAGTTTTTTTCGTGGAGAAAATGGAGCCATATATTATTCCTCTGTAGGCTGCAAGTAGGCGAAGCATAAACTCAGCTGAAAACTTATCCAGGGCTTCTGGCAAGTGCAGGCCAGAAGTGTGTGATTTGTGCTGCTTACCACATCTCTGCAGTTCATGAATCCCAGATGATGTGCAGGGGGAATCTCTTTAAATGGACGTAGGAAGCTAAAACTGTCAGCAGCTAATGAAGAGGGCAGGGAAACGAAAATGGAGCAAAAGGGAGAGCGGGTCCAGCGCTCTGCCCCAGCCATGCACGACGAAGAACTTGCTCATGTTGATGGGAATTACTGCCTTTAAGCCACCTGACTACAGGGTTAATTTTCTTCCCCTCGTCATTTCAGATGAGAGGAGTCAACCTGACCTTTACTGTCAGATCTAAGAGAAGCCTTGAAGACAAGAACAGTGAAGCAGTCCAAAGGCAAACACTGGCTGCAGTAGACCTATTTATAAATAGTTTAGAAGAACACCATGAACTGCAGAAGGAGGGGAATTTTCTCCACCCCCCCCAAGCTTGCTGCCTCGGTGAACACAGCGGCATGCTTGAATTTGCTTTCTTACATACCGGGAGGCCTGCAGCAGAAAATGAAGTTAAAGCCACACGCACAGCCCCTGATTCAGCCGCGTGACACCAGCTCCAGCTTCGCTGCAGTGCATGAAGCTGCACAGCAAGCCCCTTGTCCCGAGTGCCCCCTCCAGCACAGCCCTCCAGCCCTTGCTGGCGATCCTGCCTGGTGGGAACGGCCAGACAGGGCTGCCCAGGGGAAAGTCCTGACCTGGGTCAGCCAGCAGGGAGGAGATCTGCCCCTAAGGAGAGCCTCCCAGGCTGCCTCCAGCCTTCCCTTCCAGCTCTCTCCAACCTAAACTTTCTCTTTATAGGGTTCGTAAAGAATAAACAAGCATGCCCCTCAACTTAGCTGTGTGCCCTAGTAAAATGACAAACCTGAAAAGTGGAAAAATAGCCCAAAATAGCCAGCCCCCAAGCCCTTACAGATGCTCGTACCAGTTCAGATTTTTCATAGCTTGAAACACAGCTCTTGCTTACACGTATGACCGGCACACTTTTGCAGGGCTGCTACTTTCAGTTTTGAACCTTGGCCCTACTTGGACTCTCTGACCAGATGGCTAACCTTTGCTTTAAAGGATGTCATAAGTAAAAGCAAATGCTGGCCTTGTGAAGCTTTCATCTTTGTACTTTTTTTTTTTTTTAACCGCAAAATTACTTGGAAAAGTAATCCAATAGATTAAATTTCCCTTTCTGAGAAGTGTTACCCAAAGGCAAATCAGTACTGACGTCACCGGACAGATGATACAGTCATATCGATGCGACTACTTGGTCAGAGGAGACCGTTCGGATACTTCAAAGAGCATTGCAGAATGAGGAAAAAACAGAACAAAAAACACTTCCAGACCTTTTCATTCTTTCCTTCTGCAGCTCTGACATTAATCTTTCATTTCATCCCTTTTCTGCCCATGCCACACACACGAACACGAAGGTCCAAGGGAGGTTCATGGTGCCTGACAAAGCTAGAGCAGATCACACAGAGTTGGCTGGTTGTACTTTGTATTATTGCAGAACAATACCTATCTACCTGCAATTATTGATCTTTTTCTCTCCTACCTGCAGGCATCCCAGGCTCTCTCTTACCCTCATTCAAATCACTTCACAGGAGCACATGAGGACTGGTAACAGAAGTCGATTAAAGGCGAGATTCAGAGAAGAAAAAAAGCACCTCTCTGGCACATCACTGTAAACAAAGGTTAATCCACCTGCCCCTCTTTTGCAGATCACTTTTAAAGTAGAGGGATTTTACCAACCCAGCCATTTCCATTTACCTTTATCTTCTTTTTCCCATCTTGTTTCTCCTTAAACCACTTTAACAAAGTTCACGGATGATTTCAGGAGCCAGAGAGGTGTTCTTCGTATTGGTATTTCATAGCCATCAGTAGAATTGTTTTCCATTATCTCATTTGGTTACTCCTGAACTCAGGAAGTTCACAAACAGACAGCTGTAGAAAGGAATAAAAATTATATAGTTATTATTATTTTTTTTTAAACCAGTAGTAGTTGCAGACAGACTTTTCTCTCCAACTGGCTGCCTGAAACATCCCATTCCATTTCGCAGGATCTTCAAGCTCAGATGAAAGGGTCATCGAACAAGTTGTTGGCTACCTCAGTGGCACACTTGCTCTTCTAAGATAGCTGTGGCTAAGTTACTTTTGTTTCTCATTCTTGAATTCAAGGAGAATAAGAAAAAAGGTGTAAGAGGAGAACCAGGCCCACCATGTTGACCAGACGTGGCAGCGCTCATTTTGGACAACCTGCTGGTGAGGAGGCAGAGTCCCCAGAATTTCACACATGTCCCAGGGCATCTGCAAATCAGCTCCAACAGGGACCCAGTAACCCAAGGGTGACAAGGGAGGGAGCGCTGAAACTGCTGTGCCTGCACCAAGGTCCCGGACATTACTGGCAAAGCACCCCTTGAATTTATGGTCCTTGGATTAGGCTGATTTGAGAAACAGCTGGAAAGGTGAGTGTCTTTAATTAAGTGGACAATAATTTATGAACTGCATTGGATGCCTCAATGTAAAAAATAAACTGTTTATTAATAATGGTTTTAAGGCTCAGTTCCTGTTTTTAGCAAAATAAATTCAAGTAAGCAATCCCAGCTGAACTTCTGGAGGGACGGAGTTTACAGCAAAAATTAAACAAGTTTAAAAAAAACAAAACAAAACAAGAACTACTCAGCAGTTACTTGTGTTCGTTTGCCGCCTATAAGCCTTTAGGAGGAACCTCATGCAACACAGCTCTTACACTTGCGTGAACAACTACCAACAAGCATAATCCTCCTTTGGAGGAGAATCTGGAACCTCAAAAGCTCTCTTTTCTTATTTTCTTGACATTGCAGGTATATTTTATACACACACACACACACACACACACACACACTTATTACTGATGCAAGGCTTCTTGGTACTTTTCTTCAACAAAGAATTTGGCCGCTGAAATGTGCCCAGCTCGGACTGGCTAGCTCTCCCAAACACACCACAGCAGATGGAAAGACCAGCAACTACACACCATTTTGTTGCTGAAGAAGGATCAGTTCCCTGTGATACTTCAAATTCCTTCTGTAACCAGGAGTAGATGATTTAGTGCCAGGCATTCAGGGGGATTTAGGTTTGCAAAGATACAGACAGAAAATGTATAGGAATTTCTTTAATGCCTGGTGCCAAGGGAAGCTGGACATCTGGGGAGAATTTTGAGATCTGCTCTGTGTGCTTCTTTCTCTCCTAATTCACCTCAACAGATTTAGTTCTCTCTGCCCCAGCTCTTCCTTTTCAGAAAATGGCAAAAAACAGTCATTTCCTCCCTTATCAGGAAAGATCAGGAGAGCGAGGTGCTCTGACAAATAAGTCAGCCAAAAAAAGGAGACAGAGGAAGGAAAAGTTCAACATATTGCTTCTCCCCTTTACCATCATGAATGATTTATAAAATACTTACTGGCAGAAACGTATGAAGAGAACATCAAAACGATTCCCCTCACGTTAGGCCATGCTACCTATAGCTAATATGGCATCATAGCTTCCTGTACATTGTCTTTCTTTTTACGTTTAACAACAAATGTTTGTGCAGACTTGGAGCAGAGCTTTAGACCTGAAAGTGGTGTTCAGCTCAAACCCCTTTTCTCAGCAATGATATGTCAAGCAGTTGGTTATGAGTGTCTACTGAACCACCGAGCTGGAAAACAGCTCCTGCGTTCCCTGCCATGAAACATGCCTGCATCTAGCACAAACACATGGTTTTATCAGTTTTCATTACAGGACTATTATGGTCCAAACATCCATGTTCTGGGATCACGGAGACATCACACTATCATGAATCTGGCACGTTTGCATTTGGGACTTACACAAGCCCCTGCCCCAAACCCGCAATGTTCTCAGGTCACTATCCCATCTAATGCAAGAAACCTTTCTCTGCCCTCAAGCTTCTTTTCCTTCTGTCTTTTGGAGTTGTTAGTAAAGAAAATACTGGAAATGCCTCTTCCAGGGCTGTTGCACAATATTTAATAGAAAAACCATCTTTGTATACACAAAAAAAAGAAAAAGGAAAGGAGAAAAGAGCAAAAAGCTGGCATGCATTTCTGAAGGTGAAGTTAGGAAAGTATTCAATCACGAGCCAATTCACAAGCAGCAGAGGCTGTTAAGCCTTGTTTCCTTTGGCTCCCTGGCTCAGGGTTGGGCCAGCCTCTGGATAGTAAAAATCACACAAAAGTCAAATCCAAGCATCTCCTATAGAGGAAATATTCTCCCCTATGAGTACTCTCTGGTGTTTGAGATTTCCTTGAGATTACAGGCCTTTTTTTTTTTTTTTCCCTCTTGTGGCAGGGGGACACAGGAATTTCATCTCTCCTTTCCTCCATTGCTTATCTTAATATTGCTGACATATCTAACTGTCAAACTTATATGAAACTTGGCAATGTATTCAGATGTAGAACACGACCAACAGTCTGATGGCAGAAATCTTCTCTTTAGGACACCAGGCTTTAAAAAACAAAACAACAACAACAACACCCTAACTATGTAATAAGTAGTTTGACATGTCTACTTCAACTGCATCAGCTCTACTGGTAATTCATGTGGAGTTACTGAAACAAGTTCACAAAACATGATGCACAACATGGGAACTGATTGCCAGTACTTGGGGGATTGGATAGAATATTAGTCTTCTATTAGGATAGAAGATTAGAATATTAGTCACTTATCAGGATAGTAAACACACAGAGCTTAGCATTCCTGTAGGAAACACCATCAACTTCTGATACGAGACAAGGGACCATAGAAGATCTTTCCTTGAAGCTACGGTACATGCAAAGCAGCAAACATATTCTCTGCACCTGAATAACAACATGTTTCTGAGTAACATTTCCAAGTGAAGAGCCATCAAGAAATCCAGACATTGTACACTTTCTCCCCAGGATACATCCTGTGGGGGTTTCCTACAGGTCATCATTGTGTTATCTACTCAGCCATAAGACAATAAGCCGAGCCAGAGAAATGCTGCCTAGTGAAATGTGACGTGAACGGAGGATGCATCAATTTGCTACTTAAATAAATAATTGTTTAAATATTTAAACAAAACTTTTGGTTTAAAAGGAAAAGCTCTGTGAGAGAGAGATGAAAGCTGACATTTTCTGGACCGACAACAGATATAACTACTGATCCAAAAAAACTTGAATGTGGGAATCACTGCCAGGTTCCTGTTTGGGTGCATAATGAATGGCTGAAGTAGTTAAGTGAAAAGAGATGTTACGCGATGCTAATTTCAAAGCTCCAAAAGAACATAATTTGACTTCTTTGATCAAGTGAAGAAAGAAGAAATCCCCACCTTGGCTCTCCCCGCAGCAGAGTGGTTGTCTTGGCAAAGCTGAGAAGAGATGGCTAGGCTTGCTCCAAACTGATGCCTGCCCTCTCCTCCAGGCTCTCCATCTGACCTTGCACAGGAAAGCCTTAAGGCAGGAGAGCAGTAGCTTGAGTAGGAGGACTTTGGTGAAGTCTTCCAGGCAACGCTACCCACCCTGAAGGTCAGATTTTGGAGGTTTATGCTACATCGGGAGCAATGGCATGGGGAGTCCCTCTTTGCTACACGCAGCCGGGAGTCTGTGCAACGAAGCCCCAGGTGCCCCTCTGAAGGTGAGTGTGAGACAGGACCATTCTGCTCTCTACACTGCACTAAGAAAGCTTGGTGTGCTGGCAAAAAAAATACAGCTGGGATGTAGCTCTAAACATTAGCAACCAAATAACCAAAGCATGCATTATTTCACAATCCTCTCTCAGGGTGATGCCAGAGTTCCAGGAATTCTGTCATCCCTTCCTTCGTATACTCACCAGAACAACATCTTACCTACCTCAGTTTTGCAGTATTTTTACCTCCCACATCCCTTTCATTCCAGCTGTTTACCAGACTCCAACCATGCCATAAGGCAGAGCTGGAAGAACAGGTGAGCGTGTGAGTATCTTGAGGGAGTGTAATTGGTGACTGGAACACTGTCAATAAAAGTTATTCAGCTATTGTTCATTCAGCATCATGCTCAAGAAAAAAAAAATCTGACCTTAGGCTATTTCATAACCTTAAAACTACTGTTAATACTAACGGAAACATTTTGCTGCATATTTCTGAGAGTCATCTGCCGAAGTCTAAGGAAAGATTCCCACTGCTTTAGAGTTTAGGGCTTCAAGGCAACCAAAGCTTTTGGAACAACTTGCAGATGTCCACTCTGTCACCACTAAAAGGTGCACTCCCATTTCATGGAGGGTCATGTTCCAAAAATCAGGCATCTTTGGCTCAAGAGGAAGGTACACATGCTCAGTGGAGATATGAGCTTTCCTTCTCCTTTAGAGAAAGTTCAAGTTCGTTTTCTGGTACTGACTCAGCACCATTACCAGCTACAGCCCTAACCCATATCACTGTGTCTGACTACAGACCAGAGTCTGCAAAAGCATCTGCAGCCATGTCCTGTCTTCACAAATCTGAACACCAAAACCTTCAGTTCTGTAAGCTATCTTCAAACTGAGCAGATTTTACAATCTGCAGCTTTAGAATATCTCACTACCAGTACATCCATAGATTAGGCTGGAATATTAACTCAATAACTGTACTACATAAATCCTGACAGCCTTTTTAAAGTCTAGCTACCTTCCAAAACCAAGCACTTCTCAAAAGGTTCTTGTTCCGTTGCAACAATATGTACTTCCTTAAATAATGCAGTGTTCAAAATCCCAGTATATTTTTAAAGGATATAAAATGTTTCACATGTCAAATTAGAAGTTATACAGAAAACTTCATATAGACCATCTGGGTTTGACCACTCAGTTAATATTCATTGCTGGAGTGCTGGGTCACAAAATTCTACTCATTTCAAGAGCTGGCTAAAACTTCACTTGGATTTTATCCTGTTGGCATGAGTCTTGTATATCTTGTACAATTTCCTGGCTGTGTAGATGACATGTTGCAGCAGTAAGCACAGAACACTTAGAGGAATAAAACTGAGCAGTCTTTGGATACTGGGACAGTTTTCAAAGGCCATTGCAAATACACTCAATCTATCATTTGCTTTGCATTACTCTAAAACATGCATATTCCCTAGGATAGATTTTTTATTTATTTATTTATTGTGTGTTTCTTTATTTTTCGGGGCGTGGGGGGGAGAGAGACAGGGTGGTAAGGGGAAATGGAAGAGGACAAGGGAGGGAAAGTAAGAAAATGTGAGTATTCAAAGTGAAAATTAATATTGTATAAATAACTATTTGTGCTAAACAACTATTCCCAGGCTGAACATTAAACATTTTTCTACTAAGTATAAACCAAGCTGCTTAATGTAAGTATAGTTGAAATAAACTCTTTTTCAGCTAAACAATTTTTTTTTTCAATTAAAATAATCACCCAAGCTGTGAAATACCCCCAATCAATTTTACAATGATTTAACCAAGGCTCTGCATCACTGTTAGGATCTTTGCACAAGCCTTAAGTGCACACGGAAACATCAGAGGATAGAGTCTGTCCTACTGCCCAGCGTTGCTCCTAGAAACTCTCTTCAGCCAGGCTGTGAAGTCCTGCACATGCTTTCTCCTCCAGCATCCCCATCTTGTGCCTCAAAATAGACGAACCTGAGCCTTTGTGTTGTAAACTCCATTGCTCCTTGCCCAACATAAATGGGATCGAAGAGGGAACATTCAGTTCACCTCTCTGCTCCTCTCTTGGCCTAGAAGAGCTCCACGCAGCCATTTTGTTAGCCCTGTCCACAGCTCCCTCCCTCTTTGAACAGGAGCAGCCATGAGGCTGTCCAAGTCATGCTGTGGAGGGTGTTACAGATGAACCCTTCCCAACAGACATCTCACCTGCTCTCAGACACCCCTGGTGATGGAGCCTCACACCCTCCAGAAGCAAAATATTCCTGTTCCCAAACAGCCTTGAAGTTACAAAGCTCACCCTACGGCCTACTCTGAGTTTTCCCTGCTACGTGTTAAGCCCAACAATTCTTGCAGCGTTTCCTGTAATGATTTCTGGTTCTCTGCCCTGCTTCTGGAACTGGAGACAATAAAAGAATAACATGTTAACTGTGAGATGCTTGGGCAGGGGAGAAACTCTCCCTGGTGGGCTTTCAGAGCAGACTGGCTCCCTTTAGAACTATGGTTGTGTTTAACCTCACCATGCCTTGATATCCTACATCTCTATTAGTTCTTCAAGGATGGGAAGCAGAGATGAGCTTCCTCTGTTCCTTTGAGATGATGCTCAGGGCCAGGAGCATATTTCTTAAAACAGTTGCTAGTGGAAATCCCAGGTTTCACTCCTTGGTCCCTCTCTAACACATGACACACATTCAGCTGGCCAGTAACACAGAGCATCGTGGGGAGCTAACGAAGCACAGCATCAGAAAGACCAAACAACAACAATCGGTGCAAATCAAGTGCTAGCAAGAAAAGCCTTCCTAGAATGAAATGGTTTCCAGACTGGAGAGCTCAGGGAACGTTATCTTCAGCAAATTGGGTTTCTTAGTTGCTTTGATCAAGTGAGTTTCAAAGGTGATTACAGACCCAAAAGCGTTTCCCTAAGCAGTATCCTGTGGGATGGGGAAGGCCAGAATTCAGGCAGAAGCTTTCTCCTGTACAAAAGCCTTGCCACTGACATTGTCAAGGGATCTGTTGCACTCCATTGTGTCCATAATCTTCAAATTAAAGCTCCCTAAATCCACAATAGTCTAATAAACCACAAGCCTGTAACAGCCCCTTCAATTTTCCACGTTAATAATCCATGGATTAAGAGTCTCTCTGCTGCTACAATAGACAGAACTGATCTTCTCTACTGTGTCAATGACCCATGAATTATAGGGCTGTGTCTCAGATGGTTAGATAATACTTCACTCAAGTCCCTAAGGTAGATTTTTCTAACGCAGCAAATTCAGGACTCTTTGGAGTAAAGGCACGTTGTGGCATTCTCATTTTTTGGGACCGCTCTTCCTATTCCTCTTGGCAGGATCCCTACACAAAAGTACAAACCCTTTTTTCATCATCCCATCCATTTGTTTTTCAGTAAGTGGCCCAGTCGCCTTTCATTTACAACTGAACATTTAATATGGCATATGAAAGCTGAGAAAGAGACACAGTTTCATAACTAGCTAATGAACTAATGCAAAAATCCTTCAATTTTCTTGTAATAGGGTCTTATAATAACCTAGAATATTTTATCCTGATTTGTGGATAGCACTTCTTAACACATTTGCATCACTTAATAACCCTTTATTATATCATTTGGTAGTAAGTACGTACAGCAGCTACCACGGCTCAATCAGAGGGCAAGAGGAAGCAGAGTGGAGTCACTTCAGAACTGCTCAAACCTACCATCCATAAAATGCTCATCGACTTCTCTGATCAGGAGCAAGCAAGCTTCTTCAACAGCTGCACAATTTCACCTCTGCAAATACCACTGCAGTTGGCAGCCTGGGCTTTGTATATGGATGGCAGCGCCCCGCCAGCCACTGGCACGGAAAGAAATGTGATGGGTAGGAGCAGACAGATTGTCTCTGTGGCATTTCCGCTGGGGAGCACAGCCCCGATGGCACGTTGTCTGCCAGAACAGAATGCCAATGCGATTTTTCCCTTCTCTTTTTAAAAGCAGAAACCTGCACATTGAACTGAACGCTGCACATATCATTGCACATTGTAGCAGGGTTGTTAAAGACAAGGAATGCCTGTTAGGTTAGCCAGCCATGTCTCCATCAAAGCCTGGCTGTTCCATACCATTTCTTTTACACCATTTTGTCCAGACTCTTATTACCTGGGACACTTAAAACTACACTGTTAGCTCAGATGGGCATGGGAAGAGGCTCTGCAAGTAATCGGCTGCTTCAATCTCTGCTCTCTCATCTCAAAGCATATTGAATGAAAAGCTTGGTTTTCTCTTGCCCTTGCTAGGGCACCTGGTTAAAAGTCAGAGCAGATAGTGCTTTTAGGCAGGTAAAACTGTGGCCATGACTTAGGGGCCAGGGTGATTCCCAATAAAGATGGATCCATTAATGGCTGAAGAAATGTTTGCTGATACTCTGTTTTTTCCAGAAAGACAGTGAAGATAAGTTTTGTAAATAACCCGTAGTAGCCATGAGAGTCTATTAAATAAAATAGTCCCAAACAAAGACTTGTTAACATCAATTCTGTAGCTTCGCTCCACTGTTAAATCTTTCAGTGTCAGAATAAAGGTCAGTGCAGCGTAGGCAATTAAAGTTACAGGCAAAGTAGTAGTGGCAGCCACAGCAAGAGGGCAATAGGAGTATGGAGCAGTAACAGATAATGCATTTTTTTTTTTTGGTTGTATAGCAATTGTGAAAACAATTGTTGAGCCAAAGTAAGGCAAGTTCTGTGCTGCTGGCTACCACGTATGATGTGTTTCTGCTGCAAAAACCTGCAACGCCACAAATAATTGGGTGCACCTTAGCTGGCTGCCTGGTTTACAGCTATCAGAATCTCACCTCTTATTTCACCCTGGTGAAGATTTTTGTGATTTACTTTATTGTCCTTTAGAAGATGATAAAAATAAGGCTCTGAGTTGCCTCTATCTATCTATCTATGGCTGCAGCTCAGATTTGTGAAACCAGATGTGCTAACAACTGGCAAAAAAAACAACTGACCCATTTGCTTCATGGAGAGGCTCTACAGTTCTGTCCCCCATTCATTTCCCTTTTCAAACAGGTGTAAGAACAATAAGTGTATTGTCATTAGCCAACACATAGAATAAACAAAAGAAACGAGCCCATGCTAGCTGGTCCACGTGCGGCAGAAAGCGCTGCTTTATCTCCTGCTATTGCTGGGACCTGTGCAATGAGCCTCCCCTGACCGGGACACAAAGTCCGCATTGTCTCCCAAACACAGCTCAGCCTTTAAGTTGACCTCGTAGTATTTCTCTTGGTTGTCACGCTGAGCGGAGTGTTTGTCTTGTTATGCTATTTATACAGAGCGGACTACTTTTCCATCAGGGAAATATCAAACGTCGAGCATCTGAAGTTGCAGGGGGCCATGCACTCAGGCTGGGCTCCCTGCCGCAGCCACAGGGTGAACTGGGAATTCCTGCCCAGGGTGACGGCCCCAGGACCTTCTTGCAATGCAGACATGAGAAACGTCTAATGCATTTACTCATTCAGCCCACGTTAGAGGAGTATTGCTATCGTGAGACCTACGGTAGCTTTGTTATTATTCCCGTTTTACGCTAAAACAGTAAGCCCAGAGAAACAAGGACAGTGCAACGTGCCTGTTGGAGCTGGGGACCGAAGGGACGCCTGAGGACAGCCCCGGATAACCCCAAGCCCCCCGCGCTGAAGGGCGCTGGGCATGGTGTGGGTTACACGAGCCTGCACACCCCTCTGCCCCCCTGCCTCCAACGCGCTCCTGCCTGCTCTTGATATCCACACAGCTTGTTAGCAGCCCCACGGGGGTCCCCGAGCAGTGAATGAAGGCACGGCAGCCGGGACTGTGCGATCATAACAAGCAGCCCCGTTTCTTCTGCCTCTAAACTTCCCTCCTAAGCCCAGGAGGAGTGGCTCCCGAGGAAAGGCCATGAATCTTTTATTTCCCTGACCAGAGGGTGGTTTTGCATGGCCTAAGCTATCCACATTGTTCCCCGTTACTAAGGCAACAGGTACCTTACAAATGCTGATAATAAATAAACTCATACAACTCCGCGGTCTGCTTCCAGGGCAGCTTAATAACCAGCGTGGCCGCTGCCGGCTGCCTGTCCCCCGCTGGGCTGGAGGAGCACTTGAGGAAGCATTATCTGCCTTCCAGCCCTGACGCTGCAGTGCATGCACAAAGACGAGGCACTGAGCTGGGAAGCTGGGCCGCTAGCAAAAGGCAAAAGGTTTCGGAAAGCTGCAGGGAGGAGCGGGAACGGCTGTGGGATGGTCACGGCCAAATGGGAAAGGGGAGTGGTGAGAGGAACCCCCGGTCTGGAAAATGTTCTTACAAGCGTGCTGCAACACTGCTGCCTTCTTAAAAGCAGCAAAGGATCCCTAGTGCTCACCATTCAGAGGGAACACGTTGCTTTTCCACTCCCATATGGAAAATCCCACAATACAGACTCTTCAGCTGCAAGTTGTGCCCCCACCACCAGCATCCAGAGCTGACGGATTAAGGACTGTTTGTTAAACTTCCCCTTGCTCCCCCCATATGCTGCCTGATACACACACCCGGTTTTTGGGTGAACACACCATGTCCCCACTGCTCTTGCAGTGAGAGCAGGGTTAAAATGCTTCGCTGGTCTCCTTAATCCCTCTCACATGGTTTAGTCAACACCAGTGGGGGGAGAAGGGCGGCAGGTTTTGCCTCCGTGGCTGCCCCCCTTCAGAGGTCAGGAAGAAGAGATGAATTCAGTGTCACACTCGTGCTGGATGGGGTAGGAGCTGCTGAAAAGTCACAGAACCACAAACACTGAGTGCACCCAGTGGGTGCTGGGGGATACATCTGCAGAGCCCCCGGCTCCGAAGTTAATCCTGCCCCTGCCTCAATGCCGGCTTTTTTCACTGCTCAGCACCATTTAAATCTTGAAATAGATAAAAAAGCAAGTGGAATTTTAAAATAGTGATTTCTGCTTCTGCCCAGAGCTGCTGAAGCATTAGTTGAGTGATGGGGAGATGATCACTGTGCAGGAGAAAAAGCCACTAGGTGAGAGGAGCACTTGCACACAACTGCGTGTTGTGTGTGCGTTCCTTCTCAGTGGACCTGATATACCCCAATATACCAGTGATCTACCTACAGAACATCCTTTTCAAGAGCGATTGCTCTGTCAGAGAAACTGAGCAAGTGGCCTTATATCTGTGGACTGGGGGTAAACAGAGAAGAGCAGGATGGAGCCGTACAACATGCTAATGGGAGCTCAGGAGAGACAGAAACCAAAACAGCTCAAAACTTAATGACTGATCTTCAGCCCCCACCCCACCCCCCTTTCATTTTTTTTTCCCCGTCACTTTTCCCTATCCCACTTTTTTTTTTTTTTCCCTGAAAAGAATCTATGGTGCATATATTTCAACTATTTTATGCTTGCTACCGGTCAACCCCTTTGTCCTGATGATCTAACAACAACAGAAATAGCTTAAATGCTGTATGTTTAACTTCCTTCCAAAAGCAAAACACAGGATGGGTAGTGCAGCCCTCTCAAAGAGCTTTACAAGCACAAAACGAGGACAGCTTTACAGACCCCATTCCTGTGCTGGATGACTTGTTGCTGCTGCACGACAAGGGTCTTTTATTGAAATCCCAGCAGAAATGTAAACATTTGAAATAAAGCTAAACAAGAGTTTAGTTGTTGAGGAAAAGACAGTCATCTGTCAGCGTTCGGCAAACATGCTTCTCTTAAGAGTGGCCTTCCGCGAGGCTGGGCTGGGACTCCGGCGCTGGATTTAACTGTTCCACTCTGAATCCCTTCTACCTAATGAGAGGGCTCCCTGCTGTATCAAATTTGCAGCACTGTTGGCTGCTGGAAGCGTTATTCGTTTGCCAAGTAGCTCTTAGGAAAACAAACCCGGGTTCCAAGTCTCAGGAGCACCAAAATAAGCTACTGAAGGAGTTTGCCTAAGAGAAAACACTGCGGGCTACCACCTCCCTTTGAATGCCATCAGCGAGCAGTGTCTTCCCTCTTGTTGTGCATCCACTGCCTTTCCATTTTGCCTTGCCAGACCTTGTACGCACTATCCTCTACCCAAGCCGACCCTTCAGGGGACATGTGGAGACGTGTGGAACGAATAGGTGGCCTGCCAGGCTCAGAGGGCAGTGCTCGGTGACTTGACGCTTGACTGGTGACTGATCACCAGTGGAGCTCCTCACACCTTTTTTAAACAAAAAGAGTCACAGGGCTTCTTCTCATTTACCAAGTCATCCCCTCGAGCCTCTGTGCGACTTGCCAACCCAAACACCTGCTTCAGATGGGCAGGGTGCAACAAATAGCTGACCCATATCTGCAATTAATCCTGAGGGCGCTTGGAGTTTTCAGAACATAAATGCACCTAGTGTTCTCAATAAAAACAAAAAGCCCAAACAATCCAAGCCTTCTTGAAACTGAGCAAAACCTAAAGCAGATGGGTAGACAACAGTTGCAAAACAAATATTCCGTGGTTCAGCTGAACTTCAGATAAGTTCAGCACTAAAAGTCTGAGTAAGCAAAGATAGTGTGTTACCTTTGGCAATCTGCGGGGCTTCAGTTTTGCAGTATCATTTCTGATCTATGCAGCCTGCTAATCAAAAGTGACTATTCAGATTCTAATCAAAACAAACCTCCAAATTACTTCAGATGTGAACCATGGTTGAGACTGAAACATCAACTGCTCAAGTATTTGAAAAAGCTCTTTGTCTGCAGACCCTAGCTCAGTCCCCTCGTGCCGACAGATTATTCAGTCTTTGGTTACATGAAGTGTGTGAAAACTAGTAAGAGGAAAGCGTCCTAACAGCCCCATTTACAGCTCTGCTTTATTGGAACGACACAATTTGACCTCACAAAGAGCAAGAGACAGTCCAACAAGCCCAGGAAATAGCAAGGCCAGGACACACTTATAATAATGAGCTGTTTTTTCTTTGTGAGGTATTTGTCATAAACAACATCGATACAGGACTTGAAACAACATGTTCCTTCACTGAAGAGTCTTGAGAGCAGTCCCAACTTTCAATATGCAATGCCTTATGTCCTTTAGCACGAACCTCCCTCCTCCTCAAGATGTACTTTTGAGTCATTTGTTCTAAATTTTAGTTCAGAAACCATTCTTTTATTCTCCTTCACATCTTCAGGTGCTCCCCAGTTTCTCTGGCAGAAGAACAGCAGTGACAGCACATCTTATAAATAAGGCAGAAGTGCTCTGCGAAACCCAATCACTGGGATACATGGAAGAGAAGGGAAGAAAGAAAGCACAAGCACTTCACACCCTAGAGGAAACTATAGCATCGTTGTATGGACCCTTTACGCCATGATTCCTAGAGGTGTTGAAAGGCACAGACAATTTTGCCTGGAATGGAGAATGAGGGAAGGAATGATTAGTTATGGCCCTTGTTAGTGCATCTGATCTCCCTCAGACTGAAACTCCCCTTCTGAGGTTCCTACTGGGGTGGTCCCAGTGGAAAACCCTGTTGCCAGATATTTGATGCTTCCTTTTTTTAATGCTTTCTGGTACCTACCAGCAATATAATGGCTCACCTGCACAGATATATGAGAAGACAAGTTTCTCCCCACTGTACACCAGCCCCACTGAAGGCAACTTGAGGCCATCTATAGCATGTCTCAAACATGTATCTTTTTGTTATGAAATTTTACGCTATTTTGGTACCAGCCTCTGGCAGACACAGCTTAAGTTTCAGCATATAAATCAAACTCCTCCACAGCCTGTCAGCACTCACCTTGGCACACAACTACTTCTATCTCAGGGACTTCTTGAACTCTGCGGCCTGAGTCTAAAAAATCTCCTTTTGTCCCCCCAAACTTAGGGGAAAGATAGGGTTACACTTCTTGTGAGGTGTGCTGAGAGTACGCCCTCCTAGCAGAAGTGGGCACTGAGAGCTCTTCAGTGTTAGTATTACTACACTAGAGAGTACGTTACTGCTAGGACAAAGTCTAAAGCATGCAACATGAATAGCACTGAAAATGCGAGATGTCTTAGCTGAGTCAGATCGTTCTTTTCTGGTTCTTGGCCATGCCTGCAACGAACAATGAAAAGCAGGGAGAGAAGATACAGCCCCCCTTTCTCTAGAAGGATTTCATGGATTCCCATGACAAAATATTTGACAGTTTCATTATCCCTCCTAGGTCTCTCCAGTTGACTCTAAAAAGTCAGTTTGGGAGTGGAAAAGTGGTATCCTGACCACAACATGCATTCCCTCACTGTTCTGTATCAGAGTGCAAAGGCCAAGAGAAGAAAATGCTCAAGCCCCCCATCCATCCATCTCACTGGCCCTTGCTTGTTTCCCCAGTCTTACAGAACCATTTAAGTTGGAAAAGACCTCCAAGACCATCAAGTCCAACCATCAGCCTGACCTATCAAGTACCATCACTAAACCATGTCCACCGACCTCAAATGTCTCTGGGGAGTGGGGACTCCACCATTTCCCTGGGCAGCCATTCCAATGCTTGACCACTGCATGAAGAAACTCTTCCTAATATCCGATAACCAAATTCTTCCCAATATCCAGTCTAAACCTCCCCGGCACAACTTGAGAGCGTTACTTGCTGCTGCAAGACACTGCTAGAGCACTGCCTGTACTCAGAAACGTTGCATACATCCACACGTATAAGAGCTCCTTTGATCTTCAAAAGAGCTCTGCTCCTTTGATTAGGAGTTTATCAGTAGCACATAATCAGGCTGCAGACACACACACTCAGTTTAGTCTTAAACCATTTTGTTTGCAGGTACATAGCCAGCAAATGTCCTTTAAGCTGTATCCAAGTATTTATTGAGATAAACTGCCTTAGCTTTTCCAGGAGGCAGTCTTTCTTGACAGGTGTAACAGGTTTAGTTTCTCAAGATATCAAGAGCCATCACAGCTAATAAACTACCTGCTCTGTGACTTTTCCCTCAAGATGAACTTTTAGATACTCCATATCTCGTGTCGATCCTGATAGCAGTGCGTTAAACATACAGCATCTTTGCATGTGGTTTTGCTCTCAGACCACGTTTAAGTAAAAGCATGTCAGAAAAACAAAAATAAAACAAATAGTAAAATCCAGAATTGGGGGCAGGAAAGGATGTTTCCTCTTTTGACTCACATCAGGCTAAAAACAAAAAGACAGATGCTAACCTGGAAACTTTCCTCATAGACAAGTACAGCCTGTAATTAAAAAGAAATTTAATACCTGCAAAGAGAGAACTGAAAAGTACTGCAGATGTAATTAATTACTTTGTGTCAGTATTTGGTAGCTGATTTGGTTTCTGACTCATATGGAAGTGCTGGCAGGGCAGTTCAGAACACCTGCTGCTATTTAGGCAAAAAAAGCATCAAAACAAGGGCAAAAAAGCAATCTGTTATTCCATGTTTGCAAGCCCACAGCTAATGCTCTGAAATCCATTAGATTTTAATAGCATCCAGCCCAGCTTCATTAGGTGGAGATGAAATTCTGCTCAAGGTACACGTGATGAAGTTGCATGTCCCCAGCACTTGGGGAAGAGGGACTTTAAGCAAGCTCCTCTGGCTGTGCCCTGCAGTCTGATCCCTTCCTGCTCTCTCCAGTTCATCACTGATTTCCCCAGCTTTTTGCTGCTATGTCAGAGTCACGAGCTCTTGGCATTTCTCTTCTGTAGGCAACATCGAACGAAATACAAGGATCCTGTCTAAACAGGACTTTCTGAGAACTTTCTGAAAAGTATTCAGAATCAAAAGAAGGGTGAGATTTTTTCGGAAAGAGTAAAAACCCCTTCCATAGCAGCCAAGACAACACTTTTTAAAAAGTTTTTTCCAGAAGAGTGCAACATGCTGTTTAACACATCCAAATGCCTCAGAAAACCTGGCCTCCATTACGAGTACTGAACACCTGGAACTAGCCATGCTTGTTTTTGGACGTCTGGTCTCAAAAGCAAAGATAGCTTGTGCTGTTGTGGGTAATTCAGTTTTGGAAGCAGAAGCCTTGCTTTATATGAACTGCATGCTAATGGAGAATTACTTCCAGTCTGTTACAGATTTCAGCACTGAAATTAAGTGGCTTTCTTGCCAAATTCAGGACCAATGTGATTCCAATCGAATGGGTCTGAAGACCTCCAGCTCTATTATAATACTGCATTATAACTTGCAACCAGCTTTTACATGTTTGGGGTTACCCAGAACTACAAATTGTTGTTTTATCAGATGCAGCTGACTGAAAAATGAATAAAAAAGTCCACTCCCTCTTTCCTCCCACTCTGCAAGCCTTTAAAACACAGTGTTTCCCGGAACCTGGCTGGCTGGCTGGAATTGGCAGAGTGGCTCATGCTGTATAAAATATGGAGGGACAGCTGTTCGGCTGATCGCTTTAACAGATAAAATGGTGACACGAGGATGACAGCTCTATTAGATTTCAGGAGGTGATGTGTCACTCGTTCAGTAGGCCACTCCACATCTTCATAAAAAGCACTTTTTATGGGGTGAGACAAGAGAGATCCTGATAAAAAGCGACATAAGAATGCTAGCCGGCCGTAACCATGAACTCGATTCCGATTCAAGATTTGCTGGAAATCACATTAAATGGGAGTTCAAGTCTGCAGATCAGCTCTGTGGCATTCCCAGTTGGCAGGAGGGCTTTTCTCTTTGCAGGCTGCTTCTCCTGGGTACATCCTTTCTCCTTGTGCTTGCACACACATGTAGGTGCTACTCTTTTCAGATGTAGGGGACTGCCCGTCGCCCAGAGCATTGCTACACGATGGACATTTAGAGAGGATCCAGGCCTGACCTAGTAATACCACAAGAGCACTGTTATTATTGCTAGTAATAAAACACAGGATGGAAATCCACACAATCCATGGGGCAGGAACAGCCCCATTCTGAACAATGCCTTCTCCTCCATGCTATTAATTTTAGGTACTTGGTCCTTGCTCTTTGCCTGTGACCTTCTTCCACTTCAGCTTGTATTTCCTTTGTGAATGGATTTTTCAGCTCTTGAATCCCAGGTGTTTCTCTTTCTTCAGCTGAAACTCAGGCCGTGCATCAGGCAGCCATCATGTCTTGGCAATGGTTTGCTGGGTCAGTGGAGGAAGACCCTCAGATCCAGATTTTTGCTATTATAGTTGTCAGTCAAACAAGCCCCTAGAGACTGCAGGAGTATGGAAATTAAATCTACGGATTGAATTATCCTGCCTCTCCTGCCCCCCCCCTTCCTTAAGTGCACATGCGGCCTTGTCATATTGTCATTTTTATCATTGTTAGTGACAGTCCTCTGCAAAACACAGGACAAGAACATCAAATTTCATACTCCTGCTGGGAACTGAATACCAAATATGAGCTCCACAAATTGCAGCAACTTATTCTGCTTTGTCCATTGCATTGTAAAAAAGAACATTTATGTAGCATTTGCAATAAATGTAGCTAAAAAGATAGATTTTTTTTCCAGGACAAAACAAGGATGGTTACTTATTTCAGATTCCAGTGATACTTAGCTGAGATTCCTTAAAAATAATAATAAGAAGAAAATTAGGTCAACAACTCAGAGCACAGAAGGAGAATTATGCCACAGGCAATAATGTATAAAATGATGCCCTGATATCAACAAGTAGGGCTACCTGAGAACATCTGCACCCTGCCTGGCAATTGGTCAGGCTGGAGAGGAAGGTCCAACTAATATTGTGACTCTGACCTCTATATCGCCGTCCTCAGCCAACCACACTCAGTGATTACTAACAAAGACACTTACAAGAGCCCCTGGAGTTCCAGGACATGAAATATACAGTTGACAGCTATGGAAAAAATGATGCTGTTCATTTTAAAGACAAAGTTCATTTCTACCAAACTTTCAGTCCAAAATGTCTAGCCAACAAAGATGAGACAAAGACACAAACCCATGAAAGCCTCTGCTTCACATTCATGAGTATTCAGCAATCTCATTTTTGCTAATATTAGCACAGCACCCTATTAAAATAGACAAAGAAACTTATACAGCTTTTTTTCTTAAGAAAAAAATAGAAAGCAGATAATAACCAGCTGCATGCAAGAGCCGCACAGCACATCACGCTATGAAGACCCAGGCAGTACGCTGGGGATGGCTACAGAAGAATACGGACTGGGCTTTGGTACCTCTGCTGTAGGCATATGGGGCCTGAACAGAGCCAACACATTTTTTGTTTGTTTTTTTTTGTTTTAAAGTGACTAATCAACAGCCCAGAGTTTCAGGTGTAATGAATAAGTTGTTTACATGATTTTTTGGTTGCCTATTTTAAGCCTTCTTGAAGGACCTAAGAGGATGGAGCACCCCACCCTTGCTGGAAAATCTGCTTCAAGCTGGGTAATCTTAAATATTGTAAATAACTCACAGACACCAAGGAAAAGGTTAGTGTACCACAAGCCTGGGTTTCCTATGAAACTCTAATAGCAAAGGACAGGATTTGGGAAGAGAAAGTCAGAAAATCAGTGGGCTGAGGGCTATTGCCTTCGTCCCAGATCACCTGTCTTCTGCTGAAAGTCAGATCGTGCTCACTTTGTCAGGTTAAAAATCAAGGTGAAGCGGGTCTTTGTAACTCAGAGCAACAAATCTGAGCACCCCACACATGGGCATCAGGAGACAAGAAACACTTCGTTAAAAATTTAACAGGTTTCATCTTATATTCACTGTCTGGGACTTTCATCAGTCTCAAGAAAGACAAACATCTTACATTGATAAATGACTTCACCAAGTCAAGCCTGACAGCTAATACTGTTGTGTCTCTGCAGCTAAGCAATCAATCTGGCATCTTATGTCAGCACTAAATATTCATGTAAAATTGAAAAGGAAATACTTGAAGGTGTTGGCTCAGAGAAGCGAGCTAAGCTTGCTTCTAAGGTTTCCTAAGATGTTCTCCATACAACCTCATACAGTAGAAACCAACTGCTCCAATACACATCAGGTTTTAGAGCTCATCTCCATGCTGAAAGTACCCCCTGAATGCCAATTTACAGGGAAGAATTATATATGTAGCTCCCTCAGATGTGTCCCTCCAACACTTCGTGTGTTGAATGTGCTCTCAGCTTCTCCCACCATTTCCAGTATTTGCTGAACCCTGGTACAGAGAAGTGCAGTTTTCTGGCAGGTGATATACATATAGGTGTGCTCCATCTATTCTAAAGAAACAACAACCTTAACCCATAATAAAACTTGGTGCTAGATCCATTGTGGCAATTACAAGACATCCAGCTCCACAGCTTAGTCACATCTACTCAATGTTGATGGCTCTGGATAATTAGACAAGAGAAGGAAGTGTCTTGATTAAATTCCTCACCTGATGTGGAATGAGCACAGGCCCACATTTGACCCTCCATAATGAGGAATTTCTTTGCTAATTTCTGAAGTTTTCTGAAGTTTAGACAGGCACACAGTATCAATGTTAATACAGCACTAGGGATTTCTACATAGCAACTATGTTGCTAAATCATTTCTATTCTGCCTCCTGGCATATGTCCAACACCCACATTTATTTCTGTATAAGTTGTAATTTTTATGTAAGAATTGTACAACTGTAAAGTTACATTTTACTTGCAGTTTTGTATATGGCCCCCCTGGTGCTGGTTTCTTGAAGAACCCCTGAGTATAAGTAAAAGAAACGTTGTGCAAAATGTCAAGGTTGTTTTAGTAGTAAGTTTCTTTTCCAGGCTGGATTGCAGGAGAAAGGTAGTCCCATGGGGAAAAAAATTGAACATATGTACTCAGTAAATTCTTGATGCTTTATGAAAAACCTTGGCCAGCATACAACCATGGCTAATAGCCCAAAGTAAAGCTAGTGGGGAAAAAATTCTCATCCTCAAGCTGAACGTTTTAAAAGTTGAACTTAAAGCCTTCTGAGTAGACATCCAAACCACATCAATTATTTCATACACCAAGTAGCTAGATGAAGAGCTAAGAAACTAACTTAGGCTGAAATCCACCCCTGAGTCTTCTGTATTACAATTATAACCTGAAGGTATCTTACTACTCTTACACTGAGATACAGAGTGCTGTCCTTGCTATGGACATTGACAAAAAGCATAACAAAGCCAGGGATATTCAAAATCAAATGTATTTATCTGAAACAAACAACAACAACAACAAAAAAAACCCCACCAACATCTGACATTTGAAACCAGGCAGAGGAAAGTTTTGCATTCCTTCCCATATGGGATGTCAGTCCAGCCTGGGAGCCTGGCCCACAGTGAAGGACTGGAGCATGAATCCCTCGTACTCCCATAAAGAGCAGTAGCACCATTTTGAAAGAAAGTGTTTAGATTTTTAAATGAAATATTATTGTGCTCATAGGAAATAAATTTGGGCTGTTCCAATAAAAGTTATTTTCTATTAAGGAAGCTATTTAAATTGGGCTGTTTTACCAGCCACAGCAGAGGATTGTTCCTTCCTGTATTCTATTTGTAGCTTAACCCTATCTCCACAAAGAAGAAGAAAAACAAACAACATCCAAAGTCTTCTCCTCACAAGAAACCTCTCTCTTGGCTTGATATCTTAAGAAAATAAAATCTCTAACAAAAGAAAGGAGAACAGCTATGCCCATTTACAGCAACTGAGATTTGGCCCTCAGACATGCTGAAATCAAAAACACACACAGCAGACGCAATTTTGTCTCACAGCAGAAATAAATATTCAACTTACTACAGGAATGTCCCAATGGACAACTTTTCTAGAAATAAATTTCAACCAGAATTCATTTAGTTTTGCAACAGATGCTTTGAATTCGAGTCTGCTTGCTCTCAAAAGGATGAGACAACAGATGATCATAAGCCATATTTTCCTATCACCCTCATTCTCATATCAATTTATAAACTGCTGAATGAAGTTAAGAATAGAATTGATCTCGTGTTTAGGATTTACAAATTACTTGGAAGCGTTCAACCTGCCCTGACTTTATTTTGTTCCTGTCACTAAGATGATCATTAACTACTGTTAAAGAATCACCAAATAGTTTCTAGAGATTGTAATACAGCTATTAAAAGCCGTCTGGATCCCAACAGTAGTTATTCAACACCAATCTCTCTCCTGACAGGCACCATATAGGCAGACGTCAAAAAGAGCCGAGTAGTTGATGACATTTTTACGGAACAGTCTGCTAGAAGCAGTAAGGTTGTGCACCTCCAGGGTTTGAGCAGGGTCTAGCTTGGGGTGCACAGACTGGAGGTATCTCCGATGTACCACCACAAGATCAATGTTCCGTGCTTTTAAACGTTCCCTTTGAAACATGAACAAATCTAAATCCTTTCAATAAACATTGTTTATAATCTTGGGCAGAAAACAATGTAGGAGTTAACGCGCACATAGGAAGGGAGTCTTAAATATGTATTCTACTCTCCTATTTGTTTGAAAAGGTCCTGTTAGTAGCCCTGTTCTCTCTTCTTTCAGTTATTTGTCAAAGGGAAACATTTCTGTGAATGCCACCAGCTGTTTTATATCCTAATTAGGGGATTGGTTTGTTATTAGTACTTGAAGAAAAATATATTTTACTGATAACTACAGAGTAAATATTTATGGCTGCTAGTTGCTAGAAAGAAATAGTTCGGAAACCGCTTTAATCAGTTGTTACTCTACCTGCTAGCAGCATAACTCCTAAAAGTATCATGAATGCAAAACAGAAAATCAGTAATGAGAGCAAGGGAGTCTCCATACTCTCTTCTCAAAGAGAGAGATGCTAGCCCAGCTTTTACTGTACTCTGTAGGTTTTTTTTCTAATCACAAATGCGTTGAAATGAAAATGCTGTCAGTGAAAACCAGATGACTGCCGTCTGTAGTAGCTTGTGTGCATGTATCCTACCCTGCAAATGAGTTTGCTTCAGTTGTGCTGCTGCGAAAGCATAACGTTAGCAAATCTCTTTGCTAGGAATTTTGCAAAACCAATATATTTCAAGCAAATAATGAAGCATACTAATGAAAGACAATACTTACATTGCCAAAATATTCACCTGAAACCAAAGTCCAGATACCACAAACACAAAGTTAACTTTGTGCACGTTAGAGATGTACAGAACTCAGGACCGTCATGGTGCATGAATAAATTGACTCACAAGCAACATTTCAGAAAATAGTTCAGCATGAACTTATAGTCATTTATATCTAGAAAAACACTCATTTACACCACTGCTTTTAAACATGTATGTAGGCCTAAGTAAAGCATGCTTAACTGCACAGGGGTGAAATTTGATTCAGAGACCTCATGAGATAAGAAAAACTTGACAAGAAGCAATTCACTCACAGTTGGAAGGTTGTTTATAACTAAACAGTGATACACAAAGCTTGTTTGCTAAAACTGCTGAGCAAAACCATAGCTTGGTCTTATCCTATTTCTCATAAAAAAGAAAAAGCAGAATTCAACCACAGCCTGGTGACATTCTTGGGTTATTGAAAACAAGAGTGAAAACACGTACTTAGACCATTTCTGAAAGTAGGAATTGTGTGAGGGAAGAAATCAGAATCTTCAAAGAAACTCTAAAGATCTGCTGTGGGGAATTACTGTCTTTCTCCCCTCTGCAGATCTTTGTGGGCTGAAGACAGATTTGTCTCAGAAACTCTGTGCCCCACCAGCTCCGCTTTTAGAATGATAAAATACAAAGAAATGAAGAAAATAAGTGGGAATTAGTTGCATTCAAGGGAGGTAACCTGCTCATTCTGATCTCTGTCAATCACAGTATAGCTCAGCTCAATGGAGTCTGCAAACAAAAAAGATCACAGACGACAATGCTCCTTAGGAACAGCTCTCATGCCAATACTTGCTGAATGAGATCACTTCAACACCTAATTTCTAGTAAAACTTTTGCTATTACATTATTTGTTATATAACAGTATCTATGTAGTGCACATGTTTAAGTATCCTAAAGGATCAATACTGTTGGAAAATCAGCTTATACTCCTCAGCCATGCTTTTGTGAACATACAAACTCAATGTAAAGATGAATTATTTTGTGCTGGAGATGACGTTAATGCAAGGTATTCAAAAACATCTCTTCACAATCCCCTGCAAAGATGCGTGCTATTCTTGAGTCGCAGGCTTTGCTGTAATGCAGTCACAGAGAGGCAGATTTCCCATTGATGACAGTGATGGCAGTGGAAATTTTATTTGAGTAGGTAACTGTAAAACTGGGTAGAAATCTTGTTCAAAATTCCTATCCAGCTAGAACATCTTCGTAGCCAAATAACTTGCAATTGTGCCATGTGCTCAAGCCAGGAATGATGAATCTTGTTGGTTTGATTAGATTTGTTTGGCACAGGGAGCTGACCAAACAAGAGTAACTAATGAGAACAGACGTGCTGTCCTCAGCTGTAACCACAGGCACATCCGATAGGCCTCGTCCTGAGAACAACAAATAAACCTGCTTGGAAGTCCCATACCTTTAACAATAGATGAATAGTTTTAGCCAAAACAGTTACATTGTCATCTGGAGCCTCCTTGTATAAGGATCTGATGGCGGTGGTAACCCCAGCTAGGGCATGCCTGGACACTACCATTATTTTATACCATCTTAACATTATTTATGCCCATCCCAAATTCTACACAGCTGCAAAGAACAGGCCACTGGTGACTGAAGACATGATTGGTTTGCATTGTCAAGGAAACAACTAAACAGAAAACAGAAGAAAATATTGCAGCCCTCCAACTGCTGCTGAAAAATTATCGCTACACAAAGCTTTTTTCCAAGAACATTCCCATCCCAAAAAGTCAAAATCATGGCTTTCAAATAACACCTCAAGGCAAGCCTTTGTTGTTCTTGGAAGCTGTCACTCAGAAACCTAGACCTGGGCCAAAAGGCAGTCCAAACGTTTGGCTTCTGGGTGGAAAAAATTCCCAGCCAACACAGAGTTTACAGATATCTGTTATCTGTCATCACTTCCCTGCTCCATGGATCACCACATTTATTCTCTGAGAGAACCTGGTTGTGCCAGGTATCTCCAGCCCCGCGTGTGCGTGAGCTCATCCTTCCTTTACTGATAAGGAGAGTGCTCTGTGCGGGGCTATGGCACAATCACGAGATTAATTCCCTCTCCATTCCTCCTTGCTCTCCCCTTCTCTCAGGGCTGTGTTCCCTTCCCCTGAGATACGTGGTCACATAACACTGGCATTCTGCACCACCAGAGCCATCCTTCACAGGAAGAGTTATTCACCAATCTGCACTACACATAAGAAACGCACGACCAATATTTCCCTTTCTAATTTAAGTCGGGTTTCATTAAGTCCTTCACTTCTGCCACCTGAAGCAGGAAGCTTTGAACAAGGTATTATACATGAAAAATATTTTCCCTTCACACCTCGCAGAACAGACTGCTGACTTAATTTAAAGAAAAGAAAGAAATCAGACAATAGACAATGATGCTATTAAAAAGTTCCCTATCACTGTAATTTGAAGGCATTTTCTAAATGGATCAAGAAAGCATAACAGACAAATAGCTGAATAATACCTCAGACAACTGTCTAAACAAGAAACATTTTTCTTATTTTAATCTGTGTGATGCATACACGAGCATTGATAATGACTGCAAGGAAACAATTTCTGTAAGTACTGTGTGATAGAGTATAATAGAGTAAATTGGCCATTGTTGGCTGGGATTAGGATCGGATGGGTACCTCAGGATAAAACCCCCAAGATGTGGCTGGACAAACACCAGGCACAAACACATGCAGAAATTCCACGAAGCACTTTATTAGCAGGGCCATTCACTGAATGGCAGCTGATAAGGTTTTCAATAACATGGACACTGCTAGTTGTATAATGCTCTGTAATCTAAACATAATTAAAAGTGTTAACAATTTCGTAGCCTTTATCTGCACACATTTTTCCCACATGCTTTGGGTGACCGGGTCATAATCCGAAGACAAGCAACTCTCTTGTTTTACACTATTAAGCTAGCAAGCTGCAATTTTTTTCCTGTGCTTGGAGGTCATTGTACCCCAGGCAACGTCTCTTGTCGGTATCTTCCACAAATCCAGGATGCACCAAAACAAACACAGATGGATTACATGGTGTCTATTAGCTCAGCATTTCTCTTCCTTTCCCCAGATGCCAAAAAATAATTAAAGAGCATTTGTGTGTGAGTGGTGGTAATGAATTCATATAATTTGGCAATTATCTTGTCAGCTACCTTTATTAGATTCTCAGTACTGTAAATTGCTTTAAAGTATGTGCTATATGGCTCAGCTATACTTGCTACACCATCTCCTACAACTGCACGCTCAGAGATAACTTTTAACAGTAAACAGATTTTAGTGCAGTTCAGGATATATTTATGTAAGAGCTTTTTTTATTTGTTCTGTTTAAAGGATCTAAATCTTCTTTAGGAGGTTAAGTGGGATTTTTTGCTTTGCTTTTTCAAGGGGAACTCAGTTCCCTTCTAGTCACATACACAAATAAAGCAACTTTGAAAGATGCAGTGTCCCAAAAATCTACCCTTCAGGCATCAATAGATACACCAGATTTTTCAGTGGATTTAGAAATCTGGCCAAAATTATATCACTATGAAACAGGGACGTAGGAAAGGAAGTGAAGACACCCGAATCTGTGACAGCTCAACTTAAAAGATAAGGCTTCAGTCCAAAAGAGAAGGCAGAGGTACAGGGGCACCAAAGCCTGAATCCCCACCTTGGTAGAGTGCCAGAACTGGGAACACAGGAGCAGAAAAGTGAGATTTTGTAGAGAACAACATTACTTCTGGTAAATCTGCTGGATTCATCAGAAACGAGGGACTCGATGTACTGTAATCACGATCTTAATGTACCCTAAAATAAATATATTTCCCCCCAAACCATTGAATATGAAAAGCCACAACAGCAACCGTGAAGTGTTTGATTGGCTGTTTCCCTCATTTTAACTACATATTTTAAGGAAAAAAATATCCGTCTCCAGTTTCCAGTGCTTACTGACATACTGAGATAGACCATGACAACAGCAAAGCCAAACTCCTGCTGTCACGCTGAGAGGCACACAGTGCATCTGAGCCAGTAAAGCCTACTTCAGTGCCACTTGGAGAACTGAAGGATAGTTGGAGGATAATTGCTAGCTCACTTTAATTTGCAAAAGCTTCTCAGGAGCCAGGATAATTGAATGCACTATAAAACTATCTGAATTGTTTGAACATTATATTCATACTCTAATGGGCACCTAACGAATGCAGATGTGATTTCAGGTATCCACTCCCTACTCTCTTAACTAACACCTACAAACATGCAACATTTTTCTGCTCTGTAGCTTTTTTTTTTTCCTTCTTTAGAAGGAAGAGACCAAACATTACTTTCCCCATGGAAAAGTTTCCTTCCTGGATTAAATTCAACCACGTCCTTTGGATGCAAGAAAATTACAGATGTGTGAAGGGCAAGTAGAGGTCCTCGGAACTGCACAAAAAAATAATTTCAAATGTATTGGTCACTGCCCTTTCCATCCCCATATGAAGCACAGAAGTGGACACACCACACTTGGTTTCACAATGAAGCACAGCTGCAGCACTCAATTTGCAAGCCTTGATTTCACAATGCTGGCAAAAGCACATCACAGAAGCTAACACGCTCTTCTCATTTCTGTCAGTGTTTTGCTTGCATGATGGCACACTCATAAGGACTGCTTCACAGCCAGGCTGAGATACCTTTTCCAGCTGAATAACATCCTCAAGCATGGGGTCTTGCATCTCCAGCAACCCCGGATGGGGATTTGTGTACCTGGCATCAGGCAGGGACTGCAGGTGACCAGACTGCTGGGATCATACAGGCAACCTGCAGGCACTGGTGGTCACCAAGCATGCAGGAAAATGTTGTGTTATCCCTACCTCAGGTAAAATGGTAGGGATGAAAGAAATTACCATAACAGTCATTGGTGCAATGGGAAGCTAGAGATGGAAGTCCCAAAGATAGACATATCTGACCATGGCTCTTTGAGGATATGACCAGCTACAATGCTAGTAGGGATAAATCCTATGGCAGATCCCTCCAAAGTTCAACTCATGGATTTACATGCAGTCTGTTCTCAAAACATTACAGCCATTAGAGGAGGTTAAGATGTTAAAAGTCATGGCAGAAAGACACTGAAGTTTCATAAACATACAGAAAACATACTTGCAAATTTTATAACCAATAAGGTTCAAAACATAAGTTAACAAGAGTTCATTTCAGATATGATGAAACAGAATTGTTTGAGTATTTGATGGGTATTCATGGAAATTTTGTAACAATACCACAGACTTTCCCAACTTACAAATGAAGTGATAGAACTTTTTTTTTTAGATAGACTAAATTGTTATCTTTATATGACTTTTACTAGTGATTTCTATGGATTGTCTGTATCTGAAAGATTTAAATGGGGAAAGAAAAAAAAAAAAGACCTATTACTAGATTGGCCTAAGTGTTTTGTTTCCTTCTCCTCCCTCTTTCAAATGTTCTTTTTTTCCCCCCTTCCCCTTTCTTCACTGGGAATGGAAACATCCCTGGAGAGACAATCTCCTGGTTAGAATACAAGCCTGAAATTTAGCAACTTCTGTTTTGAATCCCTGCCCTATTCCAAGAGGAGCAACATTAAGGTGACCTACAAGTGAGTAAGGTGCCTAGGAGTCTAAAGGTTCCTTTCATAAATGGCTTAAAAACAAATTCAAGGAACTTTTTTATTGTTTAAAATGCCAGACACCTGATGTTTCTGGTGTCCTGGATACTTCAGAAAAAAATCTCACTAGGACCATACCAACTTCAGATAGATATTTAGCTATCTAAATAGCTAAACATACAAAAGCACTTGGGTGCATTGACACCACAGCAGGATCCAGTGCCCTGACCCAGACAGGTATCTTGTGTTTAAACAGTACCATATAATTTCTAGGGCCTGGATCCTAGCGTTTCCACTTCCAGGTGAGTGCCCTAACCAATACGTTCCAGACTTGATTTCATTCTTTTGCACTTTCTATCCCCTGGTCTTCTTATTTAATTTCACTTTTTTTTTTTCTTTCCTTTTTTTTTTTTTTTAAATCACTTAAAATTTTCACTTATTCAATGAAAAAATCAGAATAGTTGTAGCTGAAGAGGCCCCCCACGCTGCCTGCTTCATAACAAAATGGTTTGGGCAGCCCTGGGAGAGGCAGAGACAGGAACATCAGCCTCCTGTGGGCTGAGGAGGGACCTGCTGAGCGTGGACCCATCAACCAGAGGGAGGACCTCCCAGTCCTGGAGCTAGTGGGTTTAAGGGGACCTGGCTAATGGTTGCCTTCTCTGCTATGCTACACGGGCACACCAACTTCTCAGAATTTTAACAGTAGATTATTTTCTGTACGATATCTTGACTACCCAAAAATGTAGATATCATTGTTCATGTACTGCATTAAGTGCTGCTAATCCCAAAGGCAGTGCTTCCTTCATTTGTAAAGGGAGGAAATATTGCGAGCTAAACAGTTCAGCTTTTTCCTTGGCATTACTCATTTGTGTAAGCAACCACCGCTTAGCATTGCCCAGTCAACTCCATTTAGTATGACACTGTCATGACTGCAGATATTTCACAATACGAACTGATCTCTGCCAGTTTGCTCCTGAATTTCTACTAAATTCAAACTCGAGCCATGTTGTGTCTAATCCCCAAAATGTCATTACTAATTACAAGTCTGTTAATGCAGCACTTAAGCCATTGAGTTTTGGCTGCATCTTAGCACGTCCCCCCAGCGTTGATGCCACTTGCTGTAGCTAAACAAACCGCCTGCGGAATCCTCCCCCGGGATAAAGGGCACCCAGGTACTGCTGCCCCCGTCCCACCAAGATAGTTGAGGTGGGAAGCCCTGTTTTAGCAATACCATTGCTTGGAAATGGGATTAAGGGGAAAGGAACAGCAATTGCAGAGGCTCTGCTAGAGGTCAGCTTGCACATGCTTCCCTGTATGGATCTGGCAGCCTCAGAGAGGCAAATACCTAATCACAGCGGTATGCAATCTGTATGGAAGGTTCAGACCAGATACAGTTACGCTATCAGGAAGCAAATAATAGGCGCTCATTTGCAAAAAGCCACATTAGGAGGGGACAGTCCGATACCTCCACAATGATTTATAAGCTACAATTGTAATTGCCTCTTTGAAACAGTACAGAGAATGGCCTTTCACCAAATGCACATACAACACCCAGTCATCATTTCTACCCTTCTTGAAGAAGAAAGGGCAAGAAATAAAAAAAAAGATTGTTTCATTCTAACAACAAAGACCTTGCACAGAGGGAAAATGATTCACATTAATTTGCAAGTGGTGAGGGGCTCTGGAGGTAACAGTCCTGCCTTTGAACCTGGAGGAAAAAAAAATGGATCCTGTCTAGTAAGAAAAAATACCTGCCCCAGTGCCAGAGACATCTCAAGGTGGACATGACTAGCAGTTCCTTGCCCAGATAGCTGAAGCCTTTGAAGATGAAGGCATTAGCTGAGCTCTGATCTGGAGCTGTACCTCTTTTTGACTGTTTATTTACGTTGGTACATGAAGAATAGACGAAGAGTAGCCAGGAGAACGAAGTAGAGGAGGAGGGAAAAATCAATTAAAACTTACTCAGGAAATTGCTAAAGAGAAGAAAACAAGCCAGTGAAGTACAGAAGGGGCAGAGGTGAAGGTCAGGACGCGGTACGCAGCGCGGGACCCGGGCAGAGGAAGCAGAGATGACCATACACTGAGTAACAGGGCTCCCCAGGGCAGCAGGTGAAGGGGAGCTGTGAACTTCAAGCCGATCTTGCCACGTAGGTGGTACTCCCCTAGAACTCCCTTTTCCCTTGAAGGAGAGGAGGGGACTGGAGCCCAGCCAGCTGCACAGCGGCCAGCCCTGCAGCTCCTGGCCATTGTGCTCCAGCAGCCTGGAAGACGGCTTGCCCCAGGACCAGTGACTGCCTTCACTGAGCAACTTCAGTCACCAATTTATCCAAGATATTCCAATGGAGAAGGGGTTTTTATCATGTTCCATGGAGAAACAGTAAAATACCAATAGTTTTCAAGTACTGTGATGCTAGACTTACTGTTTGAGAGCACATTGCAGGACACTCGTTTGTGTGATGTATTTTCATTGGTTTTGTATTATTTATGCTCACTTAAGACAATAGCAAGGAAGGAAGTTATCCCTAATATCTCTTCTATAAAACATAGATTTATGACCAGCATTTCCATCCCATCCCTTTCTGACATAGGAGCTAATGGGCATTGCCTCCCCAAGCCACCCAGACTGTGTGTTCCAGGATTACAAGAAGAGCTTTTCTTTGGGGCAATGAAACAACTTGGAAGCTGAGCACAGAGGAGGATGGGAGGCAGAAGAGAAAAACTACAAGTCGCTTCACATCCTCATCCTGAGGGCTCATGAGATTTCTGGAGATTTAACGTCAAACCTACCTTCATTAAACCAAGATAAGAAAGGATATCTCCCCTGCCTGAGGGACAGCTTCCCTCTTCCTCCATACCACCTCCCAGACCAGTCACTTAACAGCCAAGGTTTGATGTCCTCTGACATCCTACAGGAGCCAATTGCATCATGAGATCTGCATGGGTGTCCCCAGAATGCCTGCAGTCCCAGTGCAAAAAGGAAATGGGTATCAGATCCATAGCACAGAATCAAACTGGGCTTCTGGCTGGGCACATCTAAAAAAAAAAAAGCAAAAAAAGATGGAGCTTTCCTTTAATGGAGGGTTGGAATTCTTAGAGCACCGTGGTGCAACTTTTGCACTCAAATATTTGGCACAGAGATATTTCTAGATGGATAAAGAGCCAAAATGCAGGGAACATCATGGAAAAAAACAGATTTCCACAGCACACTGAAAAGGAGAAAACCCCTCATGAACACTAGAGTAGGACCCTGATCTGGGCTCAAACCAAAAGCCCCAAAACTGAATATTTCTGCCCAGAACCAATTCCCCCAAGCCCGGACCATTTTTCCCAATTCTCCACAGAGGTTTCCCCATCCCGAGCAGCAGCTGCAGCACAGTCACGCCTGGGAACAAGGGGCCAGGCTGAACCAACACAGAAAGCAGAGGACATGTTTTTAGCACGTTTCACCTGAGTGTAACACTCTCTTGCTCAAGCGATGCCATGTGTGTGGACTCTGTACCCCCACTTCATTTGCTAGCCATGAGTCAGAGAGAAATACAGCATCCCTTGGTTTTAATTAAAACGAAAGGTCACGCAAAATCCAAGATGTCAGGCAAGGCTCAGAACAGAAAAACTATTAACAAATGCAACTGAATTAGCAGTTCTTTTCCCAAAGACCACACAATAAGTTTTTTTTTTTCCCTTCCCTCTTTTTCATGGAAAAAAAAAGAAAAACTCTGCTTCCCTGGTGTCATTAAGCTGATTCAGAACCAGCTCCTGCTGCCAGTGACTTCAGCTAGCAGAGGGCGGGGATGTACTTTAACAGAAACTTCTATTCGTAACTTGCCTGAGGTTACATCATTTTCCACAGACACCGCAGAGACTGTCCAGGTTACAAGAAGACTGAGACAGCTGCTCAGGAACAGCCTCATACATCCCTAACCCTGACAACTTTCTTTGATCGTGCATTTTAGGGTGCAGAGGGCAGATTCATCCCAGGCTCTGAATGCCTGTACAGAGAAACCCTTTCTGTAGCCAGCACAGAAGGAGATCCTTATATTAGTCGTGCCATCGCTGGTCCTTGGAGGTCAGACTTCACCCATATGCCAAAGAAACACTTAATTTTTCTTCAGCAGGGTGAAAGCGACCAGCAGAAACAGGATGACCGCTCTAGCTCTGAGGACTTGCCTGCCTTTCTGTCCCCAGCAGCCTGGGTGACAAGCCTGAAGTTAAATGTACGAGTTAACAGTCAGTTCTCCACAGACACTTTGTCTTGCTTGCATGTGCACAGAAGTCAAGCTTTGGAGGCACACTGCAATGCCCTGTAAATATTACTCAGGGGTGGTATTGAATAAAGTCATATAAAAACGCACAGGTCTTGCAGCTGGACTGTGGCTTGTTTCTCCTAACCCCTGCAAATCAGAAACAAACTGTGCAATTAGAAACTAGGAAAAAAAAATCAGATTTATTCTGGCACCCAGAGGTCTGTGGACATAGCTCAAGAATATGAAAAATTATGTGCAAAACTCATATAGGGGCATAAAGGGCTCTGAATTAACCATGAAAAATGTACATGCAGTTCCACAACTGCGATGTGTACAGAGTGAGGAGGACGAAGGGGACATTCTGGGGCAAGGAAATGAAAGAGGCCCCCAAGACTGAGGGAAAGGGTAGGTGGGGGCTGGCTTGAGGATGCATCTAAAATTAATAGAGCTGATGAGAGGGGAATCTTCAGCACTTTCCTTTGTCTACTTATCCATCTTGCCTCTCCTCAGCTGTCCTGGGACACTCATCAAAAGCACTGAGTTCATGGTGGATGAGTTAAGACTGCAGCAAACCTCCGGGCAGATACCTTTATTCAGAACTGAAGCCAGCCTCCTTTAACTACAAGGCAGTGCAGACTAACACCCTTTTAAATTTACACTGAAATTACCCTAACTGGGTCACCTGAGTGCCCTCATGCAGACAAGCCATTCTAGAGTACTAGACAGATCCTCCAGACAGCTTTTCACAGTAACTGTCGCTCTCACAGCTCTTTGGGGCACATGGAAAACTTCTTTTCACTTGGAAGTAGGCACAGGCTAGGAAGAAAGGTATCTCACTGCCAGCACCCAAAAGGAGGTGAGCCATCTATTCACTATTCTCTGCCTTGCTGGGAAATCACAGAAAACCCCTGAACTTGTCCCTGCTCGATGACCCACTTGCCAGGAAGGCTGCTCTCCCTGCCTGGGAACCACTGAAGCAAATCGTCTGGTCCCGAGGCAGCTGCCAGCCTGGCCTGACCGAGGGATAAATAAGGCAAAATAAGCTCAAAGCAAGAATCCGTGGCCGCGTGACATTTCCAGATTGACTGCCAATGAATGCATCTCCAGCAAGGTGCAAACAAGTGAATGGCCCGTTCCTCCTGCATGTTAAGTGCTCCTGCCTTTGAAGATGAGCAGGAGCTGGAGACAATGCACTACATTATCTATTGCTTATTTAAGATGGATGTTACAAAAGACTTTGGAATTTGTCCTCTTTTAAAAAAGTAAAAATATGGTTTTAATATAAAACAAGGCTTCCGAACCAAGATTTTACCCTGGACAGAGCTAATTCAAGTGCTTTCCGGCCCTGGATTCCCAGGGGGAGAGAGAAAACTGTTGAGTACAAAACTACAAGCACTGTTAAGCTGGGACCTCTTCAGATAGCTAAGAAGTGAGTCATAAGAGACACCACCACTAAGCTGGTCATTCATCAAAACCAATCTGGCCACAGACACCACAAGTCCTGTTATCTCGCTGCCAGACACTACATTTCCCATATCAGTCTGCCTTGCAGCCTGGTCTCCTCACGGTCTCACAGTCTACATCATTTCGCTCTTCGATGGATTTCTTTCCTCCTTTCAAGCACTTTCACTTTATCCACCAGGTAACAGAGGAGAATGCGCAGAGCACGTCTGCATTTTTAAAAATTAACTTACTGGCTCTTTGAAAAGCACAGTAAGTTTTTGCTAGCTATCTCCAGGCATAAAGAGAGAAATGACCTGTATAAAAGCAGTGACCAGGTTCATGTTACTAACTTTCCTCCTCTTCTATTGAAAAAAGTACTCAAAAAAAACCAACAAAACAAAAACCTACCACAAACCAAGAAAACCCACATCTTTTAACCAGGTCTCTTTTCTGAAAGAGACAGAGCAGCATACAAATTTGGAAAAACAAAACAAAAGACCTACCCCTCCCTAAAATTAAAGCAGTAAGCAGATAGTTGCCCCCAGATGAGAAACACGCTGGAATTATATTTGCCATGTCACTTAGTGCATGATTAGTGAGCCGGTGGATATTGCAGCAGTGAGACAACTGCAATAACATACACAGAACTGCCAGGAAGGAAGTTTTATTTTATTTTCCTAATACAGACCTAAATTATACAAGTGCCTCTAGAAAGAGCCTTTGCAGAGCATCCTGGAGTTTAAGGTGGCCAGTGACATGTGGGCAAGCCATTATTTGCTTGCGCAGTATAAAATCAGACATCCTGAATGGCAGCTCTTTGCTTCTTCATTTTCAGCTTTAGGAACCAATTCTGCATTTGCTTCTTGCGTTCAAAAAAGCCACAAGTTGCTCTGTGCACTCATCCAAGATGTCTCAGCAGCTCAGCACGCACATCTTCGAGGCACCCCACAACACAACGCGTGTCCTTGCGAGAGGCTCTGGGTAAGCAGCAGACAATAGGCTGCTTGCTTTCAAACCTCTCACTTGGACTGATTTCCACCCAGAACAGCTTCCAACCACTGCTTTTGCTGACTGCAGGGGAAAGAAAATAACTCCCAAAAATATCTGTACCAGTGTTCCTGCTCAATTTGTCTTGAATGAGGGCAACCGTAACACAAACACGCCATCTTCAGCTGGGGAAAGTGGATATGGCTCCAGCGACCAGCACTGTGCTGAAATCATCTTACACCCACTGACACACGGATCCAACGCGTTTTCCATTATGTTACAGCAACTGATACAACTCCCATTCCTCTTTATAGTGTCTGTGCATATCTGATTAATTCTTCTTTCTCACAGGAAGTCCAGCAGCCATAGACTACCGTTTTATTAGGTAGAGTATATCCAGATGATTTCAATAAAGCACTTAAAAAAAAAGGCTGGTTTCCTGGTATTACAATAAAAAACTACTTGGAAGGAATAATTTCAGATGATAAATCTGCTGCTATTCATCAACTTTTGTATAGCTGATTAGAAACAGTGCATTGTCCCAAACATGTCCCCTCCGACTCCCCGCTGGGAACACTGCAACGCCCAGAAGTACAGACACGAAACACAACCCCCCCACAGAGATACTAACATGAGTGATAAATTGGTAACATTCAACAGCTTTTGCACTAGATCTCTTGACTGCTTACGTGTATCCTTTTATACACATTTATAATATTTTAGTCCAAATATGTCAGTCAATTTCCTATCATCTTGATTTTTTTTTTCTTTTAAATTTAAACTGTCAAGTCTGGAGAAATCAGAACAATCCACTGTCTATGTCAAAACCATCAAAAGCTAACAGTATATTGAGGACAATGACAAGAGTGACACTGGTACACACAATAGAATCCAACTACATCCATTAAAAATAGCCTATTCTAGCCTGCGTCTAACTGGCGTTTTATTATGCAGCATCCTAACAGCTTGCTACAGCAGTATACAGGGAAGCACACAGGCAATGGAAATAAGAGCATGAACATGTAAGAGGAGAGGAAAAATAATAAAAAAATAAGATAACCCATAAGCATTATGATTGCATTAAAAATGCAATTAAAAATGGGTTTGTGCCAGCCTTATTTTTTCCATTGGTGTTTGCTGCATCAGTGCTTGCAGTAAGAATGTTAAGCTTGTAAACCCGAGAATTGCTCCAGAAATCATTTGGAGGACAGAGCACTGCTACTAAAGCAGTGTGAGATACTTCTCCCAAAGCTGCCTGGGATTCAGAAGAGGAATTAAGAGTGACACATATGTGGAAAACACATTTCACAGAACAACCATGCAAACACGCAAAGTCAATTTTTAGGAAGAGAAAAGCCAAGCTCTGCTGGCCCATGAAGGAATGGTTTTGTTTGTGTGTTTTAGTGAACACAGACCTTCACAATCTCTCTTATTTCCCATGCAACACTGCCCCCCAAATTTCTGCAAATAGTTTCCTGCTTTGACCCCTTTACAACACAGCTGATGCTTCTATAACTCTGCACATTGAACTCCCAGACCCGAAACACAAATGTAACTGATGAGAGAGGGTGAATTGAAACCCCATTTTAATGCTAAGCTTAAAATATGTGAAGTCAGGGGTCTGTGATTAAGTTCAAATAGCCTTTAAAAGTGTTATTACAGAAGTTTATTTGTAGGACAAGAGGAAGACGTCCTCCCTAACCACAGATACACCAAGAACAGAAAGCAGAATAAATTGTGAAATAGGAGTCTCTGTCTAGCTAATAAAATAGTGGCTAAATTCATGGGCACGCAACTGATATGCATTAGCTCTTTGGTTACCCAAAAAATACTAAGTCTTTGAAGAACACCTGATATCACAGCATGCAGGCAGAATGCAGTACATGCATCTTTCTGAGCACATCTATCATATCTTGGAAAGCACTGCTTTAATTTAGACTTGAGTTAGATGACTGTTTATGTAGGTTGCAGCTCTGGGCCATCCCCGTAGCACTGGATGTTTGTGGTCTACTCAGCTTCCTGTCCTTCAGTCGCTTCTCACTTGGCGCTTGCCATGAGATGTGTCAGATACAACATCTGTGCATGTAACATCAAAGATCCACTGTAGTTTACATTCTGGTGAGATGAAGTAAATGCAAGTTGCTTGGGTCTTTTTCAAATTTATTTTTCCTCCTCTTATTTTTGCTCTTTAGAAGAGAGCCACTGATAGGTCTCAGTTCAGTGACAGATTAGCATAGCAAAACGTGGTGGTTGTCTGCCAAGCTTGTTGCACGTTCTCCCCATTGGAGGGGGAAAATAATAATAAAAAAGTCATTGTACATTCAGGCGTAGGGGGCCTTTGCAGGAAAAGATTGTCTATTCAAACTCCAAAATAGAAACTACCCTAGCAGTAGCACTTCTATTTCAATTGTTATTTCTCCTTCCACTTCCATCATTACACAAGTTTACCAAGGAAAAAGCAAATTTGTTTACATAAATGTCTACAGTAAGGAAGAGGAATCCTTCTGCTACACTTACAGGATGAGACAGCTACTTATGAACTGTTTTATAGAAGGGGAAAAAAAAAAAGACCAAGCAGATCAGATGATAGTCTCAGATTTAAAGTGCCGCATTCATCATCCTGTCCTTAATTAGGGACCAGCATATTTTGATAAATCTGGATGTGACTCCCACTACAGTCATACTGCTAGAATGAGAACAGCAATATTACCCTACCTTCTGTATTAGAGAAAAACTACATTAAAGTCACAGATTCTTAGATATCTCAGTGATGGGAGACAGTGGTACCAGCAAGAACTATATGGCACAGCATCTGTCCCCTGTTCATGCAAGAAGTCCAGCAAGAAGTTCATACCAAAGTTGCCTATTTTCAGTGTCTCTTCAGAAGCTGTTATCGGTAAAAGACTTTTTGGGATACCACTTATCAGTAGAGGGACTAGTGTTAAAATGAACAGAACTGAACCACTTAGGGCTGTAACACACAACTTATTTGCAGTAGTTCAAAGGAGCAAGAAAACCTGCAGCATGCAAGGGAAATGCAGAGCTGCTGCCAGCAGCCTCGTCCATCCTGCAGAACCGCCAGTGTCAGTCCTACCAGCAGCAAGTCATGGGTATAGACACTCCTAACGCACCATTAACATATATCCTCAGGAAAGCGTGCCTGGATTAAGAGTTCTGCATTTCTCCCTTTATCCACAGCCATATAGCAGCATTTTGGTTATCAGAGTTAGGCTGTTTAAAGGGCAATTTCTGGCTATTTTCACATTACCAGGTACCGTAAATAAGAATTGCAATTCCTTAGCTGCATAAAACCCATGCCGATGTGTGCAAAACACTCATGGCTTAAAAAAAAAAAAAAGTGCCCATAAAATCTAATTCCTCTTTGAAATTTACATTTTTCAATATAAATTCTGTACTTCCTCATTTATATATACACACAAATGCATTTATTTCTATGTGCAATTATAACTCTCTCTGAAATTCTCTTTTCAAACATAAAGCAGGAAAAAGCCACTGATTCAACACAGAATATTGACATTTTATTCTTACTGGCCTGGATATCTGCCCAAACAAAGAGCTGGTTAAAGGCAAAATACAAAGAATGCTTTTGTGAGGGGCTAAGTTCACCTGGGAGAAGTATTAATGAAGTCCCACAGGGGTGGGGACTCAAGCTTCCCTGCTTTCAACTAGAAAAGAAGCCAGACTGAGAACACCAAGTTCCCTGCCTTCCTCACCCCTTTGTCTTTAAAACTCGAGAAGGAGTGCTAACGTAATTGAGAATCAGGGACCTTTCTGCCATTAATCTATAGGGTCTGTAATGAAAGGTGTTGGATTTTCAGGTGGCAAGCCAGCTACAACAGGGTAGCAGGGACCCTAAAACAAAGTTCATAAGCAGGTCATTACAAGAGGGCAGTTAACTCTGACAGAAAGACCTTTTTAAAGAAATCAATACCATAAGCAGTAATTACACGTGGTAGCAATACAAGTGACTGAACTCAGAATATGGATGTTCTAGTGTGTATTAAGGCATTAGATCAATTTTTTTTTGCTACTACAGAAGACAAGAAAAAAGAGCATTGCTCTACCAGGAGACGAATGTCTACTCCCATCAAATATCATCCCTGGCTTTATTGTGCAAAATATAACTCTCCTAATGGTTAGTTATTCATCAATTGTGGCAGGAAACATCTTTCTCTGACCTCTTATTTTTGATATTTACTTTATAGCCTAAAGTTAAAATGTTCAAATATCTTTGCTTTTACTAATTTTTTAAACTTCTTTAACTCTCGATGTACTCTTTGTCTTAGCTGTTGCATCAAAGCATGCTCAACATTATAATTGTGTGTTATGGAATATATAATTTCATTGCTTTTTTCACACATTGAAAAATAAGATAAAAGACTCATCCTTTTTTGTGTAGTATCAAGAGACCCATGCATGTGCATGAACGAGAGGAAGTCTACAGAAAATAAGTCATTTGCAAAAGGTGATAGAGGTTAGCTTACTCCAAGAGTCAACGCTTTACACTGACTCTTTAAAAAGGGCAGGGCAGGCGGCTGCAGGAGCAGCAGAGCAGCCCAGGGGAGAGGGAGCAGGGGCCCTCCTCTCTGTTCTGCTGGTGCCACAGCCCTGGAGAGCCAGGATTTTGGCTGCTTGTCTACCAGTAGGAAGAGCCAAACAGAGAAAAAAGAGAAGGGAAGGCAACACAGTGCTGCCACCCCAGACATGGCAGAAGAGGAGAGCCAGGCTGATAACCTTGTCTTTAAGACCAGAGAATTGTACAGTGCCTGAGCTGCTGAAAGCCTTCAATCAGCCTCACCCACCTGTGGGACAACCCTACCACCTGCTGTGGTATGAACACAGCCCTGCTCTCATCAGAAACAAGTCCCATTTCCAAGGTTTTTGTACTATAAGTTCTGCTCCTTCTTTAACAGAAGCATCGAAACCGCTCCCTGCAGCGCTTTTCCTGTTCAAAGCACAAAGAAATCCACACAAGGTGTGGGGATTCAGCTTCTTTAGCAGCAGTCACAGCTTTAACGAGAGGGGCAAGTTTCCAGATCATCTCCTTCATTTTGAAGTCCACCAATTCAAACTGCCCAGCAAATCTCCTTCTCCATCTCTGGAATTACATTCATTTCCAGCTACACAGTACATCATCACAGCTTGCTGAGGAGCGCCGTGGAGCACCCTGAGGTTGTGAATAACAGCTACTACAAAAGTTATAGACACCTACACCTCTCCCAAGCACAAGCTGCTGACACAACTGCATGCCTCCCTCTTGTAAAGGCTAAAAATCACAAGTGAATGATATTAAGAGTACATATCTTGAATGGATGAGTGAAAGCTAGGAACAATTAAGACAAGTTACCAAAGCAGAAAGATTTATAGCATTCAGGAAACCAGTATTTTGCAGCAGACATTCTTCAGACTTGCATAAAAAAATGAAGTAAAATTTTTTGGATGAACCAATTTCTTTTTTCCCTTTCATACTTCCCCACCATGCATATGCTACCTGGATTTTCTATTACTTTATTTCCAAGAAACTTAGAAATACTGGGAGCACACCAGCACTTGACAGTGATGCACTGTCATTTCAAGTAATACTCATTACTCAAGACAAATACTGCAACAATGACCTTGTAATGTGCTTTTAAGAGAGGATCTCGTTGAACGAGCACTGTAAAGGCATTTAGACTGGACTTGAAAAAGTGAAAATTTCGTAGCTGGTAAAACGCTTTTGCTCTGAGTAGCTTAGTTCTTTTTGATTGCAGAACTAAATCAAGATGAATCTGGTTAGTGTTCCTAGATAAATTATTCTGTCATTTAAAAAACAAGTCTGTGTAGATGTAATTGAAGGTTACTACTTTCTGAAACATGATAGAGGGTATAATGACTCCATTCTAGCTACACTAAACAGGCAGTCTGTTATAGTAAGTCAATATAACATTAAACAGGATATATTATACTGCCATTGTTATGAAAAACCTATAGCAAGAAAAAAGAAGCATTTTTTTTTCAAGAAGCATAATTCAAGGCTTTCTGTAAAGACTCAGAAGAACTGGATGGGGATAGCTTTCCAATTCTATCAACACTAGGTTAAACGTACACACACACAAATTCATTACCTTGGATAAACACACATACACAGGTCTTCTGTCTTCATGTAGAAAAGGGCATAAGGTCACCTAGGTGCTAAGCTTTCTCCTGGGAATGCAGGAATCCCGTTTCCACTCCAGTCTCAACTCCCAACCAAAAGGATCCCCCACAAGAGCCACCTAGATTCCTCAGCCTCCTCTCTCAGAGGAAAAGAGCTGCATTTGTGTTAATCACTGACTGAAAACACCTTGACCTGCCATTCAATCTGAAAATATCCCACCTGCACAGAACAGTGAGGGGCTACAGGTGGGCAGCATCGCCTCCTGCCTGATGGCCTTCCCCATAGCCACCTGCTTCAACACACCTACAAACACGGCCTGACAGGACAGCACTTTTACTTGAGCAAGGGCTGCTGGTTTGGGCTGTAGGCTTACTGAGCCAGGCTATAAAAAATATGTTAAATAAATCCAAGGTTCCTTGACATCTCACATAAATCAAAGAAGTAAGCCAACTGCTGCAGCCTGTGCTCTTCACTCACTCCAAGCAGCAGCCAGACAAGAAATCAGGTGTGGGTTTGGCTCAAAGTACCCCATGTGAAGTCTCTAAGTCTCTCACATGAGTTCTCCAGTAGTTCACCAAGAGGTCTCTAAGCCAAAACTTGGGTGCAGTCTGTGGGAGCCTCACACTTCAGGTCTGGATCCAGAGAGCGGCCATGAGCAAATATTTCGGCCAGCAAATATTCAGCAAAACACAAAAACACTCCAGTCAACAAGCATGAACTGGAGTTGCTTTGGCTGAAATGCTTAGGTGAATCGGTGGATCAGAGAACATGAATCACCCTAGCTGCCATATAAAATGCTAACCTTATAATTCATACAAAACATGCATGTGCACATATGCATTCATATATAGAGTACATAAACTAAATCTCTTTTTTGACCAGGTTGGAGACACTCAAGAAGCTCTATACATATCAAATTTAATAAGCACCTTGCTTATATTATGTACTAGGATTTGTCCTGTGACCACCTTATTAAAATTTCAGTGCATGGCTGTTTAAATCATAACAGTATCAGCACAAGCTTGGCTTTCTTGGTTTAACCTGAAGACTGATGGATATTCTCTCAACTCTTGCTGAAAGATTTTATTTTATTAGGTCATATTACAGACCTATCTTTCTGAAGAATGAAATAAATTCATCTCCTTGGTGATGGCATGCATGACTGGCATGATGCACTCACCAACATCTTGTAGACAGCTGTGAACATTTGCTGTGGTGCCAGTTAATCTACTATAGCATCAACAGTGAGAGAGAAACAAAGAAGCCAACACAAAAAGCTCTATTGAATAACATAATGAGTGATGCAGGTGTTCTGTGACTTGGTTTAATTTTTTCAACATTACTGAAAGGTAACACTTGAGTCAACAGTGGCCAAGGTGTTTCCCAGTCACCACTGCCTCTCAAATGGCAATGCACAGCCTGTGGGTTTTACACTCAAGTACAAAGCTTGTGTATACAAACACTACTTTATTCATGGTATGACTGGATGGACGTTGATTTCTAAAACGGTTTCTAAAATGGCCTTCAATGCTCTGACTTTGATGATTTTTGCAGGAATCTTTGTGGCACTAAAAAAAAGATATAATTCAAAGTAACCATTAGAAACAACTGTAACGTCCAATGAACAAAATGGCAAAACTCAAAAATCCAAGCCTAAAGCTCACTAAATTTAATGGGACGTAAGCACGTGCTAGTTACTTTGCTGAAAGGGGGCCTTGCAGTTGTAGCTTAATGAGTTGCTTTGTAAGCTCTAAGCTAAATGGAGCTTGGAATCTTTAATGACCAATCTGTGTAAACAGCAGCTACTAAATTACATTTTAATGCCCTGATGATCTTTTAATTCAATAGACAAATGATGAGGTAATTTTAGCTGGCATCATAGCATTAATGCAGCAGGGAATGCACACTGGGAAGAACAAACAGAATATGCGAGCACAAAGGATGAACAGTATCTGGTACAACTCCGGTGCTCTGATCTGCTTCCCAGAAATCAGATATCCAACATTTGTCCCAGTTTAGAATGTACCTATTTTAGCAGAAAAGCAGCAAGGTGGTACTTTAATCATGATGTACACTGGCCCAGGGCTTTAGAGCCATGTTTCCACTAATGCTGAAGGATGCAACGTGATTAAAGCACGGTATTGAAAAACCATCTTGGCACGCTCACAATGAAAACTGAGATGTGAAGGCCCAGTCTGGTAATATCACAGCTGAGTCAGGAAGGGCTGTGCAAATGAGGGGTAATGGAGCAAGCTGGTGGTGATCGGCATGCTCAGTTACAAGTCCTACTGCCCCAGCCACAGAATTGGGTTAGTTGTCAGTCAAGCAGTGAAATAAACTCTTTATGAAAAAGGTGCGGTTGAAGCCACGATGAAAGCAAAGCTATGTACTTACAGAGCACTGCAGTGTCTTTAAAGAAGTGCCGGCTGTTCTCCTGGGGTGCGCGAGCCAAGAGCTCACCTAGGGTCTGCATTTAATCTGCTTATGTGCTTACAGCGACTGCATGTGTAGTATAGCAGACTGCAGGTGCAAGTGCTTTGTCAGCCCACACTTCTGAAACCTGGCCACGGCTCTTTTCTCTTTAAAAGACATCACCATCAGATCCTACTGCAGATGCCAGCTACCTATAGGGTCACTCAGTCTGGATCAGGCATGTGAAAACACTTCCAACACATGTCAAACTATCCCCAAGGCTCTCTTACCTGCTGTACACTGAAGTCTCTCAGTTCAGGCTGCTCCTTTCCTTCATCGCAGCCTTGCATTGTCTCCTTCTCCCCCGACACAAACTCTTCGATCCCTACCAGACTCCTTAGTGCACCGAAGAGCTGTTTTGCTGGGTGATGCTGCACTTCAGAGCCCCAACACGTCTGGTGCTTTCTCTGTGGGACTTGATCAAATGCTGTTTCCCAGCCTCATGATCTCTGAGGCTTCCCTGAATAAGCCTTGCCTCAAAATATATTGTCATTTTTCCTGACCTCAAAGAAATCCATGAGCTTGGGAGGTCCAAAGACAGCATCCACTCTCTTACTCAAGTGGAGTTTAGGAGAGATGAAGTCCCTGGTGGTTTATATGGGCCCTTTCAGATATCCAAAGGGGTTTGGTTCTGCCCTGTCTTGCCCTGGGATGGGGCCAGTTCCTATTTCCTTTGATCATGTTCTTCCTTTCTCAGGGAAGAGAAACCAGCAGTTCCTTCAGTGCCTCTGCACTGAAAATATCAGTGTTTGTACTGGCCAACATTTGAGAAAGCTTATTCCATTGCACAGGGGATGAACATTGTTGCTTACCTGTTGGAGAGCAGATACCAAACTTTTATTTCTCCAGTTGCATTTGGAGGCAGCTTGAGAGAAAAAGAAAGGGTCTGTTCAGAAGTGCAAATGTCAGCCTTTATGAACCGACTCTTGCGCAGGCAGGAACAGAGGGGCCTGAAGAGATGAGTTACACATTCCTTGGAAGCTGTAGGCTCTTCGTGACTGGCTATTGACGCAATGTGGCCGAGGAGAATCCGTGTCAGACTTGTCAGCATGTTCAATGGACCTGCGGGAGAGACCTGGATCCCTGAGGGAGGCCAGGAGACACAGAGGAGGCCAGGGCGAGGGCAAGCACATGACTGAATCCGAGCAGCATTAATCTTAGAGTTGTCAGTGCAGCAGGCTGTGTTACACACAGCAGTTCCCTGCTTTGATCCCTTTTGATTTGTTATTGGCTTAGTACCCTAAGATATTTTATGTATCTTTCAGCCTCTTCATTCGGGGCTGATTTATACCATCCATCCCAAGAACTAGAGCAGGAAGCCAAAGGAGGGTTCGGAATCTGTGGAAAATGCATTTTCAGGCTTTTCAGCACAGCTCTTCCTTTGGAAAGCCTGCTCCCTGAGCTGGCTGGCCACATTGCTCCCGTCTGGCTCAGGGTGCCAGCAGCTGCCCTTGATCTCCCAGCTGCAGGATGCTTTCGCTCTGGGTAGACGAGCTGGCCTGTCCCAAAGCACTGATAGTGGTGAGAAACTTCATTTCGATGTTCAGCTAAGTGGTTCCTCCAAGTAGATAAGCCGTTCTTTTACTTTTCCTGGATTTTTTTTTTCTTTCCTTTGTGTGGCTGCTGATCGCATTCTATGTTGGTTTTTATGGGTGCATTAATGCCTCTTCTTTGAAGGTTTGCCAGTTCATTATTTAATGGCTCCATCAAGACTAAGGGAAACTCTCCCTCTGCAAAATAAGGCCCAGCAAAGCTGTGTGCCCCGGACAAGGTACAGAGGGACAGTAATCCCATGTTTAAGCTGAGCATATCGCGGTGTTGTGCTGCAGCCGTGCCCATGCCTTCTCTGCGCTGCTGGGGATGGCACCTCTCTGTGCACCAGCAGCCCAGGCAGTAACATCGCCTGTCCTGGAGGTTTCTTATCAGCAGCCTGCATTTCCTTACTGCCCTCAGAATGGTTTGATCATATTCCTGCAGCCTAATTTTTTCTGCTTATCAGATGACAATCCAGCTGGCAGGAAAGAGCTTGTCCATTCAAAAATTCAAGTGTGAACGCGGCCGAAGAGTTGGCAGTCCCTCCTATCTCATTGATTTATTGAGTTTGGATCTGACAAATTCACACTGTAGCGTCTTCCTTTGCACTGGTTTCTTCTTTTAGTTCCTGCAGTCACTGAAACTTTGGGACAAGGCAAAGGTGCTCTCCATGCCCCTTGCACTACAGCTCAGAGAGGGACCACTTTTCCATGCCCTCTCCACAGGACATACTGTGTTCCACAAAGCTTATGCTTCCAGCTGGCTTCTGTTTGCCTTTTGCGTCCTCTGTTCGACCTGTGTTCTTTGCTTCTTGGGATCTCTGTACTTCTCTCCCAGGGCTGCTGGCTCTTAGGAGGCGTTCTTCCACGGTTAGAGCTGCTCATCTCACCACTGCCTCCTGCACGGTGGGGTCCACACTCCATAAATAACCCTATCTGTAGTTAGCCCGATTTTGTATGTCTAGACTTGTGGTTTTAGCCACTTCTTCGCTGAAGCTGAAAACATCACTCACCTCCTCTGTACGACTGACACGCTCGGGTGAGCACATCACACGATGGGCCCGCCTGGGCGGCAGGTCCAGGAAGTGGGGCGCTCACCCTGAGAACAGCAGTTGGTTCAACTTGTCCTTATCTCCTCGCCATGAGAGAAAGTTGAGACAACAGACAGGGTTTTTCTATCTCCCCCAACCCTGTTGTCAGTTCTGAATGCAGACTCACCTCTTACCACAAGGCACACGTGAGACTTTTTGCCTGGTTGTCCTGGGAGGCTGAATCCCTCCAGATTGCCCCTTTCCTTCCCATTCTGCCTTTTCCACTTTCTAGCACTAGGTGCTGTTTCATGTTTTGAAAGCTGAACTTCTTTCTTTAGCAGGGGACTGAGGCACATGTGCCAAGCATGGAGGTCCTCAGGACTGCTCACCTAAAACAACCTCCTGGAAGAAAACCACCTACAGACTCACTTCAGCCACTGCTCAGCACACAGCCAGGCCATCCACAGGCTGAATCCCCCAACCAGGGTCTCCTCACTGCCTTTCCCACACATTTGTCACCCCATCACAGTTCATAAGCACAAGGTAAACGATGGCCGTGGTCACAGAAAGGCTCTGAAGCCCTGAGCTGCAGAACTGCATGGAAGGAGCATCAGTTCACTGATGGTCTCCAGCTCTGGTGGGCAACATCAGCAACTTTCTTTGAATTCTCTCTCTCTCCCCCCACGTGTCTAAATGTGTTATTACCTACATCCTGGCCTCTGGAAAGATTTGCTTCCTAAAGCTACTCAGTCTGCCAAAAATCCTCCCCAAATTTAAGTGCTGCTGCTTAAATTGTTTTGTTATTTATCAAAGGCTACTTATGATAGAAGAAGGCATATGATAGAAGAGAATTATGGTCTGCATTCAAAATTATTGTATAACCCCCTCAGTAAAACATCATTTGGATATTTTTAGAACTGCTGGCGGATTCCACCAGAACAGCTGTCTGTACCAGCAGAGCAATGACTTGGGGCTGCCACATCACGTGCCCTTTGTGAATTCTGCTACTGTCAGGAAAGACGACCTCAGACTTGAAATTTTGGGTTAAAACAGCACCCAAGCATCAGAAATATTCTAAATTCAAACTAAATTTGGGTGAGAATGTTCAAGGTGCCTCCTCTAGCCTCTAGAGATGAATGAAACGTCAGTGGATTTAGATATATACTTACATCTGACCTCCCCAGCCTCTCAGAAACTCACACCACCAGAACACGACTCCTTTCAGGAGTGTCCCTGTGTCTGTGACTTTTGTCTGCACAGAAACCAGCTCAGCAGGAGGGGAACTGCTCCAGTGCCTGTCCCACCGTGCTGGCTGTGGTCTGCTTGCTTGCAGCCTGTGCAGGGCACCATCAGAAACTGAGGCTGTTCTGGAGGACGCTGCTGTGGGAGCACAAGTCTATTTCTACTTATAAATATAAAAGAACAGCATTCTAAGAGGACGTAACCTCTTATTTCCTGGCCATATGTACACATAACCAAAATGCCCAAGCAGAACCAAGATTGGCAATCATGACAGGCTGATGATACAATTTAATTTTGTCAGAAGCTGTCTGCTGATTGCAATACAGAGAACTGGGAGCTTTCCAGGACTTAGCATGTAACAGAATTATCAAAAAGCAGACAAGCAGTGAAAGTGAAATTCTCTGGGAGACTTAGCAAACAAAAGGCAAAATTAACAGCCATCCCTTTCACGGCCATTAGCAGATGAATTGAAGATTTAATTAGGGGATGCTTTAAATATTTTCAGACAAATATAGCAATACTTAATACATCTTCATTTCACTCAAAATATACAAAGGTTATTGAGTATAACAATATTTTTAAGGCCCTTTAAATCATCTTCAGTCAAAAAATCTTAAGATATAACAAGAAGTGATGGTAGGGACAGTCAATTTGTTATGAAGGACTAAAGATTTTTCTTGCAAAACCCTGAGCTCTTTCCATTGTTGCTGAAACCTGTAACAGAGAGGGGTGCTGGACCTGGCCTTACACACCTATCATGGGGACACTGGGCATTACAACTCCTACTGCAGCATCTTCAGGGGTCCAAGTCTCCCCTAGGAACTGATGCAGAAACATCAGTCACCCCTACTACTCACTCTGCCAAGGTGGGTTCATCTCTGCTATAACAGTAGCTAGTTAGAGAAAAAGCACTCTTTTATTTTCAATGGCTGTATGTGTCCAGGGATTTTTGATTTTGGAACTTGGTTCTCATTTTCCAGAAAGCCATATGTTTTTTTCTGCACTCTAAGCACCCGTATTTAATATGAAAAGTAGAATATCTTTTAAAACAGAAACCAGCTGTGCAGTTTGTGGGTATCATCATATGTCTCTGCTTTTTGTTTCTTTACTTAACTGGAGTTTGGGGTTTCCAAGTTGCCAAACTGCTAACACTAGTAAATGGAGTTTATTAGAGACAGTGTTTGTTGAACAATAACATTTTATATAGTCTGTCACTGTCTAGTACCTTAGATGAGTTACACATTTCTGGCCTCTATTTTTGACTTGATTATTTTGGCGCTTTAGATCCTGTTTTCAGCAGCGTGCTGAAAAGAGAAAAATCAAAGTCCTGATCTTGTGCTTTCTTATGAAACTGCAAAACCCTTCCCAAAGCAGAGTCACCCAAATGTCTGAAGAGAATCAGGTCTGCAAGGGTTAAACCCACAGTGTTTTTTGGCTGAGCTTAGCCAGCAGGAAGGGATTGGATGGCAGATGAAAAACCTCCCCAGGAGATGGGCCCCTTTGCCCAGTTGTAAAAGATAATGGGTCCATCAAAAGGCTGGAGTGGGTGGGAAGGCTGGGAGAGGTGGGGACCCTCCAGCAGTGTTGCTGTCCCCTCCCAGAGCCCTCCTCAGCCTCTCCCTGGAGCTTTGGGGCATCACTGCAACAGGAGCAAAACACGCTTGCGGTCTAGGGCATCTCTGGAAGTTGTTCTCAAAAGGCTGAGCTTGTGTTTTGCTCCAACAAACATCAGAAAATTCAGACCCTGATGAATGACCAGAAGTGAGCACAGTTTCTGCTTGGCCCTTTAGTGGCTAAAGGGCCTGCGTAAAGCACAGGAATGAATCAAAGCAACTGAAGTGTTAGGGGACAGATGAAGGGAGGGTCATTTGTAGCTCCCCATTTCTTCCTTGTGCTCTACAAATATCACGAGTCAGCTCTGGTAGATATCTTTATCTTGTTATCTGCAGCTCTTCTTCCTCTAAGCACAAAAGTCATGCAAGGCCAACTTTAAACAGCAGGATTGCTTTTAATAGCATGTTAGTAACTTCAAATATAATTAGTGCTCCCTTTCACCAGTGTTCCCCTAGGTACTGGAGGAACTAAGCTTTTAAACAAACGCTCTGTGGGTGCAGCGTGCGGCCAGCACATGGATCAGGGGTTACACTGAGTTCCTCCTGGTTCAGGAATTATGGCTTCAGTGACTACTGCTAACTCAGCTCTGAAGGAGGTGATTTATCTTCATGGTTCATGAAAATACTTCTTGAGAAATTTCCCTTTTCCTGTCCCCCTTTGGAATAGCCAGATTGCAGCATGTCTCATTTAAAAACAAGTATGGCCTGGAAAATAATGTCTTTGGATTTCCCCCACTCATACCTTCTACTAAACACAATGGCTTCACTCCCAGCTTTAAATTAGACAAGTGCTATGCTAGCAGTATACTTCACATACAGACCGAGAGCAAGGCATAAATAATTCCAGCAAATGTGCTCAGTAGACATTTGTTTGCCAAGTATAAGCTGTTGTTAGAAGGTAATTTTGATTCCCAATTTTAAGAGGCCCTTGCCAATAGAAAAGGTCTTACTGATTTCATTTCTTTGAATTATCTTTAAAAATTAGAAAAATTACTTGTACTATGAGTTCATCTTTTGAAAATTTTTAAAGTTTATAAAAATATTCAGTGTATATATTTTAGCCCGTGCACCTTAATAAGGATGCATGACTCCTGTGCAACAAGCAGTCACTCTGCTAAAGCAGCTCTTCAGCTATACCTCTGTGCAGGAGGGCAGAGTGCATCTATGGGTGCTCTGTTGCCTTTTTACACAGCTATTTAGTCACTCTTCCTTAAATAATTACAGCACACAGGTACAGAATTCACGGGTCAGGAGACCGTAACTAGGCACTGTTCAGGCACTGAACAAAAGGATTGTCTCATTCCAAAAATTAGTCTTTTTTTTTGAAAGGGGAAGACTAAAATTCTGATCCTTCTAAAAAACATATATGCCTAACAATGCTGTACATGCTCCAGTGGATTCAATAAAGACAGTAACCCTGCAAGAAATGGAACATATGAATGCACTTTTGCAAGTCTGAGGAATGAGGAAAAGCAAATGTATCCCCCTGGGCTTTAGCAATCAGATAGCATACGTATTAATAATGTGCAATTCCCAACACGGTGCATGGAAATGCATAAAATTGTGAACCATTGGAGATGGGTTCCTATAGGTAGAATTCCCTTGCTCTCAGAGGTATATCCATTGATATCTACAGACAAATCAACTGTAACAATAAATGTTTGGCACAGGCTTCTGGCAGCTAATGGATAACACAGACCACAAACCCTTCCCTAGCCTTTTGTTAACTCTGGAATGCTGCTCGTCACTGGAGACATCCACAGCAGAAACGTACCCTGGGGCTAAACTGGGAGGGTAGCTAGAGCTAACCCATCTTTTTCTATAGAAACCTTCAAGCCACATAAATGTGTTTTACAGATGTCCAGTGGTAATTTACTCAGCCCAGAAGAATACGCTTAACAGCACGAAGAGGGGTGCTGGGTTTAATGCACAGCCAGTGAGCTGCATGTCACCACCACCTGCAGCTAGAGCAGACACTGGAGAGCTTTTTACAGCCAAGGGGCCTGATCCACTTTTGTGGACACAAGGTGGTACCAGCCCCACCTTTCCCATGGTGCCAGGCATTGGCGAGCATGAAGGGACGATCCTGCCTTACATCCTGGGGTGTGTGCACTGCTGCTGGAGCCACAACCATGTTTTGGAGCAAACAGAGCAAATGTGGCAGGGACTATCATGATCTAAGCAAAGAATATGGAAAAAGAAGGATATAACTGTACTGGAAACTAGAGAAACAGAATTATCCTGCCCTGTGTGTCTGCCTCCCAGCTCAGCTCCAGCCAACAGAAAGATTTGAGCCTTCCAGCACAGGCATTTGTGACCTGCCAGAGTCTGGCACTGAGCTTGGAAAGGGAAATTACTAGTCCTTTCCTGAAAGTCAATTACTGTTGGTTAAATCCCAGATAAAATGGAGAAGACCTGCCAAGAAGCCATGAGTACGTTCAAGGCCACGTTTCTACAGGTGTCCATGCAGTTAGTCAACTTTGAGTTGCCACTGTACAGAGAGTCCTGGAACAGGGACACCAGCTAATGGGAGTTAAAAAAAATCAGTATTAAGGAAGCTATTAATTTCATGTCCATTTCCTAAGAACATTGAGTCTAATTTGTGAAAACACCCCTGATACCACTTGGAGCAAAAGGGGTATTTGAGATACATGCTGAGAAGTTGGATGAGCAACTTCACTTCCCCCCAGCATCTGGTGAGATTTATATCTTTCTAGTAAAGGATACAGAACAGTTTAAAGGGGGAACAGGGGCGGGGGGAAGACTTATTAGAAGATTAAATAAATCACTGAGCCTGCCAAAGCTGACAAATGGACTCAAATCTCAGGTACTCCTCATTGGAATGAGGGATCAGGCTTCTGGTTAGCAGGAGTGTCGGTACCAGTTTGCAGGGGTTTAGGACAATGTCAGCAAGCAACAGAGACCCCAGGTTCTGCTTAATAAAGGAATCAACTTACAGAAACCCACCCCTCTCCAGCTGAGCCAAAGTCCATGGGCCTCTGCAGGAAGGAGATACTAACAACCAACAATTTAGAAAGGAAAAAGGAACAGCTTAATGGGAAAAGCTTGCTCTGCCAGGACATGCCCCTGCTCTCTCCCACGGAGAGGTCTGCCATTGTGTCCAGGAGGGCAGGTCCCCTGCTTGTGGTCCCAGGGTGGGACACGCCAAGGCAACCTTAATGGCTCCTAAAATGTCCCAGAATTGGCAATTATTTCCTCTGCCCATGTATTCAATGCATCGCTGAGCAAGGTTTTCCATCCTTAGGCTGTCTTACATCATCCCTCTGCACCAGGTATTGTAATGAGTGCCTCTGCACTGAAGAACATGCTCAGAATCATTAGCTAGTTCTTAGCTTGAAGATTTTCTGCATCTTGGGTCTAATGCCCTGCACTTTCATCTCTGTTTTAATCATTTTATTATCAACCTGTGCAGCTGCAGATGGGAGATTTCCAGTGTCTGGTATTTCTCTTGGTGAAATGTATCTGCTATAATGCTTCCCTTTCCTTTTTTCCCCCCCCAATGGTAATCCAACTAAATTGCATTTAAAACAATATGGCTTTCTTGGTACAAAGGTGATACAAGTAATAAAACGTTGGTCACTGTTCATCTCCCACAACAGTCATGCATTTAGGACCCATTTGATTTCTTTAAAAAAAATCAAGAGAATGAACAAAAATAAGGCATTTTTCTATTTAGCTTTTTTTTCTTTTGCATATAGAAACTTGAAGGTCATGTTTAAACCCAAGATGAACTCAAACGTGAAGATTAAATACTTCATATAGAAAAAGAGATGCCAAGGTTTTTAGGGAAGCATGAACACACTAAGAAGCTTGAAGTTATGGGCAGAACAGCAATGAAGCAGCATCTTAACAACAATGTTCTGATAACACTGCAGGAGTCATTAGTTTATAATAGAGTTTATTTCAACCTTATGTGAAAAGGTTCAGCAACAGAGTAGCTATAGCTATCAATTTCTGAAAAAACTACAGAAGTTTTAGGGAACTTATCTGTAGGTGAGTTTCTCCCATAAAGCTGTTATTAGGCAAAATAAATTCACCTGACGCACTACACACAGTACAGGCATACAAGGCTGAGGTGAATGAGGGTTATTAGAGCAGTCAGAAGGCTTCTGTCCTGATGCATCTCTCAATTAGCTACAAACCTCAAGGCACCACAATCAGTAGCTGCAGGTGATGGAAAGCTTGAGCAGTCTACAAGGAAACTGCTGTATTGCTTTACAGGATGATCCCATGAAAGCACCATTGAAGTTTGAGAGGCTATAAGAATATTTGTTTGAATATCTTTCATCAGAGTTGGTGTTTATACTGCTGCTAAGCCTGTTAGAATATTTTATTTGGAGGCTGGGACTCCTCCCATGAAACATCTACACTACAGTGTCAGTTCATCACAAGTCTTTGTGAGAACATGTTGGTGCTGATGGCCCTTTCACCAGGAAAGGTTCCTCAGCTCCTGGCCAGTATTCCTCAGCAAAAGCCAAGAGAGCCTCACCGCATAGCAAGGAATTTCCTATTTTTTGGTCAGATCATCAGGAACGTGGGAGAACCAAATTCAAGAGCCTGCACTGTAACTCAGAGCCAGCTGCACCTCCCAGATCCCACGCTACTGGCCCTGCCCTCAGGCTCTGTGTTATTCCTGAATAGGCCTCTTTCAATCTTTTTTATGCTGAATCATTCGGAAGGCCTTGAGTTTTTGTTGGTGCAGAACAGAAAAATGTCTAAAATCTAGAAAATCTTTGTATGTGGATAGCCTGTTTCTCTCCCACCTCTTCACATTGGTTTCTTTTTCTTTAAGCCACTGATTCGGCAAGAATTGGAGATTTTGAGGGAAACTGCATCATTGCTCCTCTTCACAACCACACTGAGAGCTGTAGTATGCCAACCAGACCAAGGCTCTGGAGCTGTTGCTCTGTTCTCAGCTCTGTGTTAACCCACCATCGATATCACATTGTTTTCCTTTTACTCTAAGTCTGCCTAAAGGAATGGCTCCAAACCCCTCATGGAATCTGCTCGTTGCCTTCAGACCTTTGTTTAACATGGGACCCATCACCCCTAGCTGGGTCAGTCACATTTCCAGCCCCTGACTTGAGGCTCCTCCAGCAGCTAGTAGCTTGGCACACAGCCCCAAAACGCCTCCTCCCGTACCTTGGCAGCGATGCCTGAATACTTCAGACATGCCTGGCTTCTCCTCTGGGGAGCAGGGCATGACCAGGCGTTGCAGCCATAGAAAAAGGCGTGGGGGAGGCAGGAGAGGGCTTGTTGCACGTCAATGAAGGGAAAAACTTTGTAATTCATTAAAAATCTCTTTGGAAGACTGTTCAGATTCGGATGATTCCCCCGGCACGCAACCAGCATCAGACCCTGTTGTTTCTCACCAGTTGAAAAGATCATGGAAGGATAAAGTAACTAAGAGGTGAAATCAGATGCTAGTAGCGCTGTCGTCCTTCACTTAGTTTTCCATTCGAAGCTCAATAATAAAATAGAATTTGTGGGAAATGTACCTTTCCAGGTGTGATGTCTGCAGGTATGTGGTGTCTAGACCTGTAAAAGCATCTCAGCATCACAGGTTTGAGGATTTCCATGGGAGCTGAGGTACTACAGAACCTTCACAACACTGCCTTGGCATTAATAAAAAGCCACGGTTGTCTTAGAAAATTCAGGCCTAGAGAAGAAAAAATGCACTTTATTAGCCTTCTTTCCCCCCCAGCAAGATGCTCTTGAGTGGATCCTGAGCTCTAGGAAGGTTTATCCATTTTCAGAGGCTGTTTCAGCTCAAGCCCTTGGCTACATTCATGCTTCATCGGCACGTGCGATTGAAGCACTTGCAGACATGATTTAGTTTTCCACTAGCTCTCTCCCACACTGAGAGCACTGACTCAATGTAAGAGCAGGTATTAGCTCAGATACCCAAACCACACGCTTAACACCTAAATCTAGTGCTTCATTGCTATTTGGACACTATTTCAGGACAGTATTTTGTCCTGAATGCATCCCACTGTACTTGCTCCAGCTCAACTCCTACCCATGGCTTCTTAGATCCCCTGAGATTTGCTCCATCACTGCTCTGGAGCTGGAGGGGCAGGAGCATCAAACTAACCTCAGTGAAGCACAGCCTTCTTCCACCCCTTTCACCCCATGCCTGCCACCAGCTTGCAGTCCATCCCACTTCCACATGATGGGGAAGGGATCGCATGCTTTGCGCCTCTTGCAAGGCATGATTCATCTATGGGAGAGGTAAAAAGAAAAAACAGCCTCAGTTGAGACCAAACCTACTTAGCATCCGAGCAGAGCACTCATGGCTAAATCCATCCATGAAGCATTTCACAGCAAGGGCCAGTGCAAACATCTAGTGACCCTCTTGTGATTACTGTGCCGACGGATGGGCCCCAGCTTCACAGAGCTCACCTTACACATAGTCACGAGAACTCCATTATTCTGCAAATTTTTACTTCTGGAAATGCCATGAGATTATTCCCCTCCTCCCCCCATGAAAAGCCCAAAGCCTCTTCTCTAGAAACCACAAAAACTTCCTCGGTAACTCCCTGCACCCTACACCAATGTTATTGCATTACTCCTGGCACAGGGAAAGAATGAAAATGGGCGAGGGTAAGATATCCGCGTTTCCTCCTGGTTGCTTTTGCTGACTCAGAAATTTGAGAAGAACAACAAGCAGCAGACGGCGTAACCTAACCTTATCATGCTGGAATCCAGTTGTGTGGCTCGCATGGAGCATTTCCAAGGCAAGCTATCACTCTTATTGTTTATGTTGCATCACAGAAAACAGCTGGAAAAACTGTAAACTCCTTAATTTTGATAACTGTATAGAAAGTTAGTTGTTCTACTCGAGAATATTACACAACAGTGGCAAAGACTTTCTTTGAGCTTACAAAGAGAGAGAAAGGCCTTTTTTTTTGTTGAGACTGCTGCAAAGGTTCAGACTTGTTTAAAAAAATAGAAACACTGATGGCTGCCAACTATAATTGCCAAAAATGTGCTTTCAGTTATTAAAGTCCTAATGAGATAAGTAGGGGAAAGGACAGTTTCTTATTTCTTGCTTATGACAAAAAGAGAGACAAAGGAAGAAAAGCAATAGCCTAACCGGTGCTGAGGGGTGCAGATATTCCATGACCTACTGGAAGAAGCTTTAGAGCCATGAGTGCTGCAGTACCAGCCATGCTATTTTTTTTTCCTGAGGAAAAAAACCTTTACTTGCTAATAACAGTAGCGAGGTATTGCCCTGTCTCCAGAGAGGGCAGAGCACATACACAGCCATTTTCCTGTGGCTGCTGAGTGCCTCCTGATGTGCTAGGAGAGGCTGGAGCATGGAGGGAGGAAAGCAATGAAAAGGCAGGTGAGGAACAGCCACATTTTCTCATTTCCTGGCCACAGCTTATTCCCAGCAGCCCCAACGAAACATGTTACTTCTCCTGTGTGACTTACACAGCCACAGCTCAAATCAAAAGGCACCTGGACTACACAGCAAAGCCTAAATCTCCATACAGCCAGGGAGTCCCAGTGGTGAAATAGGATGTGGTCTTCCCCTTAGCATCCACAGTCTCAGGACTAGGGGTGAGAATTGCTGCTGTAGGTCTTTGTATGAGAAAAACACAGCTCTGGAGCCCATTAGCTTTTAAGAGTCAACAAGTGGCTAGGATTTTTGGAGAGCTGGTGGCAGAGGTGGCTCCATGCAGCTGGAGATGGAGGCCAGAAAGGCTTCTATGGCTTTTGTTGGAAGCCACTCTAGGTAGAAAACGCAGCAAGACATTACACCACGTGCACACTCCAACAGCATGGAGACCTCTCTGGTTACATTGGCCAACGCAGGCTTATCCTGCAGCTCTGACCTTCTGCTTGCAAGTATTTTTGCCCCCCCCGCGAGGTGGCCCAAACAACAGGCACACATCTGCTAGGCCAGCAGGCAAGGAGAGCCCTCACTGCAGATCCACGATTCCACCAGCACACCAATACTCAGGGCAGCTTTTTAAATGGCATATTGTTGGCTCTGCCTGTACATGAAGAGAGAAAGGCCAGGTTATAATTCCCCAGCCTGTGCTGTCTAAACACTCATTTCCCTGCTTAGCCAGCCCGCACTTGCTTTGTCCTGTAAACGGCAGCTTAGTCTTTTGTTTCAAGGTTATTCCTAGAATTAGGAACTGAAAGTGGCCCAAGCTATTCAAGCATCTTTTTACAATTACTCAGAGAAATGCTTTTGGAAGTACGGTTTCCTAGAGTGGCTTCAGGTTTGGTTTCTTATTCCTATTTTCATTTTGGCATTGACTAACATCTGGACAAGTATGTGTGTCTGAGCTCACGTGCTGGTCTTTGCTTGGGGATTTGTCCCCAGAAAGCGAGGCAGGAGAACTGATTTGCCATATGTTTTTTGCAACAAGCAAGATGAAGCGTTGCTAACAGCAGAGCAGACAGCCTCAAGGGTCTGAGCCCTGCAGCACCTGGAAGCAGAGCCAGGATGGGAGGAAGAGGAAAAGATGGGCAGCAGCCACTTGCCTCTCACATTTCTGCCTGTAGGGGATACAGGGGAAGGGGCAGAGGAAATGCTGACAAGAGAATAAGCAGCAGATATAAATTAATCCTGGAATCATCTCAAGTCCCATACAGTTTGTAATTACCTATCATTTTCCTGATCCAAACATTCACTCCTCTGAAAGACCCTAATCCATTACCTGCCATGTACTGCCCCTTCATAACTTCCTCATCTGCACTGCAATGCTCCATTAAGCTTTGATGTTCTGGCAAGACCAGGGAGGCTCTGAAATTTGGGATTAGCAAACATCCGCAGGCATGATGTAGGCTCTCCAGCATTAGCACATGTTCCAGCATCTGAGCCTAATAACGGCATGCCAAAATTTGCAAAAGACAGCGAGGTGATTCCTCTATTTTGGGTTGCAATACCTGGGCCAGGAGCAGTATTTGAAGCCAAGGCAGGCTGGAAACACATGTAGTGTCAGCTACAGCTGCTCTGCTAACGGGACGTTACACACCCTGCCATCATCTGGATGCCTCCGTCCTACGGAGGGTCAGTTCAGTTAATACAGAAATTCATTCTAGGGAGAAAGACATTAACCCTTGGGCAATGCTGCCCCAAAGAGGCAACATTCTGGGTGTGTGTCTGCAAGCTTTTTTTTTTTTTAAAAAAAACTGGGCACATGCTATTCTTGAAACAAATCGTACATAAGATTTCCAACCCGTGATTTACGTGTCCTGTTCAGAGACTGAGAAACAGTGCTTGCAGCATGATAGGCTTTAAAATTCAGCCACTCCCCGAGATGTTTGCAACGCTGTCTGTTGACTCCTATGTGTGCACACAGCAGCTACAGCAGGAGTAGAGCCTGTTTGTGTGTACATCTGGACTGAACAGCAGTATCGGAGACAAAAAAAGCACATATCACACTAATCCTTTAAACAAAGTGTTCAGCATCCCTTGCATTAAAAGAAACCTCTGGAGATCCAGAGTAGTAATCATAAATGTGAGTAATTGTCTCTGAGCTGAGAAGGTGCCTTTGCCGAGCTCTGGGCTGGCATTAAATATATGTTGCCTCAGACTGGGGTAATGTCTGTTTATACAGTTCAGAGTGAGGGGGTGTAAGTAGCTCTCCAATTTTGGGATAAACAGCTGCAAACAAAACAAAAAATAGTTTTGTTTTTGACTAATTTGTATTTTCTGAGAGCATGGGGCTTGTTCCTGTTGTTGCAGCTGTAAATTTCAAGGCAGCTGCAAGGTAAAAAACTGAAATTGTACAAGCAATTAGCCCATGGTAATGTCTAATCGCTGCTGGCATCTAAAAAATATGAAACAGCAGGGACAGTTAACTTTGAAAGCCAACTACTGCACAGATGCAGGAACTATGTTCAGGAAGTTTTACTTGGCATATTGATGTGCATTGTAAGAATTGGCTCAAAACACGGTGACATAAAGGCCACAGAACTGTAGAAGAAAGAATCGTGGCTCATCACATCAACATTTGAGCACAGCTCCCAGGAAACCTATTCACATGAATCAAATGGTTCTTAAGGGTCATCAGTCTCCACCACACCGGTTAGAAGATAATTATTCTCAGCTGTCCTGAGTATGCCTCAACTTCATGCTCCTCTTAGCCATGAAGACTGCAGGTGTGATCCTGCATTTGCCACTTGCAGGGAAAGGGATTTTTCCCCTTTGCATGGGCTCTGCATGTGAGCAGTGGCCAGCTAGGCAAATAAAAGTCACAGCATGGCCACAGCCACCTATCTCTGACCCACAGGCACAGGTCCCTGCCACAATGGTGCTGGCCAGGAGAACCAAAGCATCCCCAGGTTGATGAACGCACAGCAAAATGTCAATTTGTTTTCACTCATTTGGTGCTTTATGACTGCTGTGTTCTCCTATGGAGCAGTGGGGTTGGTGCCGAGCTCACCACATGAAAGAGCGCTCCCTGATGTATGAGGATGCTGCTATTGTTTTTCCTCACAAAATTGCAGATGTGGTTTTGTTGCTGTCTCCAGAAGTGTGTGTCTTGGAAAGACGTGCTCCAGGATTTGAAGATGCAGCAGTCGATTCCCTACTTCTCAAAAGTAGCTGTTCGCTCAACTGCTGGAAAATGTTGAGGGAAATCAGGATTTTCTAACTACTGACCCAGAAAACCAAGCGTTAGTATTCTGGGGGCAGATAACACATGTACACAGACCACAAGAAACACCTGTGTTACCCCTGTGGTGGCACAAGAGCCAGCCTTAAGGAGAAAGACCTATCAGTCCTTTCTGCTTCTGGTCCAACCTAATGCTAGCATCAACCTGTGTCAGAACACATCACCTTGCATAGCATACTAAATCCATTCTGGCTTTATTATTACTTTTTTTTCTTTAAAAGTCTTTCCTGCATTGATTTTTATCAGTACAGGCTAATGAAACCAGCGAGGGCATAATAACACTTCTGCACCAACTGCTAGCCCTAAATTTTCAACTGAAGCAAGAAAAAAAGAATAGCACAGAAAGCCACCTAAAATTGTACTAGGAAGTGGAAGAGCAGTTAAATCTCTCTGCAAATCTCCTACCTGCTATATCTCTCTGGTCAGAGAGGGTCAGAGCAACACTGCCTCCACAGAGCCTCCTCCACCAGCAAACAGCAGAGGGGGAGGCATGGATGCTTTTAAAGGGTTTCCTGTGGCCCCCTCAACCCCCTGATGCTCTGCCACAGGTGGGTGAGCGGCAGGCTGCTCCCAGCAGTAACCCGTTAAGCACTGCAGTGCATCACTGGGGCAGGTGCAACCTTCCAGTAACTGGCTTCAGCCTGGATTGATATCTCTGAGGGGTAATCTAGACAAAACCCATCTTTTCCAGTGAATGAACAAGGTGACATCTGTGTGTCACTGCATCCTCTATGATCCTGAGGGTGAGGTGTCTCCAAATGTGCCTCTGGAGCCCTTCCAGCTCTATCAAACACAAGAGGTGCACGGGGGCAAGGAGCTGTGTGGTCGCCTCTGCCCCACAGGCCAGCAGGGTTAGCCCCGCTCTTCCCAGAGCCTGCAGCAGGCACAGCTGCAGTGTCGGTCTGCAGATCTGCTCACGCACCAAATGCACATCCCTGCAAAGCGTTCCCAGGGGGAACTGGTCACTGGTCGGGTCATGAACAGCAATCAGAGCAAACAAGAAGTTGAATGGGCGTTGTGGATGGATGAGTCCCATGCACCATCACTATCACTCTGGGGAAAATTAAGAGTCTGGGTTGCCAAAGACCCCTTCTTCATAATAAGTATGGGTCATTTCTCGAGCTGATTGCACAGCTTAATTAAAATAATTTGAAATATATATATATATATCATTTACAGCTTTAATTTCTGTCTTCTGGGATTCTTTTTCTGGCTTGTTCTTTTTTTTATATATTTTTTTATTTTTTAAAATTACATATTTGTCTTTCTCCCTCAACTGTCATAAGGTTTTATGACTCTGTAAGGCTGAAAGCGGGATTCAACCCAAACGTGATGGTTTTGTTAACAAAATAAATCTGGAAAAGCATCTTGCAAAAATTGTATGGAGAGAGACTCTGTATACAGTATTAAATTTCATTAATTCATAGTTGGGTGTGTTTTCAGGGCAGAGAAAAGGAGATGAAGATCTAAGTACATTTTACATAATCCTCTAACATCACATAAATCATAGAAGCAAAAACCAGCTCCCACAAAACACAATCTGAAAATGTATGTAGGTAAATCTGGTGGTTCTACAAATCTGACGGGATTTTGCTGAGCAAGTCAAATATGTAGGTTCAAGGTTGGCTGAGCATCAGTATTATGTTCTAGTCTAGCCCTACTGTCATATATTTAATCTCCAGTAATTAAACTTCTAAATGAATCCATTTCACAAAACCTACAGTGCATAGAGTGAATCGGTGAGTAAATTTTCATAACCTCCTGTCTGACCCCAGATCAGGGTGGAGCTGCTCTGTGCAATGGCCTCTGGAACAGATAGAGATGTAACTGTCGAAATAAAGGCAAAACTAAATGAAAAAATACAAAGAACTCCCTTGGCTCAGTTTTCAAGTTCTTCCCTTTTACTAAAAAATATTTTCTGAGCACACATGATATTGTTTTGCTGCAGTTCCTGATTAAAAATAAATAAATAAAAAAAAAAGGAAACTGATTAGAAAATTCTGATTAGAAGTAAAAAAAAATATATATAGACATATTACTGCTAACATCTGGGTGCAAAACAAGAATTCACAGTATGGCAGACATGCAGAGAGCAGCCAGTCACCTGGACTGCCTGCTTTAGTGAAATCAGATGAGTTTCACCAAGGCCAATTCCAACACAGGGAGCTGGGAGCAGGACAGGAGGTTGCTGCTCCCAGGGAGAGATCTGCCACAACGCCACAGCAAAAAGGGGTTCGTGTGGTCCCACGAGGGGGGCACAGCCTTCCACAGCTGTGTGGGAGCAGTGCTGCAATGCCACGGACAGTGCTGGTGCTTGGCTGATGAAGGGCATAGAAAAATAGGAGGTGTTTTTCTTTTTCTTTTTTTTTTTTAACATGAGAGGAGGGCAAAGTGAGCTGAAGGAAATGCTTGCTCAGTCCTTGCTTAGAGAGCTTGTTCTTTAGACTAAGATTCAGAAATACTTTGACTACAGGGCAGAAGAAACCTTGGGGAGAAAATACCAGATGCTGAAAGGCTATTTAATAACGAGGGAAGACAGCAAGAATGACTGGGTAGGGACTGAAGCCAGACAAATTCAGATGAGAAATAAGGTATCACATTTTCAAAGTGAGAAGGATTAACTTTTGAAATGAACTACCCAAAGAAGTGATGGATCATCTGTCTCTTGGTATCTTTAAATCCAGACTGGATGCCTTCCTGGAAGACATGTGCAAGCCAAATACAGCTTTCTTGTTGGGTGAAGTTAAACATCCTGAGACGTGAGGGGGGTAGTCTGGGTAATCTAATGGTCCTGCCTAGCCTTTAAACTCTCCTAATGTGTGACTCAATGGACACATTAATACCCTTGTTTTAAAATAATAATTTTAAAAGAGGAAGGTTTCTTTCCCCCACCTCTTATACAGCATGGCCTGAACCCATCCAACACCTACGCCTTGTGTATCCCAAGGTGGCACGTACCTGTCAGCTCCCCTGCAGTCAGCCCTCCCTGCTGCATGGGTGCTAACTCCCTTTAGCTCTCCCTATTAAGAAACAAGTTCATCCAGAACAACACTGGTAAGAACTTTCAGTAAATTCAAGCACAACTTAAACTTCAGTAAGAGAATAATAAAGAGACACCTGAAGGGAGAGGCTGGAAGTGTGCCCCGAAAAGTCAGACCTCTAGGCAGGCACGGCAGCAGGAAGGGCAATACTTCCATCAGTGATGCAGAGTGGCAAACCCAAAAATTCTTCCTCAAATGTCCAGAAAATTAGCAACATGTGGCAAACAAGACCACGTAGTGCTACCCCCCCCGGGTTTCACTTTGGTTTTTATCCATTCCATGTGTTGCTTTCTTGCCATCTAGAAACTTAGCTCTCATTTATCAGCATTTTCACATTTCACTTCTGGACACTGCTATCCATGCATTATCCAACCTTTTTATCTTGCTGTTTGAACTGTGTTCTGCAGCTCTGTTTCAGTTTTACCATTCATTCATCAGCATGAAGTTAAACAATTACTAAACAACTTGGGTAGCTGGCAAGCAGCGAGGAAGCAAGATCCATTTCTGCCCAGAGGGAAGAAAGATTTTATACAATAGCATGGCCTTTGTTTTGCATCTCATGGGCAATGCTATTGATGTGAAGGTTATATCACATTATGTGCCAAACCACTTGAGCTGGTTTCAGATTGCAGCTCCCCTTGGGGTATTTCCACTCGATATATAAGAAGATAACCAGATCTGCTCGCTGTCCACTCCTAGCCTGGACGGTGCTTAGTCAGCTCCCCCAGACTTGGCAAGCTGAAGCGAGAAAGCAGAGCTGCACTCCCCCCGTTATTACCATTTTATCAATGATCATTCCTCTTAATGCTTTGGAGCACATTGCAAAACAATGAGCAAATTGCTTGTTTTCCTGCGGTGAACAGAAAGCGGCTACATGACCGTAAAACACAATGCCCTGTATGTGTCAACGTATTCTGCTTGTGTCTGCAGAATAGCAATACGTTCTTTCAGCTTTAATTTCTGACCACAAAACTGTTGACTTTCTTGCTGCAAAGAAATGGATTTTGGGTGCATGACACAGATGCAGTTCTGCTTCCCACACATCGGGAACATTGGGATTCAGGGAGCTGACCTGTGCCACCTTTTTTTATTTTGTTTTATTAGTATTATCCAGTTAGCATTTCCCACTACTAGGAAATACAATATAGATAACGATGATCTTAGCTTTATTTTATAGACCCTGATTTTTCCCCCTGAAGCTTTATTTTATATTGTAATTGCTATTTCGCTTTATTCTTGCACCGTGCTAAAGTGAAGTATCAAAGAGATTTTTTGCAGAGCTTGATATCTAGTGGAATGACTGCTGCTGGCGTGCTTGGGCTGAGCATTAACTCCAGAAACAAAGTGTGAAGAGGGGCTACCCTGCTCAGGGCCACTCCACGGGCACGTCCGAGCAGCCACAGCTCAGCAGACAGGATGCGTGCTCTGACCCGGGGACGCTGTCCAGACCTCGTGCTTGGAAGAAGATGGGAACGGGGTCCACAAGGAGGAGTTTAGGATTTTGTTGATTTAACCCTCTCAAGCTGTTTAAAAATAACATTTCCTGTACTTAAAACATATCTCTGCTAATCCGGCGTCCCTTGGTCTTTTATCACATTTTTTTCTTTTTTGGGTTAATGAGCTCTCAGAAAACAACTGGAGGCATGTAACTGCTCTAGCATGAAGCTTTGGGTTTAAGGGACTGGACCTTGGGGCCCCTCTGTCCAGGAAAGATGCCAGATATGGGCTTTTGCCTTGAAGGGTATCCAAGAGATGCAGAGATGGTTATGGGATCAATAACCAGAGAGGGTTTCTCTAGCATGAGGGGCCAAGCCAAGGTTAAGCACTGCTGGAGACAGCCAACAAGTCCAATCGGGATCTGGTGGCAGAGTATTAGTGTCAAACAAATGTCACGTGTGCTAGGGCAATGGAGTCCATAAAGGTTTTACCCTAGTGCCCCGAGTCTGGAAATTTAAGAGGTCATCTGGAGACTACAAAGGGAAATGCCTTAAAACTTGAGGCCATTACTAAAGGGCTGAACTAAAAACCTTGCTAAAGAGCCTGAAAGCACTGACAAATCCTTCATCTGAACTCCATGGGCTGGGTTTACTGATGGTCAAAATCAGAATTGCCTTTCTTTTCTAAAAAAATGTGCATGCGAGCACTCATCTCAGTTCAGGAGACTCAGCAGCTTCAGGTCCTGTTTCTGCTCATTACAGGCTTTTTTATTTTTTTTTTTTCCTCCCTCCTGCTGGAACTGCTTAATTTATATGACCAGCAAAGCATTCACCGGATTAAAGCGCCTGCCAGTATAATCTGGTAGTCGGGACAACACTGGGGAGATGGAAACCCCCGTGCAGGTCTCCAAACCAAGCACAACAAGGCCTCCTGCATTTCAGGGAGGCATCACAGCAATTTCTGAGCCAAAAGTCCATCCTAAGGAAGCGCTTCCCACCGACGTGTTATTGAACCTGGCGTGTTTCCATTAGTCAGCTTCGCACAAAGAAACCCTGGTGCAGGGGGATGCTTCTCACTGGCTCTTATCAAAGTCAGCAGAAAGGGGCCATGATTTTGTCCCACTTCAAGCACAAGTTCAAAGGCATCTTTGACTCAGAGTATCTGCGAGAAGATGTGGCCAATGTTTGTCAGCAATTAGACTGCGTTGCTTATCAGAAAACACAACAAAATAGACTTATTCTGTTTTCTTGCCTCACCCAATGCATTCTTATTGTTTACTTTGATTCAAGAAGAGAAACAATGGAAAAAAAAGTTCACCAAATGTAAAGTTTGCTGATGTTTTTCACAGAAATATTTGCCACTGGAGGTCAACTCCGCATTTCCAGCGGTAATTTAATAACCTGAGTCTATCATATTGGAAATCCCTCTGGACTCTTAACAAACTAGACAGACATTCATGGGTCATTTTAGAAACATCAGCATGCACTTTGAAATGACTCCAGAATCCCCTCTGTGCTATAGATTCTTGTTGGACAAATTGTCCCTGAATCTATTTTTTTTTTTTCCACAGCGTTACGAGAAAGTGTTGGTTTATCCAGCTAGAAAGGTCTAGCTGTGGTCACACGACAACACTGACGTTTGGCAGAGCACAGCAATGTTCATTGAGAAAACAAAGGAATAGACAGGAAGCCACCTGAGAAAGATCTTTTTACTGAAAATTGTCCAGGATAACAATAAAATTTAAAATCACTCAGAAAGCAAAACCAATGTTAACAACGGTTTAAGTGAGTCTCACCGTTCAGCCTGCCTGAAACAATGATCTGTGCATTTCTTGAATGTCTTTTACTTCTTTCAATGCATGTGTTTTTGTGGCGAATTTCCTTCTTTTTATCATAAATTTAAAAAGGAAACTTTGTTTGTTTTTTTTTTTTCGTTCCCCCTCAAAAAATTGAAGTGCTGAAACCTAAGACAAAATAGCTGTCCAAGTCGATGCAGGCTGGATTTGTCAGCCTGCAGATTACGCGGGGCAGCTGGCAGGCAGGAGCTGAGTGGGCACGCAGGGTCCCCGTTGGAGATGCTTGAGGCCAAGTGCCTTTTTGGCTAGTCCAGACTCTGCTGGCTCCTGGAGAAGAGCCTTGGGGCAGCACCACTGCCTTTTTTGATCAGAGGATCTGGGCAGGAGCCAGCTGCTGGCCCAAAAGAAGAGGAGCAGTTTTCATCCTCCCTCATACCTGTATCACGAGTAAGGGTCACCGTTAATTCTCTTGTCTCCTCCTAGAGCAACACACACATCTAATATATATTTTTTTAGTAGATGAGAGGAGGCCCTATAAAATGAGCATAACCTCTAAAAAAAGCTCCTTGCATTGCTCCAGACAATATGCAGCCTTTTTGGGATGAGCTGGCTGCGGACCTTGGCTGGAATTACACTAATAAAACAAGAGCCCAGGCATCCTCCAGCTGCCTCGGGAAAGCTGTCCAGCGGCCAGAGGTAAATCCGCCACCTGCGGCTGCTGCCGAGGGGCGTGCGGTGGTCTGTCTGTCCGCCTGGCTGTCCGTCCCTGCCGGGAGAGGAGCTCCGCACAGGACAGATGGCTTTTGTTCAGTGGGTGAGGACGGGGTGGGTTTCTCCGGGGCAAGAACTGGAAGTGTGTCCCTGGATAGTCTCTGGAAGCGCGTGGGTGTCTCTGCGGGCTCTGAGGGCCCGGCTCCACAACATACTTAGGCACATGTGTAACCAGACGTGACGTCCAACAGAGCGCTGCCAGTTCCAGCAGGATCCAAGCAGCTTCCAGGATCCCAGCTTTCCAAGAAGTTTTTTTTTTTTTTTTTTTTTTTAAGACACTGAAACCACGTCTTTTCTATTAGCTGGATTAAACTCACTTTGAGGTAAGGCAGGCCCTACCCCCCACGAGGAAAATTATCCATAAAACAAGGTAAGAGATTTTGCACTGCTAAATACCGCCCAGTTATAAAAACAGAATTAATTCAACTCCGAAAAGTTGTGAGAAATTCTGAGCAAAACCAGCAACAATTATAGGTACCACCTCATACCACAGCTAATTTCCAGCAATTCCACTTTACATTCCTTGACCAGCAGAGCTTATTGAATAACGAAATCACCAGGTGACACACAATCGAATTGAGAAGCCTTGAATGTGAATGAATATCGGTTTCCCAATTCTGAAAGGAATTTAATCATGTAAACTTTCTACCAGACTCTAGAGACAGCTGAAAAGCAGCGATACCCTTGGGCTCATCTTCGTGGCACTTTCACAGGTACTGAATGAAACCCAAGCTGCTGCCTGACAGGAACTTGAGCACAGGGCACAGCTCCTACAGATTTTGGAGGAAAAAAAATCTCTTATTGTCACCATGTAAAGTAGCCTTTTCTGGCTGGGATTCACACGTCATTAAAATGGACACATCATTAAAGCAGACACTTCATTAAAATCAGAAAGACATTTATAAAAGAGTGTGGGATAGCTTATTAAAACTTTACAGAGGAGAAATCAATTACAATCCTAATAAAACAAATATTTTTTTTCATCTAATAGTATCCAATCCACATTGTATTGTAAACAGTGTTTTCTCTTGTATAAAGACAGTGTTTCTCAGAATAAAAACAACTTAATTGCAATAATGACTCACATTTCAGCTGCAAAGCTAGACATGCACGTTTCCTGAATGTGCCAAATAGGCGAGATACTAGTTAGCCTTGGTATGTAGTTAGAAGAACATGCTTAAACCACATGTCAAATCAAACAGGAAAGTTTAATTATTTTTGTGTGTCCCAATATTCACTCATTTAACACATATTAAAATGAAAGTGTATCAAAAAGCGTTCGTGATTCATCCATAGAGTGAATTTACCCACCATCTGAAATGATGCTGGAAATTTTAAAGAGTGTCAAAGCATACATTTACTCACATATATTTTCCTTCTTATATTTGAAAATGCAGACTACGGCTAAATAAATGACAGATTTAATCAGACAAGTTTTAAAGTGAAACCGTGAAAGATCTTCCATTTTGTGCTGAAAGCCATTGTAAGAGGAGCTGCACAGAAGCAGCTTGTGATCTGCATTTCCTTAAACGTCGTATCAAGTGGCTTCCATGCAGATGAATAGTCAACACAAAATTTAGAGGAACTTCACTTGTCAGCAATAATTACTACCTGAAAAATTTTTGAACTTGGTAAATTAAAACTTTCCTTGCTGAATTTGCATTTTTTTTCATGTCGGGGAACATTCACATTATTCATTCAACTACATCACATATGATAAACATACTTTTCCATAATACCTTTGAGGCCCTCCTTAAAGAAACTACTGAACCAAGGCCCAGCCCCATGAATCACAGAGCCATTGCACGGGAGCTGGTGGAGAAAGAGCAGCGTGAAGAGGATCGCTGCTTTCCAGCAGCCCAGGCTTGTGCCAGATCAGTGACTGCATTACCATGGCCTGATGTAAACAGAAAATATATTTCCTGTCCTGGATTACATGGCAGGGAATGGGGGATTTGACTTGTAAATGAGGGGAAAATAAAAGGCTAAAGCCTCCAAGTCCACACAACTGCAAGAGGTTGAGTAATGAGCCCATGTTAGAAATGCTTGCGGAGATGCACGCTTCCAACAAGCTGCTTTAAAAAGAGCACTTTGCACATTTGCCATCAATACACCCCGGGGATGCCCTACAGAACAGCAATATCTTGTCTTCCAGCCTTTCCAGGGAATAAACACTGGGCCTCAGGCGGGTGTTAGCTGGTGATGGATCTGCGCCCACCTACCAGCTGCGTCTGTTTACGGGGGATCTGCTCCTGCTAAACACAATGCTGCGGTGCTGCCGTTACACGCCATGGGTCAAGCAAAGCTGGCGTGAGCCTTTCCTGCCTCTTCATCGCTCAGCCCTGCCAGAGCCATCTGCATCTGTTAGCCCAACTGATACCTATTAACCTGCTGCCCCGAATGCAGAGGCACCCGTGCAATCTGCAGGTTAATCCTTGCAAGGCATCTTAACGTGCTTACAGCAGGGCTGTTATGACCAGCGGTGTACAAAACTGCTGGCAGCAGGTTTGCGAAGATAATGTCTGGGCTTTTGGGTGGGACATGGGCTTACAGAGAGGGACCAAGGGAGAAGAGGGTGGTCAAGACCTCTCCGATGACATTTCTGCATCATTTGGCACAAAGAGGCAGGAGCACAAGACAGACCTGCGTTAGGATACATGGGATCGCTGCTGTACATGGCACCAAAAGTGACCAGTCTGAGCTGCTCAATACTGCGAGGATCTTCATTGCTGGGATCTTGTTTGAAGCCTGCTCTTACACTTCTGGCTGTCAGATTCCACTTAAAAACTGTATTTCATTCTCACTTTGTAGATACAGCATCTGTCCCGCTTGTTCTACTGGGGGGAGGGAGGGAGATATGTAATTAAGTGCAAATAGGGTTCTCATGATGCAATACAGACTCACATAATACTTCCCAGGTGCCACTGTCTCAAACGACTTGGCAGGAGTTTCCCAGTTGCGAGGCAAGGATTTAGGAATAGCAGCGAGCTTGTGTGGTCCTGCAGAGCGCTCCTCACGTGCGCTGCTCCGACACCGTGCCTGGGAACGGCTCTGCAAGTCCCCGCTCATGGCTGGGCTGGTATTTTGAAAGGAAGTTTGTTCTAGTTTTTGTGCTCGCCCTGCCCTTTCCCTTAAGACATCCTCCACTTTAAAACCAAATTCCCTGAGTTTATCACAGGGTGATAGTGCTGTCAATCCGCTGCAAGTGGCTGGTTTGTGTTGTGTTCAAGAAACACAGCATTAGGACTGAAAAAAAAAAAAAACAACAACAACAAAAAAACACCAAACCTTAAGTAATCCTTACAGAAAGCAAAATGTAGACGAGTACAGTAGGCTGCATCAAAATACAGCAATTTAGGAGGAGCTGACTGGTTTGCCAGCTGCAGACACTTTGCAAACTTTCTGCAGACAGTTTGACAGTTGCAGAAAGATGGAGAATGAACTGCCACCAGACTGGGATGAGGGATGTGGCTTCTGAGTCTGCAAAGAGACTGAGAATGGGCCACGCTGCAATTTCCACCTCTCCCAGGACAGACGTTTCCTCTCTGCCATGGCCATACTGGGTACGATAGGCTTATTTTTCTAGCAAATTCTCAGTTGATGAATTTCAGCTGCTTATCACAATCTTTGCCTTTTGGCTGGACCCCAAAATCATTTTAGCTGTTGGCAATGGAAATTGAGATAGGTGCTATGTTATTTATTTATTTTAGTTAGTAAAAGTACAAGCCAGCAATTTCTCTGCAAAATGATTGCTCATCCCAGACTAAGTTCCTGCTACTGCTGCTCCTGTCTGAGGCGTGGCAGGTGGCTCAATACGTTGATAATATGCTGCAAAGTCTGACAAGGAGCTTTATCAATCAAAACAAGCCCCGCTGTTCAGCCTAACAGGAAAGTTCAATCACTCTCCTCCGGTGGAATCAGTCGACACGGAATGCTTTCAGCCCGAGATAATGTTAGGCTGCAGATTTGGATCTGCTCTCGCTGCTCCAGGGCTATTTATATCTGTGTACCTCGAGGGTTTACTAATTAGCAGCCTTCTTCCACACCCTTTGATATCATTAAAGTAATCTCAGTGTAAGCGACTAGCCTCTGATGATATCTCCGAGGGGGTGGAGAACAGCTGGAATCGTTTGAAATAGCATCGCTGGAGCACTTCTCCCCGAGCAGCGGCGGCAAGACCGCAGGAGTTTTGCCTATGGAAGCAAAGCCAGCAACGCACCCTGGCTTGCTCAGGGTGGCTGCTGGGCTGTGACAGAGCTGACTTCAGCTGGGTCCAGGATGTGTAGGTACTAAGGGGTTAGCACGGACTTTTTCCAGAAAAACTTCTTTGAGAAAGCAGCTGAGAGCTCTGTGTGGCCTGCCTGGAATTACTCAGCGGTTCCCACACTGTGCAGACTCTCTGGGCCCCAGCTTCCCACACCGGAGAGCTGGGATAACTCATTTAGAACCCAGATCTGGTGAACTCTCATCTCAGGTAGTGTCTAACAACGCTCTGGGTGAGGTTTATTTAAACCACAATTGCTGCGTTTTTTTTCCACATTACTCGCTCTGCTGCTCCACAACACGGGTTAATTTAAAGGCCTGTCACTAACCGAGCAACGCACCCTGCACAGCACAAAGCTGGAGATGGGAAAAAGTTTTCTCCGTGCTACAAATGCACTTCAGACCAGGGCGGCTCTGCTGCCTTCCGATCGCAGCTCCTACTCAATAAATGAGCCCTTGTAGGAAAACATGCGGTTTCCAATAGCCGCTTTGATATCTGCCATTAATTCCCTGCTCTCGCTTGCGTGGTCTCTTAGCAACTTTCTGCCCTTTGCTCCTTTTTATTCTTGTTCCTGTTCAAGCACTTCCTTTTGTTGCCGGTCTCTTGCTCCCCTTCAGGACCGCTTTAGAGAAAGCTAATAAAATCCTTGTGCAGATAGAAAGAACCAGATACAAATGGCTATGTGAGCATATTTATGTTTATAGCATGAAGCAGGAGAACAGGCTGTCCTGGGTTCTGGTTTCCAACTGCAGCATAAATCCATCAGCAAATGTGTTACAACCCCGGAGAAGGAAGCAGAAACACAGGAGCAGACACTGCAGGACATCCACCGGAGCCGTGGTTTCGAGGACTCCCCATCCCTGCTAATTCTTGAGAAGTGTGAAAGATGCTTTCACCCTGAATTAAAAGAGCAGGTTTTATTTTTTTTTATTTTATTTATTTTTATTTTGGTGGTGACTGCAGAAAGGAAGGAAGCAGGGACCAATACCAGCACTAAGGACCTGGTACCGTGCTTGAAGTCCTCCTTGGTCATGAAAGCACCAGGTGGCCCCAGAGCAGTGTCCTGGGCCATGCACAGAGCTTGCAGCCCTCTGACCAGCCACCTGGCTGGCATTTCTGGGAGCTCGCCTTCTGGTCCCCCACCCTTTGATTTGAGCAGTTACTGATTCAGGAATATCACCCCCTCTTAGTCGCCCAGGGAGATCCATCTAACTCATGAACAGAGAGCTAACTTCCCTTTGCTAGGCTTGGTGCCCACTCTTTCCCACAATTTCCTGCAGCAAGCAGCTGTTTCCAAAGGGAAAGCTGGCACAGGTGGCTTCTCCGAACAAAGGAAAAGACATGACAGTGCTTTTCGCTCTCTCTTCTTCCCCCCCCTTAACTGTTTTGTATGCAGAGCCATGCTAAGAACAAACCCCATGACAAGCTAAGAGGATCATTTTGTCTGACTCAGGGAGTCCATCCCCGTTCTGGTGGAAAGAGATGACAGCAACATGTGCAAGAAAGCCTGGCTGAACTGAAGCCTTAATGCGAGATGTTCACATCTTAATAGACTTTGAGATAAATGGCCTTTTCTCATCTCCCATATGGTTTTGCTTTCCATGCAGCAAGTGAATCATAACTCCGCCTGAAGGAGAGGAGCTGTCCGGCCACGGAGCTGGGAGCGGAGGGAAGGGGAAGTAAAAGGACAGGAAAATTGGAGGGGGAGAGAGACCATCTCTGGAGAAGTCATTGTGCTAATGAGGAGCGACAAGGTAAAGATGATGGAAGAACTAACGAGCAGTGCAGTCGGCAGAGGAGAGCCTGCCCAGCAGTTAGGGTGAAAGGCAATGAATCCACCTGCAAAGCCACCATCCCCCTGGGGTGCTGCACTCTCAGCTGGGTTTGCACCAAACACCCTCACCTTGAGAGGCTGAGCTTCCAGCCCCACGTGGGTCCATCTCACTCTCCCCTTTAATATTTTCTGTACTTTCCACTAAACTCCTGGTTTAGCCAAGAATGTAAATACAGGCTTTCCTGGAGCTAAGTAAGTAAATCCTACAGCAGTCAGCGTGCTCCAGGCCAAATGCATGCTTAAGCACTCTGCTGGTTTGGGGTCTCAGGGGAAAGGTTTGAGGGGAGGTTGTCTAATTGCCACTGACGTCAGTGGGAGTTTTGCTGAGGATGTCACTGGGGCCGTGATCTCGTTGTTGCTCTTGAAAAAAAAAACCTAGAAGCAATGCATGAATGGGCCGTGCTCCAGCAGTATACTTACACTACTAACACTGCGTGTACGGAGTAAGTTGGGAGCTCCAAACACAGTCTTTCACCCTAGCAATGCCTTATACGCTAACATATTGGTTATCAAGGTTAAAAAGATATAAAACATATTAAAAGCCAAAGCTAATGCACTCAATGAGAGGGCAGATCTATGCTTCAAGAAGTCTTCAGTTTTATAAACCAATTTAGCCCAGGTCTATTAAGGGCTTTTCCTGGTGACAGAGTGAGAGCATTTTCTCTGCTATAATCATATCAGCCTGTATTCTGGGTTAATGGAGATGAATATTACTGCCAGATTTTCTTCTTTCCCTGGATGTAATCTAATGCCAGATGGTTCTGAAGGGGTATTAAATCCCCCATATGCATGACCTCCCTGAGGTTTTTATCATTAGAACCTTAAAATAATTCAAGGAAAGCTTTCCCAAAGCCTGATCATAAACCTCCTAATGAGGCACTGAAGTCACAAAGAAAATCCTCTTGTTAATTCCTGTTTGGTGTTTTTCCCCCTTTATGACAAATAAGCAGGAATTCACAGTAACAGAGATGCTTTTAAACAGTTTCAGTGGAAAACACATAAAAATGAGCATTCAGGTTAACAGTTCAGGTTCCCAGCAGGGTCTGGAGATGCAGTAACTGATCAGCCATCTTCAGCCTCTAATGCAAGGCCCAGTAACGTCACCTTCCATCACAGCAAGTACAGCTCACTCTGTCAGCAAGTGACTGCTTTATTCCTAAAGTAACGTAACACCTAGTGTCAGAATAAATATGATCCAGTGTCAAGACAAGTGGCTGAAATTGGACCTCGTCTATTTAATAATACAAGGACTAACATGAACACCATCTTCACCCTAACTTGAGTTCAGCTACAGCAGCTAAGTTCCCAAAGGTTTTCCTCAGAATTTTCTGCCCCTCGTCTGCACAGGGTGGATGGTATGTTTTAATGATCTTACGTTCAGTTTGCTGCTTGCTGTTTACTGCATGGCACCGTGCCTTACTTCTGCGCTCAAGCAGCAGTCAGCAAGACAAGATTGTTTGGAGCCTCATGGGCTTTCTGTACTTCTCATTAACAGGTCATCCAAAAAGCAACATAAGTATTCCTGCAGTTAAATCACATGCTGTGAGGATAGGGAGGAATGAAAAATAATCAGATTAAAATAAAATAAAAAAACCCACCACTTTGGGGTGTCCAAATCAACCAGAATCCTTGTGTTTTTTTTTCAGAGGCTTTTACACTGTACATATAAAGCCCAGCTTTTATTAATACTTATTGCAACTGGGAATACTCAACGCCTGCAAAACCCAACCCTTGGCCAGAAACACAAAAGTAGGCTTCAGGTAACTGAGAAAATTGAATCCAGTTCATCAGGGTAGCAATTCAAGTGCATAAGACCTTAATCGTGGGGTGACCTTGCCTTGCCCTGAAGCCCCAGATTCACCTCCCATCACATAGGGAGGAGGAATCTAACAGACAGCATCCTTCCAGGATTCAGAGCCGCTCAGGGCAGCAGAAGGCCAGCAGAATAAGCAATCAAACCAGCCCTCTCCCAAAAAGGAGTACCTGATCGCACCCCCAAGCTCATCTCTCTGTGCAGTACATAGCTCCCTGGACGAGACACATTCTTGCAGGCTGGACAACATCTCCCTGTCCACACACAGTGTGTCAGCAGGCATCTGCAGTGTGTTGGCTGAGATTCAGGCAGTTTCTTGAGGGTTTAGGGAGGGACAGGAACCCTTTGTCATGGCAAGGGCTCAGAGATGAAGCCCTAAGCTCCAAACAAGCACTGGTGAAAGCAAGATCCTGGTAGACAACAACTCACTTTGTTAAACTCGTCAGTACAAGTCTGCCCCTCTTACCTGCAACCCAACCCTTATCCCTATTTCCTAATTTACCCTAATTCCACCCCTGCCTCATACCCACTCTTCACGTCCAGGTGGCCCTCCCCACGCTGCCTCCAGCCTTCTGTCCCATTTGCTACTCACTTCATTCACTCTCACAGTTCCTTATCAGCCTCGTTAGCAGCCCTTTGGCTCACAGCATCACCTCAGAGTCCCATACTGACTCCGAGCCTGCTTTGCCATGGTCCACCCCCTGCTCACCCACCCTTGCTTCTCCCTCTGCCCCTGCTTTGCTCCCACATCCCTCTGCTTTGCTCCCACATCTTCACTGAGGACAGCCTGTCCCACCGAAAGAGGTAACAATTTTGTTGGTAGGGTAGATTCCCAAAGACTTTAGGGCCAAAGACTTTGCTGGGATTGGAAGACATCAGGACCGAGAATGGAGCACGACCAGGCCTGGCAGCATTTGCCCCCATCACCTCTTTGTGTCTCTCCCTGGACCAGAGCAGCAGAGACAAGAATGAGTACAGGAGAAAGCAGTGACAACGTGCAGAGCTTTTCATCCTGCAGCCTGTGAAATCCTGCCCTGCGTCTCGTCTTTTACAGCCGCCTCCAAGTTATTCGTTCTCAAAGCCAAAAAAAAAAAAAAAAGAGTTGACGGTTTCTGTCCGCTCCTCGGATGCCACGCTCCAAATGAAGAGAGGAGCAATGCTGCCACCAGCTCTGGTGGGGAGGGACCTGGTGGGGCAGGGACAGGGGCTGCTCCGTGCCCCCGATGTGCCGGGGGGGCAGCGGGGGCCGGAGGACTTCTCCCGCAGCACTTTGGGGACATAGCGATTTTACTAAAAAAGGAGCTGGGAGAGCTGCAGTCCGGCCAGGGCTGCGGAGGCAGGGCTGGCTCTGCCTGCATCGCCGACAAAGTTGTGGCTACATGAGAAATATTAGCAAATTGTAACATTTCCCTTTATAGCTGTGCTGCAGACCGTGTTTCCACATTGCTGCACAGCCTGCTTTCCTTCGCTTTTTGTCCCTCAGTGCAATTTGACAAGTTTTTTTCCCCCTTAATATGTGGATTTATTTTATGTCACTGAGCGCTGGCAAGGACGGAGAGACTTTTAATTTGCAGTAATCTGAATTCTCGAAATAACAAGCTACAAAGGTCCGTGATTAAATGCGGAGCGTAAGATATCTGCAAGAACAAGTACTCTGTGTTCCTTAAAAGATCGTTTAGATAATAGTGACATAACCTGAGTACCCGGTCGCGGTCCACTTTAATCAGGAAATATGCCTCTGGAGCAGAACCATCCAGCCTAGGAAAAGAAACAGAAGTAAAGCCCCTACCAGTAGGAGAAATTAATGCATTCCACTTAGACAGAGATTAATTATTATGAATCAGTCCAAAAATACATTTGCCCCAAGTGGGAGTACACGCTTTTCTATTCATCAAGTTGCTTTCAAATAATCATTAAACATCTTAAGACAGAAGATGATTTTGCTAACCCAAAATAAACATTGCTAAAAGTTACAAAATGAGGAATATCTTTTTTTTTTTCCTTTTTTTTTTTTTTTTAATGTCTGCAGCATTTTGACCAAGGGTGGTTGCCTGCAAGTGAGATAGACAGAACATCTGCTGGAAGAAATGTGTATATGTGCAGAGGACTCTGCTAATTCTAGTATATTTCTTCTTGTTTGCCTGTCAATGTTGATTTTTCCATATCATTTTTAACTCCCAAGTCCCTGAGTTAAATTTATATTTGCTAATAATTTTGTCCTGTTAGAGATCTTGACTATAGTCTCAATGACATCTCAAAAGGTTGTAAATCAGAGTTAAAGGACAAAAATCACTTTTGTGGTATTTTGCAGAAGGATGATGATTTTTTTGGTGTGGTGGGACAAGCACTTGCAGCCTGGCTCCCTTGCATCACTGGTCATTTACACTCGATTTTCCGTGTGTCTCTTGGTAGTCCTTGGCAGATTCGTCCTGGTGGCAATGCTCTGGCTGAACATTCCTGGGTAAGGGAATGTGCAAGAACAACAAGTTAGGCAAAATAAAAGGGGAGGGGGAGAAAAAAGAAAACAGAATGCAACGTTAAAAAACAGCAGGAAACAACTGTGTTGCCGACTGGAAAGTATTATTTTTTTTAACTGAATTCACATATGCAGAAAGTTTCTCCTGTGAAACATTCCCCAAACCATTGTTCCACATCCATGGCTCAATACTTCTGGTGGACGAGGAATGAGAAACTTCTTCCCTTTGGCTTTGCAGGGCCAGGGTGAAGTGCAGAGCAGGCAGATATCATCTATTATTTAACCAGCAGATCCTGTGATGTTAATGAGGTTGACTCCACAGCTACCTTTATCTGGCAGAGTAAGAGATGGGCCTCTAGCTACAGCATTTTCAGCAGTCCTCCTTTTCTTCAGTATTAGACTCTTATAATTTAAGGTTTAGTACTCATCCAATCTAAGCAGTGCTGATAGGCAGTGCTTCCACTGATGCTTTTTCCATTACAAAATAATGTTCTACCCAAACATACTTTGTTTGACACCAATAAATCAGGGCAGCTCTTTTAATCAGATCTTAGATTGAACTAGGCCAAATCTTTTTTAAAGCTTATAATATTTGGTGACTTTTCAAAGAAAACCCTTTTTATTTTTATTTTTTTATTATTTTTTTTTAGTGGCACAGCCCAGCACTCCCTGTTCCTGGCAGCAGCTCAGAAGCGCTCTGAGAAATGCATCTCTTGTGGCAGCTCTGACCCAAATGAAATCGAGAAACCTTGGAAATCTCACGGGAGATGGATTTTTGTGAGTTTTCCAATTTAAACAGGTGGAGATAAACTAAGATAAGTGTCCGAGACAGATCTGCAACATGTGGAACGTTCATCTCTAACCAGAAATGTCTCTCTCTATTTTTATGGCCTTACCCCTTATTTTTTTTTTTTTTAATGAGATAAGCCTACTGACACTTGATTAATGGTGGAGAGAGTAATATAAAAGAGTGAATGGGGAAAATAGATGTAGTAGAAAGGAGCCTTCATTCTTAACTCTGATGAACACTAGCTTTCCAAAGGAGAGATTATTTTAATTGGCCAGCTAATGCCTCAGGAAGGGTTTGAAATGACAGGGAGAGGTTCTCCAAAAGCCCAGCAGTTCTGATGCTTTTCGCAAGGAACAAGGACAAAGAGAAGAGACACATAATGCTTGTTTCTGTTACTTAGATATTTAAAATGTGTTGCTTCAAATCAGATCTTAAGTTCTTCTACCATATTCACTATGCCAAAAAGAGAAACAGACAGCATCTTTGTTTTCAGAACAGCTTTCTCAAGTCATACCACAGTTTATTTTATGACTTCAATATCCTCTATATTTCTTTTACTCCATTTCTTCATTATGAACTCAACATTAGCAAGTGTTGCTAAGTAACATCCTTTAGGCCCCTATAATTTTGCTACATGACTGCACTATAACCATACATTAATACTTCGTAAAGCAGTAACTATCAGCAATAAGCACTATATTACTTTAAGGGAAACCACAGTATGTTCTCATTATAGCTGTACATGCCTCCGAATTGCACCCATCAGCAGGGTAATTCACCACTGCCAGAGGCGAAGGTGAATAAGTTCCCTGTTGAATTTACAGAAATATCGAAGCTTCTCTCAGGCAATGGATTTATGCAATGAGTTTAGCTGTGACTTGTTTCCCTTGCATATTAAAAAGGAACTGCATCCACAGCCACTGGCTGCATACCTCCGTGGGCAGGAGTCTACTCCTGTAGGCTGCTTCTCCTGTGTGATGCCAGGATGTCACCACAGAGAGTTGACAGAGGAAGAACACCATGGGAGGCTTGGTGGTTTGGAGCACTGGTCATGGGTCAGCCCCTTGGGTATAGATGGAAAAAGTGGTCAGTAAGCGCAAGAAGTCCTTGAGAAGGTCACCTACTGAAGCTCGATATCCTAGAAGGTTCAATACCACAGGAATCCACTTACCTAAAGACAAGTGGCACAAAAAGACATATACCAAGAAATATTTTAGCTTAACTCCTGCCTTAAATGATTTGCTGGTGTTAACAAGAATGGACAGCCTGAAAACCCATGTCTCAAACAGGAGATGATGATGGTGCTGGGGTGGTGTAAAGCAAGATGCTTATGAGGTGGGTGCCAACACACACAGAGTTCAGAGAGAGTTTTCTGCCTGCATAAAATTTGAGAAGTCAGACATATAATTACTGGAGAAAAAATATCATTTTTCATCCTTTTCATTCTGTGGTAAAAGAAATTAAAGGAAAAACAAATACCTTTAATAACTTCAAAATGTGCTTTGTCATCAATCTCAATTTGGTGTAACCAGCCTTGCAGGAAGTTCAAAAGCTGCAGTGGGACAACAGCAGACTTCAGGGACACTGGGCATTTCAGAAACACAGTTCAAATTGTGCCAAAAATTTAATGATATTTTACCATAAATCTAATTTTGAAGTGGAGTCTTTGTGCATTCATGAGCACATGTATATTTATATATGCACACATATATAGAGTACTCATGGGTGCATGCAGCTGCATGTGTGTTCTCACACATGCACAAATTTCTCTGACAGCAAAGGGAACAGGATTCTTCAATAACTATATAAAAGCTTAATTTCATGTCTAGCATTTCCCCTTTTTTGCTCAGTTGAAGGTCTAGTATTGACACATTTCATTATGTAATTCAGGTTTCCTCTCTCTCAAGGAACAGACTGCTTTGCCATGTTCAATAAAGTAATGAAACATTGAATAAACCTTTCTAGCAGAATAACTACATGATACTAAACCAAAGTTTTATCTTATCCTCACCCTGTACTCCACTTTCTTTAAATGTATCTTTGTAACAACCAAACTAGCCATAAATTAGTCATGATGATATTACAGCTGAATTTAATTTTAAAGTCTCTCAGCAAGTTGTTAAGGGTTTCTTGCCTAGGTCACTCCTGAGGAAATTTGAAAACTCTGGTGTGATTTATGAATATTGCTATATTGCTAGAGTATAAAAGGCTATGGGGAATACAAGCACATAAACCTCTCTTTAATTCAGCTCCAATAAAAATTTCATTTCTTATAGCAAAATAAACATGTAAATCAATGTTTAATGATTCTGTTGTTTTATTACGTAACTTATTATTTGCCTTTAAACATCCAAGCCAAGTAAAATCTGGGACCCTGCTCATTTTTGCTGAAACATAATTAGTTAGCAATTAGATCTATTCTGTAGAGGTTGCTTTCTTCGGTGGCAGTCATAATATAAGAGAAGACAGCCCAGGAACAAAAGGCCTGGCTTCTCCATTCCCCCATGTATAAACACATTAGCCCTATTATTAGCCCATTTTTCAACATAAACATCTTTTGGTCTGAAATTTACTCAGCTGTCTAGGGGATAATCACTTCCTTAAAATTACTATACCATCAGTATTCAAGTTCAGGGATGCTCTTACCTTGAGTCTTGTTGTGCAAGCTAAATGGACATTACGACTTCTTCTGCTCCTCTCATCATGCAGCCTCTCCCTGTATTCGGGAAATAGTCCCACTGATATTCATCCCCTTTGGGTAATGGGGCAGTAGATGGCCAGTGAAGGAGAGAAATTAATAACTTTTTGTTAAAAGATGTGAAATTCTGGACATTTTTGCTGGACTTCAAGAGATACTTAATGATAGCATTTCTTCCAAAATAAACTAAAATCACAGAGAAGCTCATCACACCTCTAGACTCGTATTAATCACCTGCTGAAGTCCCAGATATGCTTTAAGAAAATGAGGGTTTCCACAAGTAGTAACGTGGGGGCATTTTGCAGGATCTGGCCATTTCCATCCATAAGCACCGGGGCCTGCTGGCTTTTACAATCCCATGCCATCACAGCGTCCCTTGCCCTGGTGAATATGTAACTTCCCAAGCTAGTATCATCTCTAACCTATTGTAGGGACATGTACCTTAGTTTCTCTGAAATATTGCACACGTTTCTTGATCACTGGGATGCAATAATCCCCAAGCTTAACCATTTTTTTTTTCTTGGCAATATTGTTCGACCTTAGGTGAGTCACTTAATCTTTGTTTCTGTCCCTGTTTTGCTGCCTATAAAAGTAGGATAATATTGGCTCAGCTAACCTGCTGAACAAGGTGATAGTCTACACAAATAGCTGAAGTAGGATTAATGTTTCTCAAGTACCCAATTGCTGAAAAATGCTGTCAGTCCAAAGTGTATGCTACTATAATTATGGCATACAATAAAAATCAGACAGCTAGGCAGATCTCCTTGTGCCAGCTTTTATCTCTGCTACTCAACTTTGCACGTACATGTCCAATGGAAAAGAGATTTGAAAACTAAATTGCCCTTGAAACTAGACTAGAAACTTTCAACCAATGGCTGGGGAATGTCTATCAACATCAGTCTGGGCTATTACCAGTTTCTTCCAACTGGCTCTGTCTGATTCTGCTGCTTCATGTGCCAAAATCCTCAATTTTTACTGGTAAAGGATGAAGGGACAATTTTGAGAAAAGGACTTTAATTGGTCAGGGTGCAGCAGGGTCTGAAGAGACCCTTCAGGGCTTGACACACATCATCAGCCAAAGCTGCAAGTCTGGGGTTGGCAGAGCAGTAGATGACAGCAGTCCTGCCATCTCCACACACCCAACGTCCCATGCAGGTCAAGGGGGTGCGGTGTCCTGCATTGCAGCCTGCTCGTCCATGAACTAAAATATGGCACTACTCCATTTGGCTGGGAGGTCCAAGCAAAAGTGTGACTGACCCATCTTTTTTTCATCTTCAGAGAGAATAATTTTTTGAGGTTGACACTACATGCCTCGTGTGAAAGCCTTCCACAAACCTTTGTGCAGTATATTCTGCAGCAGAGTGGGAGGAGCGAGCGGCTTTTCAGTACTCATAAGAAAACAGAAAAATGCTTTTTCTTTTATGCTATAAAGTCACCAGAAAGGGCTGAAGTTTTAAAGTGAATGAGATTGCACTTACACTAAGTGCCTGCCACCTCAAGTTCCCCTCCTGCTCTCTCCCGTGTCTCTTCAGCCGTAACTTCCACCTGGAAAATGCCTGGCACATTTTGGGAACAAGGAGCAAGCAACAGCCTGGATGCCTTTCAGTCACAGCTGCTCTGAGGCATTTCTGGAAAAAAAAAAAAAAAAAAAGCCACTTTGTCCTTGTGTTGGGCACAAAGTGGAACAAGGGGTGATGCATTTTATTTCCACATCTCCTCATTTTCCTAGGGAATTCTTCATTCCTCTGGATTTCTCAGCATCCACCCAAGCAATGTTACAGTGCAGCTGTACCATGTTACACCAACCGAACCTGTGCCCCCGCTGCCTCCCAGGTTTATGTACTTTTAAGCAGAGGACAGCATACACAGCTGCTTTGACTAGCACATGGATCAATTTGATTGCATGCTACTTGGTTATGAAGGTGAAAAAAACATGGGCTCTTAGCTTTTGGTAAAATGAACAAGAAAAGAAAACACAAAGGAAACAACAGCCTGGAGATAAAAAGCCCTAAAATTCCATAAAATGTCAACTCCAAGAAATGTGGTGGGTGTAAAAACCACAAATTAAGCTTTACATTCATATACAGCATCTACGTTTGTTCCAAACAATGCTCAATGAGGAGAGCTGGGAACCCTGTGAGCACTGCCTCCCACCGCGGACATGCCTCCCATTCCTGGGGCTGGCCAGCACCCGGCCTCGCTCCACATCTCCCACCTCCACCCTTCCCACGGCCATCCCTCAAAGCCACCAGCCCTTCCCCACAGCTCCAGGGAGGAGTTTTGCTTCCTCTTTGCAACCCTTGCTCCAACAGCTGGGGAACATCTCGAGGCACGGGGCAAACAGGCACCAGATCAGGTCACTGGGCAGGGCTCTACCTGTTGCTCTGCAGAAATTTTGGAAGAGCTGTGGAAGTCATGGCCCTGCTGCAGATCTAACTGAGCACTGGGGTTGGCTCATATCTGTAGCCCAGAGTACAGAGCACAAAGCCTTCACCCAACACAAAGAATGAGATGATAATTAATTCCCGTTTCCTATAATGTCAGGAGAGGAGGGAAAATGTCAACTATATTTGTTAATATTTGCAAAATAACATTCATTTAAAAAAAAAAAACACTGAAAATTACTCAAATTTCCAGATCAAAAAAGAAATCAAATTAGTGTTTTTTTTTTTTAACAAAATCTTCTCCAAAATTTGACCAACTTTTTTTTTTCTTTTTGAGCAAAAAAGACTTTTTGACAAACTTAAGGAACAAAGATACAAAATCTGTTCAGCATGAACATCGTCAGCTCTGCAAGGCCTCCGTACCGGCTGAAGATCTTACAGAAGCTATAATGCACAGAGTGCTTTTGTGGAAGAAAATATTTTGAACAGGCTGTGTTTTAATACATACAGTCAAAGCATCAGAAACTGTTTTAAAATAAAGGCTTTATAAATATTTGTTTTAATGCAATTGGCGTAAGACCTCACTGAATTAGTGAGTGGAAAAGAATATTCTTATATAAACCTACTTTTTCTATGACCTAAGCTGCTTTTGGAAGTTAATCTAGATGTTGTTACATCATGCAGAGAAAGCAACTGCAGAGTAGGACCTAAAACCCTCAAACCTTTCAGAAGACATTATAAAACTCACTGGCGCTGTGATATTTGTGAAAAATAAATGCTTGCCCACCTTCCAGACTTTCGCAGAGAGGCTGCACGGTAGGTGTGCTCAAATTTTTCGACTGGGCTTCAAGTGGTGTGAAGCAGCTACGAATTGCTGGCACAGCGAGCTCATGTTGAACTAACATGAACTTCATGCAAATTTTTTGAGTTTGCCAGAGTTGCCGGTTGGGGTGAACTTGTAGTAACAGGCTTGTCAGAGAGCCTCTCTGGCAGGCTGCAAGCTGCATCTGGAGCTGCCTCAGCTTGAGCTCGCTCCAAAGCTAGGACAAGCTTGTGCAGCCCAGCTATAAACTTTTAGCTGGAGAGAAGACAGAGAGCAACCCAACAGCCGCAGAGCAGCTGAATGTCAGGGCAATCCCAGAGCAAAGCCAAACCTTCGGAGAAGCTGCAAAAGTGAAAAGTTTACTGAGACCAGACTGGGTGTAAGCCCGTTTCAGCTGTGCTGAGGAAGCCGAGGACTCAAGAGAGATGGTTGCTCATTTTACTATCTGCTTGGGATGCCTGTAGCTACAAAGATGTTCACACCCTGAGATGAGAAGACCCACAGCCTCCACGGAGTCACACGCATGGACCTCAGCTCACCTAGGATGGTACCTCTGTCCATCACAGCAGGGAGGCAAGATTTCCAGGGAGAAATATCAACTTTAACACACCCCAGGAAAAAATGAACCAAAAGCCCAGCTGGTCAAGCCTCACCAGCTGCACAGCTGAGTCCAACAAAGCACACCGCAGTCCCCAAACTTTGTCTCAGCAAGGACAACATTGGAGCTCATCTCATTTTCCAGTTCTCCCAGGAAAAGAAACTGTTGTTGTTCCCTTAAGACATCTCTTTCCTGTTCACTGTCAGGAAAATCTCCCTGATATTTTGCCAAAAATCAGATAACAAATGGCCCATGAAGTAAATAATACAACAAGGCCAGAAAGAAAAGAGGAAATGTCTAAAAGGAGAAAAGGGACAAATGAGTCCCTTTTGAGCTGAAAAGAATGCACTGAGTTTGTCTGGTACATTTTGCTTCATTTCCAGTAATTCACGCCCTGCAAGATTTCTAGAAACAAATAGATCAAACATTTACCAAAAAAACTCACACTAGCTGAGCCACAGCAGCCAATGAAAAAGTGGATCCAAGCGAGCAGGCAGAAAAACACAAGATTTCTAACAGCTTTGACAGCCAAAACTGATTGTCACTGGGCCAACACAAAGAATTTTCCAACTTCTAATTTTGAGTGACAAGAGCAAACAGGATCATTTCTTCTGTCCCTGAACTCTCTGTCAGTAGGATTCCTCCCCCCACTTCAGAACTCAGCCAGCACCTTGGGTCAAGCTCTGTGTTTCCTTTTAGGAGCTGAGCAGTGCTTAGTGCATGGCTGGAACTAACCAAGCATCCAAAGACAAGCCAGCCAAAGTTGTGAAAGCAGCGAACCTCTCAGCATCTCACCATGATGTCCCCCAGCAAGGAGATGCTGTCACTATTTTCAGGTGCTCCAGGAGAGACAGCACGTGTGCTGCTGGCAGAGACAAGGCAACCCAGGTATGATGCTGGAGAAGACTTTGGAGGAGCTCTGAAACAGAAAATCTAGTCAGAGAGAGAATGGGGAAGACAACAGGGAGACAAAAAGAAAATGAAGAGTGGGTGAGAATTAAAGAAAAAAAGCTGCATAAAATTAATATATAAATAATAACAAAATAACGCTCATTCACAGCATCGTTACGAACAAGCAGTAGCTGCTTATGAGCAAAGTCTTCCCAGAACCATATCCCACATCTGCGTTTTCCATTAAGGCAGAGTAATAGTCTATGGAGCACATGCTGTTCATGTGCATATGCCCGGTGACTGTGAAAATCAAAACTGTGTCTGTTACACAAATATTGGGAAATAACTCTCTAGATAAGCTGTGCATGTATTTGCAAGCAAAATATGCGGCCATACCAGTTTGTGCACACAAAACACACAATTTGTACGTGCAAATAAGGGCTCCAGGCAGGTTAATACTTTACAGGAGACCAAACTCTGAACCAGCAACATAAATCCATAGGAACAGTCACTACGGTCACATCACCAAATAACAGCATAACAATCACCACGAAAAATCCACATCTTAATTTCTGTTTGAGCTGGTTTCACAAACCTTCCTTGATTCTATCATCCGTGAATAGATCTCAGACAAGAACTCTCTTATCCTGACCATCTAATGCGTAGCTCAGGGAAGCTCAGGTTTTATTAAGCCCTATAAACTATCACATTTCTACCCCCTTCCGACAGAAGTCACTTAGAAAGTTAAAAACTCTATGAGCAACAGAGAGTTATTTTCCTAATGAGGTTTTCATGTAATTGGCACTTTCTTGCTATTTTGGTGAAAAGAAAGAGACTCAGTTTCTCACGTATATATGCAAACTTCAGGTCATAAATGCCAGCTGATTACCCGTGGTATTCTTCTACAGCACAAGTTGACAGTAAATAATAGCAAGCTTTCCAGTTGTTGCGAACAGACATTATAGCTTATTAAATCAGTCCACTGTTAGCTCAGCAACTCTCTGTTTCTATACAGTGATTTTTTTTCTGAGTAACAATGTCCATATCAATCTCCTGGGCATGGTTCGTACCAAGAACACGTGCTAGAAAATTGCATTTGGCCTCTGCTTTTCCATCTCTCCTCAAGCTTTGTTTTCTCTTAAGTTTAAAAAGTTTTTGATTAAAGAAATTATTTCCTTTCTTTGGGAGGTTGAATCAAAAGTCACTACAATCTCTGGAAGTTCTTTTCATTAACGTACTGGGGCTTTACATTAGACTTTCAATTAGAAATAGTAAGCACAGGAGTATAAAGAAACAAAAGTTAAGGGGCGGGTGGGCAGGAGGTGGAAGTGTTTCATGACCATTTACAAACCTCTAAGGTTTCATTTGCCTTTATGTTAACTTTGGGTCAAAGGTTTGGGTCAGCTTTTATTCTCCTCGGTCCCCGTTTGCTCTGATCTTCTTTTCCAGAGCAGGAATCCTGACAGATGCCCTGTGAAGAGGGAAAAATCAGTCTGAAAAACTGGACTTGAGCTGAATGATGGGGCAGCTACTTTGCAGTTTGTTTTCATGCTACAGCACCTGCAAGTCCCTCACCCAAATCAGCACTGCGTTTGAGTGTATCCTGCTGATATTTTAGCAAAAAGTAATTAGAGTCCATACAACGATTAGTGCTGCTGCTTGGCATCTCCTGCAAACCACCTCAATGGTGACAAACGGCAGAGCTGAATTTTAGGACAGTGCCACTGCCAAGACAAGAGTTAGCTGAGGTTGCCATTGTAAAACTACTCAGGGACAGTATTTTGCAGAGCAGAGGTGAAAGACAAAGCCTGCCCCAGGGAAATGGATGGTTTGCCCTGCAAAGGTGGCAGAGCTCCGGGGTGGCCCAGCCGCCATCCCACCAGCCTTGGCTTCATCATGACAGGAGGGGGCTGAGGCAATGAGAAATGGGTTTTGGCATTCAGGGCTAAGTGATACAAATGATGTGAGTCTGTAAGGAGAGATAATATCTGCACGTTAATTTGTTATTATTATTATTATTTAATTTTCAGTTGGTATAGTGGGGAAATCAGAGCAGCTTCTGGCATGTCTTCTAGCTAACTTCAAAGGTACGTACAAGCAGAAAACAATTACTGAATTTAACTAAATTATGCTAATCAATTGGACAATTGGAGGGAAAATAAAAAGGTAGCACGAACCTGGGAGGAAAGAAGGATGTTTGCAAGCAGAGATGATAAAGTGTGTAGCCTGGGGGCACAGCAGGAAGAACAGGTGTCACTCAGTCCTCGAGCAGTAACTGCACAAACAACTCATTTCCCTCTGCTTCATCCCCAGCTCCTCTTAATTAAGTCCCCGTCCATCCCTGCCTCAACCACACCAGCAGGGCCTTTGCAGGTCACTGTAACCCAGACTGCTAAGAGCTGAACTAACACCAAACACCTTCTGCACCACTTTATGCAAGCCTCCCGCATGGGGCTGCCGCGTTACTCGCACTTCGGCCCGATGGAGACTTCCCTCTTGCCACGGGACAAGCCAGCCAGGCGCTCAGCAGGATGAGTGCGGTCCCACAGCCTCGACTCAGAGGCGTTCCCACCTTGGCACGGGGTCAGCAACGTGGCCACAGAACAGAGACCAAAGCAGGTTCCTGACCTCCTTCGGCAGCAGGGAGCACGGCTGCCCACGTCGCGGAGGAGCAGGTCACGACGACGCAACCTGCACAGGCAGGGCGCTGAGCAGCGAACGGGCTTGTTCCTCCCAGTCAGCTTTTCCACCCTTCCAGCTTTAACCTTTCCTCCCTCTTTTTCTCCATTCTTGACACACAGACCCAGAGGATTTTTTTTCCCTCTTCCATTTCTGTCAATAACACACTGCGTTTATTCGAAACAACATTACTTGCCATGGTTTTGAAATCAGCTCGGGGCATAATCGCTGTCTCGTGACACCTATTTTGGAGGCTGCATTTAGGAAACTTTTTCAGCCATGAATATTTGAAGATTACTATATTCAAGTCACTTTCAAACATGAAATGTTTTTGCATCTCAGGGGAATTACACTGTAGTACTGTAATCCTTTATATTAATCATTTCCTCTTCTGATTTAAATTCAGACTATGGATTTATACTTTTACTTTTCATCGATAAACAGCACTTTTCACATTAGCATGCCCTCAATGATGTTGACATTGAACAACAGAAAGTAGCTGTACCTTTTACATCAGGACTTGAAAAAAATATTTCCCAGGTGTTTTTTCCACTTTTATATCATTTTAAAACTCTCAATATTCTCTAAAGTTTCACCTTCTACAGAAACTTCTAAATTTTTCAGGAGCTGTTCTTTTCTGACACCCAAGTGATGTCCTTGTGGAGTCTATGATGACTCCATGGGACAGGCAGCCCCAAACACCTGGCAACTTCTGCTTGTTTTCTCCCCTGGGAGCATTTATACAAGCATTGTGAAGCCCTAATTCAAGCAGAGGGACTGGATGCTTTTCACTGCCTACGTACAAGTAGCTCCATTGCAACCAATTAGTAAGATGAGACAATTTAAGGCAAATATTTCCTTTATCCCATACAAATAATATTTTCAGTGCTCACGTTCAAGTGGCTAAACAGCAAAAATGAAGGACTTTTTTTTTTTTTCTTTAATAAAAAGTTTCTGTTCTTAAAGTAAACAGCAACAAACCAGGCTGCTAGAAATATACTTGCTGGCGAAGGGCACAGTGGAGCTGATGGGGAGTTTTAGCTGTGAGTCAGGAATACATGGGGCAACCTGGGGAACTCTCTTTGGAAAAATTAAAAGCTTCCCTGAGAAGAATAGCATTTTATTGCTACTGATTGACTGCAAACAAGAAAAACAGCAACAATTTTACCCAACATGTCCTCTCGGTCCCTGTTCATGCCTGGGAAGGTGCGTTTCCCTCATTGCTGCCACATTCACCCCCAAGGTGTGCTGAACCCCCAGAGGTTTCTCTCCGTTGTGATGCCAGGGTGATCCTTATACCTGTTCTGAAAGTAAACAGGGCATTGCAGCAAAATACAAGACACTTTAATGCCCGTTTTCACAGCTCCAATGAGATCTTTCCCCATCGGTGAAAATCAGGGAAGGAGGATTCAACTCTTCCCTTGTCTGAGAATAACAATTCTTGTACATCCCATAGACATAGCTGCTCAGGGTACACTCAGAAGATCCTAGTATGTCTGCAGCACAGTTCCTGAGCATGCTTACCTTTAAAAACATGAGCATTGACACTGCTGTTGGTGTCATTTGTGCCTGACTCTCAAAAAGAAATTTGTACTTTTTTTCCAATTAAATAAGCACATACCTGTACGTATTCTCACACTTCCTCGGAGGTTTGGGGGAATCACAGGTAAATGGCTCTTGATGAAACACGAGCACCGTGTACGGGTGCAGGATTTCAGAGTCAGCTTTCCGGGATTAGATGTCCCTGGCTAACCTCAGCTGTTCGGCATTATTTTGGAACTTGGCCCTGGCAGGTGAGGGGGAACCACTAGGAAGAGAACAAAAGGGTTTCTCTCCCTTCTGCCCTTGCCTCCGCCCTTCTCGGCCTTGGGCAAATGTGGTTTTAATTCAGGAATATAAATGTCTTCTCCAAGTCACACTGGTGAGGGAGGGGGGAAAGGACAGCTGAAAAAAAATCAATTGGATTGTAGTTTATGAAGCTTTTTTACTGTGAAATTGAACTGGAAAGTCTTAACATCTGCGGAGATGAGCAAGTGGGTGAGCTGGAGAGGGGTTGGGGGTGCTGGAGCTCACTGGCAATGTGCTGGCAATGCAAAGTACTTCTCTGCTACTCTAAAACAGCCTTTAATTTTTGGTTTTCTTCAAGGCCAGCTTTTTTCTGATATAAAAAAAAAACAAACTGTGATCTAACGTAGCCAGGAGTCTAGGGACTCTTCTTGGTGTGATTTGAACAAAGAGTGCCACTGAAAGCTGCTTGTGACTGTTAAGTGGTTAAGAGCCATTTTTTCCCTACGTTATCCCCCACCTTGTGCTTTTGGAAATCTCCAAGCTGGGAGCTATTTTTGTTTCCTGCAGGTTATGACAGCCACAAAGCCAAGGCTGCGTACGTGCTACAGCTCTGACAGCAGACATGAATAACAGAAAAAAGCTCCAAACACAAGAAGCCACTCGGAGCGCTTGCTGTACTTTCCTAATGTATGTGACATTGACATAATGCGCCCCGAGGCGTTTTGGATCAGACAGTGTTTTCCTGTTCCACGTGCTGGTTTTATGAACAGCAATCAAGTTGTGAAACACATGTAGGCACCGTGTGTGGCGGGTGGCCTCCCGTCCCACGCACAGGCAGGGCGCGGAGCCGTGGTGAAGGCCTCGCTCCTGGCCAAAGCCCTTTTGGGCATCGCAGGAGAGGGCTCCGGGTCCCCGGCAGGATTTGTGGCGGGGCTACTGGGATGCTGCTGCAGGGTGACGGTGTTACCATGTCATTTTATCTGTCTGTGTAACACAGCACCTAAAAACTGCTTTTGTGATACATAGAAACACAACCATTTGTTGTGGTAGGGCTGACCTGTGAGTTGGGTTTGTTCCTCATCACTATACAAAATTTTAAACTCATTTCCCAAGCACACAGGTTGGATAGGAGCATCGCAGCTCAGCAGAGACCAGCGCAAGCCCCTCTTCCCTAGGCTGTGAGGCAGCATCCCATCAGTCTGCCCCAGGTCTGGGAGCTGCGGTAGTGAATCACCAGCACAGACAACCACGTCTCTCCCTCCACACCCCCGTCGTTCAGAAGGAAACATCCATTTCTATACGGACAGGAAGCAGGACTAATCCCTTTGTGATTTCCTCCTCTAACCCCATTTCCCTGACACCCCATTCCAGCTTTCATCCTCCTATCTGGGCTATTTAGTCTAGAGCAGGGAAGGCGGAGGGGAGACATAATAACAGTCTTCAATTATGTAAAAGGCTTCTGCAGAGAGGGAGGCAATAAATTGTGGTCCACATCCACAGGGAAAACACAAAAAGTAATGGGCTCAAACGCAACAGGGGAGACTTAAGTTCAGCACTATAAAAACTTCCCTTCTGCAAGGACCATTGGGCACTAGAGATCATTTGGGGAGGCTGGGGGCTCACTGCTGCTGGCAGGGTTAGAGAAACACATTAAACAAACAAGTGTCAGGAATGCTTTGTGTAGGGTCAGATGAGATGATCTCCTTGGGTCTCTTCCAGCCCTGTTTCTTTCATGCTGCACTGATAACAGTCCCAGCTTTGTTCCGTGGAGGCTGTCCACAGCAGAGCCACGGAGATATCCATCACACAGGAAGGAGCGAGTGCCCCACCATGGCCTGCAGCTGGCATGCCCATGTGTCAGGCTCCCTTCCCTCATAGTCTCCTCTACCATAGTCTACTGGTAGAGCCTGGTCTTACACAGCCCTTCCAAGAAGCAGCATCCTCCGAGATGCTCTACTCTGAAAGGCACTTCTTGCCAAAACATGCTAAAACCAGGACCGATCACATGTTTACTTAAGGATATCCTTAAGTGCTTTGCTGGACTGGGGCCTTACCCAGCGACATTTCAGGCTCTGGAAGGTCAGTAGGGATTGATTAACCTCTCTGCATGACCTGGAGGCTGGACGTCTACATCTGTCAAAATGGAGACATTTTACTAAAGATAATTTTTCTGTTTCAGATATCCTAGGCAGTAAAGCTGGTCAGTAACACCAAAATCAGAGAACAATCACCCCTCTCTAATCAGCAAAAAGATGCAAATGAATCTTAACAGATTTAATTTATATCATTACTGCTGATGAAGTTGGTAACCTTTAGCAAGGAGACATGGATCAATAGCTATTAGAGAAGAAGCAGCTGCAGATATCTAAATGGGCATGGACTAGGAAGTGAGGTGTAAAAGGTAATAGCAGAATATTTAAACCAGATGAAAGCTATAAGGTAGGTTAGTGACCTTGAAAGAACCAGATAAGTAAAAAAGTAGAGAAGGGCAACAATGATTTATATACTTGCCCTGCACAAATATTACAATGCTTATTGAAGGGTGTAGTAAATTACGAACAAAGTAGAGCTTTATTAGATTAATGGCAAGGGAATGGCAAGATTAATGGCAAGGGTCCCTGGATCTCATTTCTCCCTCTGATGCCACATCTAGGGAGCAGTGAATGAAACTTATGTGTACAAAACCAAACTTTTTGAATTGGCTTAAAAAATTCTATTAAGGAAAAATAAAAAGAAGAATTAAAGTGCACTCTAGACAGTTTTTAATATATGTAGTTCTGTATGTAAAACACATAATTAATCCCAGCCTACTTATATCAGAGGATAGTACAAACCATCCATCACAGCACTCTTAATTGCATATAGAAACATATCTATAATCACACCAAGTCCCTGCAGTGACTTCCACAACTTCTTTGACCACTGTCATCTAGAAAACAGCTAACTCTACAGGGAGAGCACCGGGGCACAATGTGCCCCCGTTAATCAGGGCACGGTCAGCTGCATTACTGGGACACACACCCCAGCATGCTGAGCATTAAGGTCTGTGACTGCCTTTTGCCGCAGGAGTGACTGGCGATGCCCTCCTCCAGCCCTGAGACTGCATTTAGTGAAATCGGTGGCCAAATCCTTATTGCTGTCATCAGGATAAGGCCAGAGGAGCTGGCACCACGCGGTGTGCTGCTCATTATTCTCCCCTCACCATGCACAGGTGACCCAAAAACCTGACCCACAGCCCAGTGAGCCCCTTTGGGCTTTGCTGTGCTCTGGATCGAGCCTCAGGAGAACAATTAGAATGAATGAGCTCAAATAAAAATGAATTATTGCAAGCATATTTCTAATCTTTTTTACTTGTTCCTCTTTGCTCCCTGTAAGAGCCATCACCCAGGCGTGATGCAGCCAAAGGAAGTTTTAGCTAAAAGAGGATTGTGGGTTAATATTTGTACTCAAAAGGGCTGCTTACAGGGGAAAAATAAAATAGCTAAGAAATCAAAAATATTCAACAGCAACACCACCTGCAGAGAATTATTTTTTCAGGTAGGATAGTGCAGATATAGCTATTATGGAAACATGAACCTTCAGCTCCTTTACATAATTCTGTGTTTCCTTCCTGGCAAAATGTCTTAAAAAAGTGGAATATGCTAATAATCCACTCTAATTCATCTCCCCTGAAGTTTTGTTTGAGCAGACTAACGCATTCTACTTGAACTCCATAATTCCTATGTAATTATTTTCAGTTATGTTCTCTTTAAGTCTCCACAGGCTTCTAATGAATTTAAGAAAACTTATGGTCTCTTGGAATTACCTGTTGTAGTTTCCCCACTGGTGTTAGCTTGAATTTAGCTGGTGGCTAAGCTCATTTTTTTGAAAATCATTATTAAAACTCTTTGCAGTCCATGGGTGTGACTAGACAAGAAGTTTTCCCCCATGCCTTTCCATGTCTCATCCTAAACCATTCTGGGCTCTAGTATGTAAAGACTGAAGTATTTCAGCTCTTTGTTATTTTTTTTTTTCCTGAAAGAAGGAATGGATAAATATGTATTTATTGGTCCCCAGCAGCCACAGTCACTCCTTAAAACCATGTCCCACTATGTGCATGGAAGGTGATCCCATGGGACTTGGGTTGGACAACTTGAATTAATCTGGGGAATTGAAAGCTAGGATGGAGCCCACTACTTCCGTTCAGCAGTGACACTGCCTGAAGATGTGCTCTTTTGCCATGAGAAAGGGCAAAAAAAGAGGCACGAGAAAAAGGAGAACAACTCCTTTCACCACACACTCCCTCCTTTCCCTGCTGCATCTCCATGAGAAATGGAAAGTCCCTCGCACCTGCAAGGTCTGCCAGTGGCCTCATTTCCTCTCCCCTGCACATCCTCCCACAGAAATGGCTCTATCTGTTCCACAGAAGTAACTCAACAAACTTTTTCAATGAAATATTTCAAGATCATCTGTGTACGAAAGCTAGGGATTTGTTTTTCTAAGGAATTTGCATTTTCTGAAGATTATAGTAAACTATTTTTAAAGGAAATTTGTAATTATTTGGAAAATCTGTGCCCTTACAATCTCATCTTCCTTGCAAGCAAGCCACATCCAGATGTATTCATTGGAAGTTCAACATTTGTATTTATTTTCTGACTTAAATGGTAGTTAAAACAAAACAAAACATCTCAAATGTTAAGATAGACTAAAACATTTTGGTCTGATGGTGCAAAAAAGTGTCATGATTGCAAAACAGTGAAACACTCACCTAAATAAGAAATTATAAAACACTGTTATAAATTATAAATTGATATAAATTATAAAACACTGATATAAAAAAGTAATTTGAACTCATCACAATGAAATACAATAGTCAATACCACCTTAAAATGAAACATTAAAAATGTCAAAGTAACACCTGCCTGTGAAATGCTTGATTGTTATGAAATTGTTTTGTACAGAAAATGGTCCCACAGAACTCTTTAACTCTATTTAATCAGTGCAGAAATCAAAGAAGAAGATTCTCATTTCCTTTTCTAAATGAAAAATGTCCATTTCATGAGGGAAAGGTCAGCTGTTCAACAGAGTGCTGGTGCACTTTAAAAAGCTTGAAATCTGCACCTGGACTTCCTCACATCCTCAATATTCCCCTCCCTCAGCCCGGCTGGGAGTTGCTATTTAATACCACATTTCTTGTTCTTTGTGCTTCCATTACTCTGCTAGCTGCATCTTTCTTAAAAATTATTCTTTCTGTAGCATTTGTTGCATTATATATAATAAATACTGCTTTATGTCATAATCCCAGCTAGACAGCTATAGATGTGTTAAATATATACTGTGACAAGTCTAATAAATAGCCATCCAACCACATTACAAATAACCTCAAAGTCAGTCCAATGAACATTGCAATAAATTTGGTTTTGACAGTGCATCTGTATAAATATCAGTAGTAAGACAGATCAGAAAGGCTAACCGGACTAAATAAGTTTGATTTTGGAAAGAATCTATAAGCAATAATGCTTCATTCTCCTTAGTGGGGAGAAGTATTCAGCAAAGAATATAACATGAGCAAAGGGAGAGGTTCCTGAACAAACTGCAGTTTATTTATATGAGAAAAATGAGGTATGCAAAGCAGGACATGTTTAACTAAATATCTATGGAAGTTGCACAATCTTTGCATGCATTAGAAGAGGAATCACTTTGTCTATTAACAGGCTCCTATTGCCAACAACATTACCAGTAGCTGCAAACATCTACTGAACGAGGCAGACAGGTACTTTTTTTTTTTTTTTTTCTCTGGGTGGGAACTGCAACCCAGTATTGTCTGCCAAATCTTTTGGAAAATATTCCAAGTATTTGGCTGACTATTCAGTAGCCTTATCAATACCACCACATCAGCACTTTTTCACCTACCAACCACTTTTTGCTGCCTTCAGCCCGACAGAAACCAAGAGTACCTCACACAGCCCCAGCAGGAAGAGGAGGACTGTCCCCACCCTGCATGCTGTGACTGCTGAACCTCAACAAGTGCCATTTGCACCCTGCTATATAGCTTCAGGAGGTAGGTTGTTCACCCGTGTTTTACCACATAGAAAACTTTCTGCATTCCCACTGCTCAGGTCTAGACGGCTTTAAGATCCTCCCTGGATTTGCTTTCCTATTACCAAAAAGGCCATTCCCTGTGAGCTGCAATGGCAATACTCAACACAGTTCTGTGTTTATTCTCCTCTGCTTAGATTAGATTCTTTTAGTTTTAGATTTGTCTTAGTTTTGTTTAGGAAAAAAATAACATTCTGTTCATAGGAAGCTTTTAGTATCACTCTTAGTTCCCTAACTGTCTCCTCCTGGAGCCCTGGGATCAGGAGATAATGCCACCAGTTTCCCCCCATGTCAGTCCACTCATCAAAGACAGACAAGTTACACAATAGCTGTACTGTTGCACAAAGCATGTTCACAAGCATCTGCATAATCCAGCATTTTCCACAGGGTGAGACTAAAGGGTCATGTAGTCCATGTCAGTTTCACACTACTCAGTTCTGGTAAGGACTGTAGGGGCACAGTTAAAATATGAGAAACAGGAAATACTTCTTCACCATTCACCTTCACTCATCGTTGATTCACACTGAAGGTATTCAATAGGAACTGAAACTTTGGGCAGAACACTGCTAATGTGAAAACAGCAACTTTCCAGGAGCCCATAGACCATGGTGGTAGAATGAACCATACATACTTATGTGGAGAGCACAATTACCTTGTGTTCTGTTCCTTGGGACAGCACTGCATGGTGAGTTTGAAGTCCTCATCAGCTGTGTCATTTGACAAGAGCTTCCCAGGCGGTGACATATCTGCAAGAGAAGAGACCGAAGCTGTTTGCTCTGGTAGGCAATGCCATTGCTCCTTCCTGCCCTCCACAGCTGTCCAGCCTTAGACTGCCTCACACATCCCTCCATGGGATGCAACATTTGCTTGTATTTGGCAGTGTCTTCCTCCTCTGTGGGTGTCTGGGCATGGAAGGAGCAGCCTCGGACCTCCTCAGGTTTCACATGGTGGCATCAAAATCAAAGGAGCACTGAAGGGTTCTCAGCAAAATGTGGGACTGGCAGATTTTAGGCAGAACGAGTGGGGACAGAAGACCATTTTTTCCACCGATTGCTTTATAAGACATTGCTATTAAAAGTTAAATATAGATATAGGGAAGTGCAAACCTCAATAAGTCAGAGCCTGCATGCATCTAATTATATATATACCCTATTGGTCTTAGCTTAAAAATTCTAGTCTTAGTCCCGAAATACTCAAGTTTGCCTGGAAAACCTCAAAGAAATGATCACCAGTGAAGTTACTTGTCAGGCTCACACAGTCCATGTTATTCTGTCTGTTATCAGAGTTTATTTTTTGGACATTTAGACTCCAGAGGCCTCCTGCTGCAGAGCAGTAAAGCAGCAAGAAGGATCCGCTGATTTGTGGCAAATCAGTTCAAGAAGGGGAGCCTTTTCAGTGATTCCACTGTCTGTCTGTCTCCACATGACATGTTGCAAAGGTTAATTTGTTTTGAAATTCCCATTTTTAATTTGCGTTACTGATCAACGTAGCAATTATAAATGTTAATCTATTCTTCAGTGGCCTAAAATTCAGATGTTGAGACTGCTGCAATAAATAAGAATTCCATCACTTGCTGTGATTTATTAAGAATTGAGCAATACTGAGAACCCACTGAGTCAGAACAGTGAAATAAGCATGCTTTCAAGGCACACCCTTAATTAGTTTCAAAGCGGGATGGACCAATTATATCACTTTGATTTAAATCAGTTTAGTTAATTGTGATTTAAATCAGAACCAAGAAATCCAAATTCAGATAAGCTCAATTTGTATTGCATTTTTGCCTTCTAACAGATATTCATAAGAAAGAGTTATTCTCAAAGACGCTCAATGAACAGAAATGCTTAATTGCAAACAAGGGTAGCTTTGATGTTGTAGTTAATATTTGTTTTTGTTAACTAAGAGAACACGTTAAAACTATATGTACATCAATATGTACATCTGCATTTATCTTGTCTTGATTTTTACATTTGTTTTGGGAGAAAATAGGACATGACATTTTTACTCATTCAATTACCTTTTTAAAGTGCTTTGTGTCATGCTGCTTCTAAACAAAAGTATGCAGAGAACTCTTTAAAAAGACCTAAATTGTGTCCTGAACATTTTAGGAAATATTATTAAAATATTCATTGCATTTCGAGGTAGTTGATGTACCTAAGAGTAGAAATAACATCAGCAATTAGCCATCTGAGCTATTTTTTACGTCTTTCCATGTTCTCTGAGATCAGAATTGATCAGACTCCCACACACTCCTTTTACTCATAAGATGGAAGAGGGTAAACAAATTTTGCTGTTGTTTCAACTCCTAGTTGTTTTCACAACTTGTAATATTCTAGTCATTACCTGATGGAAAAAGGATAAAATAAAAAGAAAATGTTCCTTTTGCACCTGCAAAAGAGGTTACAGCTGTCAAAAGCTAGTTTATTACTCAAGAAGCTCCAATTCCAGGTGTCTAGCTAGTAATTTCCCCAGTTTAGTGATTTGACATTCTTCAGAATTTTGGCAGCGAATATATACTCTCAACGGTTATTTTTATGGAAGGGTTTATTAACATGAAAAAAATAATTTTATTTTAGTCATTTATAATGAGTTTAGGCTGCCGTCATTGCAGAATACATCTTAAAGTTTAATTTTAAGAAGAGAAGTATATTAATTTAAAAATTAAACGATGAAATGATGCATGTTGTAAAAATACCCAAAGGTCATCACTAAAGAGCAACTGACAGAAGGACAAGAACCAGAATGGATTAATTCACATCTGTTTTAGAAGGAAATCCCACAGAAACATTCCAGATTCCAATTTAGATTTATTTATTTTGTCCAGAGGATTTCCCTCCACCCTCAGATGAGAACTGAACCCATCCTGATCTGAGGCATCGTTTCCTTCATCAGAAAGGCTCGTTGTTCTACAAACATAGAGCCCAGACTCATCCTACATTGACTTTTTTTAATTGCTTCACATCCCACAGTGCCCTGTTTCAGCCTTGGGGATGCCAGCAGGAGGTTTTGTCCTTAGCCCTGGAAAAGGACAAGTTCCCCAGGAGAGTAAGAATTTGAAACCATTTTAACTCAACAAACTAGTTTTTGCCCAGTTTTGAGTTTACAGCACAGGAATATGCATGTTGGAGTTGAGGAGTGCTAGGACCAGAGAGGCACATACCTGGGATGGAACAGGACACAAAACATACAGCTAACATTTCCATGAGGCCCTGTAGAAGTACTTCCCAAACAAATGAAAATTTGAATAATAATAAAAAATTAAATAAACTTGATAAATAAATAAAAAGTTTTACAAAAGGGTAAAGCAATTCTGTAGAATAAAATATTTGCTTATTCCATCCTCCAGAACAGGCACGGACTAAAACATTGTACTCCAAAGGCGGTAATTGAAGAGCTGTCACCACGCTGCAGCTAAAGACATACACCCATGCCTTCCCCTCAGCAACATCTTCTTTTCAGATGAAAACCACCACAGTTTACAGCCCATCTCTACAAGTCTCAGGCTACCCAGAAATGACAACTTAAATGTGCAGAATGGACAAAAGTGATCAGTAAATATTTCAGTCCTGTATTTGGCAAGATGCAAGACAAAGCGTTCATACAAGACCAAAGAAATACTTTAAAACCTTAGAGAGTAGCTACAGGTGTTACATCTGCTAAGTCATCGGGTCTGCAAAGCTTGCATAGGGGAGTCATTGAACAATTTTGCAAAGGAGGCTCTTGACACACAAATGTCATTTTTAATGTTTTAGGAAACATAGGAAATTCCAGCAACCATTGAATCAAGTCTGAATGCCTTTCTGAAAGATGTGCATTAGTCAAATATAAACCATTAAGTAAATATATGGAAAAAGCAATGCCCTGGAAGAAATAAACAAGTGATATATACCGCATCAGACTAAACAAGCTAGCTGTTCTTTCTTGGCCATGAACTACCTTTTAAATCATTGGAAAATAATCATAAAGAAAGTTTGAAAAATAAAATAAAATGGAAATAAATGGTTTGTTTCTCCTACCACTCATATCCTCTGACTGTGCAACGAACCAGTGCACAGCAGCTTAGAGCCTGACATACCATCTTGCTTTAATCCCTTCCTGTTGACAATGAAAAATGTTATACAAATGTTATGCAGAAGATATACAATATCTGGTCATCAGGAAATCACCTCCCTGTATGAGGATTCTTCGTCTATACAAAGCTAAAGCCAAGGAAACCAGCCTGCCCCTCCCAGGCGGCATACGCTGAGCCAGGCAGGGATGCCTCAAGAACCACCGCGCTCCTGGATCCTCACGTTTGGAACAAGCGTGGCATGCCCCAAAGCAGCCAGTGCTCGACTGACAACGAACGAGGTACATCTCATTCCCACCTGAACCTAAATTCAGGTCAGCTCTCCTGACAACTGTGTTGTTAAAAATCAGCTGGGTGTAGGAGCTAATCAAGATGCCTATGTTAGCTGGACACCTCACCTCCTGCGTGGGGAGGGAAAATGAAGAGAGGAAAAACTAGCTGACAGCAAGAAAATTGAGAAGCAGTAACTCATACAGAACTGGCCCAGAAATAACCAGATTCCTAACTCCTTTATTTGTTCCTGGACTGGGTCCATTCTGACCAGATAAATTCCTCCTCAGTACAACACACAGCTTTGCACATCGCTGTAATGAAGTGATGGGTCACGCTGGTGCTATCGCATCCAGGATTTATGAGGAGACATCATCGCCTGAAATCGGGGAATGGAGGGGGCAGATTTCAGTTCGGCTATGCAAACAAGTTCGTAAGGCAAGTTTAAACATGTGGGATGAAATCAGTCACGTTAAGGTGCTCTGCATGGGTGTAGCTCCGCTCACCTGAGAAGGATACCAGCATACCTCAGTACAGGATCTGATCAGTTAGCAATTAATCCATAGAGCAGGTACATCTATTAACAAAAGCAGGCACACCTCCTACAGGTAATTCAGCATATTTCCTCTCCTTCTCTGAAAAGGAAACGTTCAGTGCAGGCACAAAAGCTGCCTTTTCCCTGTTGATCACCTCTCCTCTCCGTTTGGCATGTTACTTACATTCTTCATTCAGCAACAGATGTGCATAGCCAGTCAAATACTCAAAGATGTTTGTCAAAGTTTTCCTAAGGCTTTTCATCTCCCTGCTTTCCTGTGCCCAAATATAAGTCACCTCTGCTGGCTTTTGGAGCAGATTAATTCAGAGCACAGCTACAGAACTGGCAGGTAATCTGTTAGCTGGAGCTTGAAGCGGAGGATTTTTCCCTAACAAGAACAGCTAAAGGGTGGGAAAGGTATTTCTGAATTAGCACATTTTAATCCAGGTAACATATTTCCTAGAGACATACCCCTCTGATACAAACTCATGGGCAATTCTTTTACTGGACTTGATCTGAAAAGCCACAGGAGGTGGAGGAAAGCTAATCAAAACAGGGTAACTCAAAAACACAAGGGGATAGTGAATTGTAGCCTTATTTTTTTGGGCCCTGAAGCACACTGCACCCCAATCTTCCATGGGGATGGAGGGAAGAACCCCCTTACTAACATCACTCCTGCTCATCCCCAACCTGTTGGAGAAGCTACTGTGCAGGGTTGGCACAGAGAGGACTGTGAGCCACCAAGAGTCAGGGCCAGGGCCAGAGAGGTTCTCTGCAGCTCTCCTTAGGCAACTGGATTAAAAGAGTTTTGATGGTCCAATCACACAACTTTCGCCGCACAATGAAGTGGGAAATGGATCATATCTGCAATACCTTGGAGTTTTCTGTAAAGATGAACTCTGCATACATTTTTAACACAAATCTCTCTCAATTATTATTTTTGTTTTATTTGAGCTGTCTCCTAGGAAACAGTCCATCCATGTCAGCATAAAGGATTAGGATGCTACATGTGGACAGGAACTCCTGATAACCTGCACCCCCAAAATGCTCATCTTGAAACAGCAGGAGAGAAGGAAGCATGGGACCTCATCGCTGCTGGCAGTCAGTGGGACCCTGGCTCCTATTTTCATTTCAAGAATCCTCATACAAAATTTATGCCCAAATTATGTCACGTAATATCAGGCCAAGTAGATGCATGGGTTGTGAAGTGAGGTCAGGGCTTAATATCACACATCGTGGCCCCAAGTCCCAAAACACTTTAAGGATGTAAAAAGCTTTCTTACCTCAATGAATGGGAACATTCACGTGCATGAATTTAGACAGGTAAGATCAGGATCTAACTGTAGAGAAGCAAAATGATGTAAGGGAAGTTATTTACCATAAATACTTTGTTTTTCTGTGAGAGATTAAGAAAAACCTACACAGCAAACAAAAAAAAAAAACAACAAAAAAAAAACAGGAAGGGTTTGAATTATAGCTATTTGATGGGTAACATTTGCAGAAGACAGGTTAATTCTTGTAATCCACTGACACCATCAACCAAGGACTAAGTCAAATATGTTTTTATTCATCTTGTATATCTATTAATACAATCCATTGCAGTGGTTATTCAATATTTATGCCGTGTGAATTGCTGCATATTTCATTCTCTTTTGAAAACTGGGATAGTTGAAATAGAACAGAAATTCTTTTTATCTGACAGAGCTTTAATCTTTCACTCATCATGATTTACCAGAACCATGGTTTGAAAAAGTAAATAAATTATTTTTTTTGCAAGGTAAGGGGTTCCCAAATTAGAATTCTGTAGTCATGGTTCTCAGTTATGATACACCTGCCACTCCTTATAAATAATAAGCGTGTGTAGATTGTTTTTTTCACTGACTGCATTATTTTGAGAAATAGCATCCACCCTGCTGAACAACATTTAAAATCACTCATACTCTAGCCAAAGCAGTCACATTCCACCCTTTAGGAAGTAAGATAATCACTCGCAGCAGCCCGGAAAGACTGTCTACTCTATTTACAAGAATACACATAGTTTGTGGCTCTTCTCTCTTCACAGCTAGACACACAGATCCATCCTGGCACCCTCTGGGTCCAAATATCCCAGAGTAAAACAAATTCTCTAAATCCTTAGAATATACCTGGTTCTGCACTCTGTTCTTTCATCATTTGACTCTCACTGAGATTTGCAACCTAACAGCTTGTTTTGCTTGGAAATAAAGATCCACCTGAAAGTTAGCTTGGAGGAGAATATCTGCAAACATAGACCTTGAAAGAAAACCACCCACCTTCTTCTAGGTGTCAACCACCTCCAGGCTGTGGGTGGAAGGTTGGCAACTACTGTGACTGAAAAGCCTTGCTCCTTGACCTTAGCTCCTGAATGGACCTTGCCGTATATTTGTTAAGACTGGTTCCAGGTCAAGGATGAAAACAGAGATATTGAGAAGACATCGGGAAGGCCCAGGTAAAGCTAGCACAATCCACAACGCAGGCTTCCAAATCAGTTGGCATTTTGCATTTCTCTTGTTTCATATGGGACAATTCAAATGGAGATTTTATCACGACCTTAAAAACTGACAAGAGAAACAGGAGACAGCTCTTAATGCTGCTGTACCACGGTACATGCTACCCCAAAATACCCTCTGAGGCAAGAAACTGAAAAACCCCATCAAGGAAACAGCTCCATAAAACAGAAAAATAAAGTATAAACAGAAAAATAAAACCAGACGCCAATATGTACCCAAAGGAACTATTAAAAGCAAAATGTTTGTCAGTATAGGATGCTCCACTGCACACATCTGGTGCTCTCAGCAATACAGAACATTTCTTTAATTGCTACACCTGAGACCAAGAGCAAGAAATAAATCTAGGGGCTGATCTCAATGCATTCTGAGACAGGTGGAGATGATAGCAGCATGAGGATTTCATTGTCAATAACCAAGCAGTTATACATTACTGCATTAAACAGATATGTTCAGGATACAGCTATGGGTCTATAATTTGATGTCTGTTTTTCAGTTCCTTCTGGTGCAAGACTTTGTAGGGATAACCATGATAAGCTACTCATTTGGTGAATATCATTCAATACTTTTTGCACAATCCAAGATATCTGTATGCAATATCCAGTGGAAAAGGCAATGGACTACAAGTCAGGGCAGCTGCGCTAACTCCAGGCTGCTGCTTCCTCCCAAGGGGTCGTTGCATGTCACTGAACTTTTCTGTTCCTCTTTTATTTACTCAGACTGCAAGCACTGCTACAAGTTTAGTCAGCACCTTGGATTCTCAGCCTCTCTAGGGCCCTTAGAAACGTGCTGCAAGTGAGTACCATCCGTTCAGAGTCACAGCCTCGCCCCTTCTGAGCAACAAACACATTGTGAAGCCAAAGTACTGATAGAAACAAAAGGATCCGAATATAGGCACAAAGCAACAAAGGAGGCACCTACAAAGGAGGCACCTACCACTCCTCTCATGTGTCGTACTTCTAAATTGGAAAATGAGCTACTAGTCCTTTTACTCAACATCTATTGCCTTCAGCTCTCAACAGGATGATGAGAGGTTTCCTCAGTAGTTTAGTGAGTGGTTGGAGTCTACACAAAGGGTACTTCAGACACTACTGTTAAAATGTTCACATCCTTATTAGAAGTTATATATTTTGCTCTGAACCCAAGCCAAATACTCTGAAATGGACTATAATTTCCTTCAGGCCAACATCAAGGTTCACCTCTTCATAATGACTCAATTTGCTATACCTTGTCCTTTCATGAGCAGTGGCACAATGCTTCCCCTTGCCAGACACTATCATCTCCTACACATTTTCCAGCTGCATTTCATGTACACCCCATTTTAACCCAAATTTTGAGTTCTCATCCCTGTCATTACCCAAATCAACAATTGCCTCTCTTGAACTATGTCTGCCTTGGAGGATTCTTGTCCTCTGCAGAACTGAAAGTTTAGCCATCCATTGCATTACAGCACATTTAAGGTCTGGAAAAGATACTAGGTTCCCAACTCTCATTCTTCAGGTTGGTACTCAGATATGTGCTCAGAGCTAAGTACGTTCTTATAGCTTACAAATACTAAGCACATGATTAAGAGGTATCCTTAAAACAGTCACTAGCTTTGAGCAAACATGAGGCAGTTCAAATAGTCTCTTCCACCCAATTTGCCCTAGTTTGACACATTTTATTAAAAAGAAAAAACCCTTGATCTGAAAAGCAGAATGGATTTTTTCGTTATTATTATTTTTAAATGACAGAAAATTTTCCCAGGTATGATGGCCCATTGCTGTGATTAATCACAGTGCAGCCAGAGCAGAGGACTGTGTGGAGTGCTCAGCAATCAAAGCCATCAGTCTTGCCTGTCGTGATCAGATTGCAGTTTTTGGCAAGCGTGGGCATCAGTTTCTTGATTTCATCTACAGAGAACAAGCAGAATAGGAGATCAACAACTCCTTTTATGAGCACCAGTGGCTCATTTTATCTGCATCTGCTGGATGTCTATACCTCTGGAACTGTGCTCTGCAGGCCTTACCAAGTTCGTATTGGCAATGTCAAAAAAAAAATATTACTTTAAAATCATCAAATCAGGACAAACCTGAGACTTGCTGATCATTCCTTTTGATGTTCAGGAAGCTGAAAAAAATTTCAATGTGATGGGATTTGTAAGGAATATCATGCTTTTTATTTCTTTTTTTTTTTCTTTTTAAACACAAAGCTTGAATTTTTACCCTGAAAAATAACATCAAGTGTCTTTAGATGTACTCTTGTGCTGATTCAGAAGGAAAGGAAAAAAAATTGAATCAATGCTAGAACTGGAAAAAATACACCCTACCTCCACTACCAACAACCAAAACCAAAACCAAAACAACAGCCCAAAAACCCAGCTGGGCTGGTCTCAAAATCTTTTCTTGCAATATAGTCATTACACAGTATCATATTTTCAAGCTATATTTTATATACATAATATTGAGCATGCACACACTATGCCAGGACAGTCAAAATTAACAAAGAATGTATATATATTGATGTTACCAAACCATACCAGAATGAAAAAGTTAATTTGCCTCCATCTTTCAGAACTTCATTCAGTGCAATTCCAGACTACGTTTTCCTTTTTTTTTTTTTTTTTGTAATGTACGGTTCCCCTATCCAAACTTTTGTGATTAGTTCAATGACATGGTAATTGTTTCTTTCCTGTTTAGAAATATACTGAATAGGATGAAGTTCAATTTCTGGCTGCAAATGCCTCTTCATAATTACCATTGTGTAACTGCTTTTTCGAAAGAATTACGTTAAAATTATTTTAGGCATCTATTTCAATCTTATTTAAAATAGATTTCCTGAAGCTGAAAAAACCTTTGCATTTGCTTTTGGCCTTCTCCTCATTACTGCTTCACGTGTAATGATGCCATAATGATTCACTGCTTGATGTTCTCCAGTTTCAGAGTTATTTATTGTAATTGCCTAATTTCTTATGAGAAAGGTGGATAAGCAAGTATTTCAAGAGGCTTGCAAATAACTGCCAAGGACCACAAGACTGCAGTTTTTCTTAATTTATATCTAAAATGTTTTGCTGTGTTAGCTCAAATAATGTGTTTATATAATTTTTTTCAGTGCAGCTTGTATCATTCATCACTCATTAAGCAGTATGAGCTACGCATCCTGTTTTAAAACTTCAAGGTATTTTTCTGGTTACCATTACTGCAATGCACTGTATTTTTTTTTTATTTATTTTTTTCTAGAAAACCAGCAGTAGGGTAATGAAGTGACTTTGAATAAAAGACTCTCCTTTTGATTTAACTCCAGCTATTCTTACCTATGAAATAAAAAGGGTCCCACTCCTGCACGGTTGCATGACTGCTTGGTTTCCCAGTGCAAAAGGAGCCAGAGTTTGGTCTTCTCTGGATTTCAGCTTCTTGAGAGTTTCATTTAAGATATATACTTTTTATTATTTTATGTTTTTTATTTCTCCTTGCCTACTTTTAAGGGGTGCAAATACCTATCCTGAAAGCATGACCTTGCAATATTTTTCCGTTCTGCCTTCTAGCTCTAAGAGGGAATATGGGCTGGCTAATAAACGCAGCTTCCAGCACCATGCTGCTAACATGATTGATGTTGCGGGTGGCGGTGCTTATGATAATAGGGAAGTTAATGAGAAAAGCCAGGCTGGTTCATGTTTTGTAAGACTCAAAATAAAACCCAGCATTTGTCAATAGGGAAGAGACAAACACTGAAAAGAAAAGAAAGGTTACAGTCCAAAAAAACAGGTATTCAAAAAAGGAGAATGAAACTGTCCTAGCTAGAAACATCAGTGAATAGCATTGTACGTTGGCCTTGTGCAATGATGCCTTGTTTACATGGTTTATATTAATATCATCAGTTACTTCCTGAACCAAGACTGAGGATGTGTTGAAGTAAGGATTTGTGAGGATATTTAAAAATAGGGTGAAGAGACAGAGAGGAAAGATCAGGAGTCCAGAATAAGTACTACTGAGTTTGTGTGGCATTCTGCAGACCTCTAGCTTGTTCACAGGCTAAAACTGCACACCTTATGAAAGGAATTGTAGGCAAACAAAAACGAAGAAAAATACATACAAAAACACACCGTCACCAAAAAACACTGCTAAGATTTTAGTCACAGGAGCCTGGTAAATCTGGAGGAAATATCACAGAAGTGATAAGGCTGGCAATTTTAAATTCAGTCCAGTCTGTCTTCTGCACCTGCAGAGCCTTGCTTTGCAGAGATAACCACGCAAAGACAAAGGGCAGGCAGGTAAGACCCTTCTCTTCAATTACCTACGTACACAGCTTTGCAGAGATAAAGCGAAATGGTGTGTGCCTTTTCCAGCAGAACCCAATGGGAAATATGGCTCAGGGACTCTCCTCTTTCCCTCCCCTTCCCCTGCAGATAGAAGTCTAATAAATAAATTCTTTAGCTAGAACTATGGCTAAAGTTCACCCTAATACCATTACGACAGGTTTTGTTCTTATACATGTGGCAGTGTGCTATTTTTGAATCTCCCTTTGACTAAAGCTAATTGTTCTCAAACACTTGACATTCCTCTTTGTAAGAGAACCATTGGGTTGGCAGAAATTCAGTACTTCAGTGAAAGATAAAGAACCACATCCAGAAACAATTCTAACATGGTTAAAAAAAAAAAAATAAAGAGGATGGGTGAGCAAGTTGAAAGATGTGGATTAATTGGTACTAAAGTGAATTAGTATAGATAAAGAGGAGAATAAAAGGAGTGGTTTGTCAACATGGATGGGCCTTGAATTGCCCTAAGAAAGGATCTGTACATGCATTCCTTAGTTTTCTACTTAGTCATTAATTACTTCTTGAGTCTTGCAAATACAGGCATGCTTACACCATGTAATGCAGAGCTGTGCTGGAGATCCCCAAGCCAGATACACAAAGAAACTAGCACATCTACACACTGCAATGCTGTGCCACACAGACAAACCCAGCCTGGTCCCAGAAACAGTGTTACCTCACAGGAACACCTCGCCTGGGCACAGCACCGTACCTGGACCCACAGCACCCAGCTGGAGTTAGGCCAGCTGTCTTCACAAGGAGCAACGTGGTACAGGCTGGAGGCATTGCAGGGGCTGAATGGAAGAGCACAAACACAACACTTTTCTTCAAAGCATAGAAAATAATTAGGCCACCTTGATGTTTTACAGAACTGATTTGTAGAGGAAAAATCCAGGAAAGCAGGATGGTACCGTCTGGACAGTGAGACAGTCTTACAGGGGATATCACTGTAGATGTCAGCAAAAGTCCAGATCAAACTGGTGGCAGTCGTGCTGCCTCCCAGCTGGAGAGCCTCTCTGCTCACCAGGACCACGCGAACAGCAGCAAGAGATGCAGCCTTGGACAGCACAGCTACAGCAGTGTGCCAGGACCTGCCTTTTTGTTCAGTTACATTTTCCACTGCTCTCCTTGGGAACGTGGCAGAATGAGGCTCCGATAACTTCAGGAGTTTCTGCCACCGTGCCCAGTATTTTGGTCCATGAACGCCTTGCAGATAGCCCTGGTTCTAGTTCTGTGCTGCTGCGTGAAGATACCAGCACGTGGTTCCCACAGGCAGGCTCCCGAGGCTGCCTGTACTGTTCTGCAGCAGCCTTCAGGGACCTGAAGTCCCTGAGAAAAAGGAACAAAACTCACAGCCTTTTCCACTTAAAAATAAACCAGTTAAATGAGAGGAAGCAGGGCAGGTGGCTCGTTTCCTGTGAGCAGCACAGCTGATTGCAGGGCGAGCCCAGGCTGCGATTCATGGGCCAGGTCGGAGCCATTGTCCCCGTCCGCCCGCGCACAGGAAGGAGAGCCCGGTCCCATTCGGCACCGCCCTGGGCACCTGAAACCTCAGCAGGACTTAAAAATGCGATGACAGCAAGGCTGCTTCTCCCTATTTTGCTCTCCTTTGCTGAAGTTTGACCACCAGCGTGCTGCATGAGCAGAGAGAGCACTGTGCTGTCACAATAAAAGGGCCCAAATATTCCCAGGAAAGACAATATGAACAACCACAACACGAGCACTTAGTACACGTATGAGAAGTCGTTGATATTTCCCTCTTTCTTGGTTCTGGTCAAAAGAACAAGCACCAAACCTGGGAGACAAATCACTTCCCATCCCCGCTGCTCTGTTTAGGGACATGCTCATATAGAAAGCCACACCAGGAGGACACTTTGTGAAAGCCTCTCACTAAAATATGAGCAGGAAAGTGCTGATTTACAAGGAGGCCCCTCCTCCCAATTTAAAAGACATTTTACATCCTCCTGGGTGTTTCTTTGAAAGAGCCTTCCCCTTCCATCAGTCTTGTTCTCCATGGCAGTGGCTGATAAATTAAGAGGGTGACATGGAACGATCAGCCTGCGTCTCCTCCCAGCCTGGCTTGCCTCTGCTTGATGCTCCTCGATGCAAGGAAGCTACTGCCCCACTTCTGGCAGGGAACAGTCCGCACTGCCATAAATCCAGACATTCCCAGCAAGATCAAGAAGGAGGGCAGCTGTGGGAGGCCTTGGTGGAGGCAGAGGAAGCTATAACAAACGTGTGAAAATTAACTGGATGCATGTTTACATCTGATACGTCTACACATATGGGCACAGGCAGTCGTGTGCTCACTCGGCCCCGCTTGGGTCCCACCAGATGTGAGCCTCTTGCAGCTGGGAAATGCCTTTTTTTTTTTTTTGCGTCATTGAATCTGAGTTAGGCTGCATCAGCGTATAAAGCACGGCTGCAGAGCTCCCAGCCTGGACTGCCTCGCATCCAGATGGAGATAATAAAGCAAATGTTTGCACCTGCTCATGTGGACATACATTTAGAGGTTTTGCTGACACAGATTCAATGAAAAATGCTATGGGCAAAACTCTGCCCCCACATGCTTGCACAGCTCAGGAGGATTCAGATGTATTCATCTGGTCACTTCAGGATGTCACACACTGCTTTCCAGCAGCTGGACCAAACACAAGACAAGCATTTCTTGCTCCTGCCTTTTAGCATCACCTCCTCCACTTGCTGCAGAGGTTTGTCCTGTCCGTGCCAAGCACCGTGCCCCAAAGCACCATCGCTTGGGCTCCGGAGGGCAGACAGCAGGGGCAGTTCAACTCCTTTTTATCCACTGCCAGAAAACAGCTTCAGAATGAGTCTTCCACTGAAATAACTACATTTTTCATCTGTAATTTACTTGTAATCTGAGGGCAAGGATCACAAGTCCTCTTATTTTAGCCTTCTGGTTCTCAGCTCTGACTATGCCAACTTATGAGACCAGTAGAGAAAGATTTCTTTCCAGTGCTTATGGCTGAAGAACAAGCCTAGATTAATTTAAGTGACTACTTTAAACTTTGAGCTTACAAGTGAAAACTGAACATACTGAAAAAGATAAATCATTTTTTTTCCCATAAATATTTTCCATAATATTTCTCAGAAAAATGTCTAAACTGATGACAGTGCAATCTACTTTGTTAGCCATGACCTTGCATTTACTATTTTTCTGTAAATAAAAAAGGGGAGGGTAAGGTTCAGATTTATTTAATATTCTTCAAAATTAAATACATCACCATGCAGCTATATGAAAAAACAGACCCAAGATTTCATCAGCTTCTCTCTTCTCCTCTGGAGGATTAATAACTTCTCAAGCAAGAATTATTGTCTTGTTAGCACCATGTTATTAGAAAAAAAAACATTTAACTTGTGCACTGGGTGTTAATTTTTTGACAGTTTGTTACTTAAATAGTGAGTAGTTACTATGTAAAAGACAAAAAATGGGGAAGTACACTCAGGAAAAATGTCCCTACCTAGAGAAGACCTTCTGTACAGCTACCTGATAAGAAGCCAAATGAAGCAAGCCTTCATTACTTTTTTGGAGAAGATTTTCACGTGAAAATAGATCTCCTCACAGTGGGTTGCCAGCTTCATTATTAATCGCCATACACTCACATTCTTTTCTGTGGACTATGGCACAATTACGGCCCCAGCGGAGCAGGTCTGGCCTAAGGGGGACGAGTTGGTGGGCTTGAGAGGGGCCGGGGCAGCTGCAGGAGCACTGGTACGGAGTCAGGTCACCCGCCGGATCCACCCAGGAACAATAATGGCAGAGCTTGCAGGATGCAATCAAGTGCATTCTTCTCCTGGGTGATTAAAGAAATATTCAATTTGATGCAACTGAGGTACAAAAGCTCTCTGTATCCTTCTGCAAAGCACAGATGAATGCCTTGCTTTAAACGATTTACAAAAAGTGCGGTATGCCAAAGACATATCATTTACATGGAATCCAGGCAGCTTCATGCAATCATTGCTTGCAGATAATTATACCAAAACTAATGAGAAATAATATATATATATATATATACCTGAAGGGAGTGAGTCAACTTATCAGTTATCAAGGTTTATTTTAATTCCCCCAGTGGAAACCTGCTGAGGTTCTCTAGGAATCCCTCTTTTCTACTAATGCAATGAATCCAAAATGAACAATGAAAAAAACATTTCTTCATTCTGATTTGGTAACTGCACCCAGTTTAAAATCTGAAAACAATGTAAAATTGATATAAATTGACTGTTAGTTAAACAAGATGAGATAAAAGTGGCAATGGGCAAAAAATTCAAGCAAGCTGTGAGTTTTCCTCTCCTTGTTTCTCTGAGGCTTCTGCCCCCCTAAAGTCTCTAGCAATGGTATAAATCACATCTCTGTTTCTTCGAAGTGTGATTAAATATCCAACAGGAGAAAATAACATTGTACATCACTTAACAGCAGTTGCGCCCTGACATATTCAAAATCAATTATCTTTCACATCATGCAGTCTCAAATTTTAGCAGTTATTTGTGGTGCTAATTTGAGTTGTCCTGGATAATTAGAGGATCTGTATCTCCATCATTATAAAAAATTACGTTTGCTGGGATTTGCTCAGGGGTACTAATGGCATTACAGTCACAGCAATTTTAATAAAGGCCAGATTATATCTAGCTCTAACACTCCAAATCTTTAATGAATTTATCCCACAATATCCACAGAAGATAATTAAGCACCTTTATCCCCATTTGCTGTCATTGAGAAAGTGAAGCTCAGAAGTAACATGATTTAGAGGCTCACAAGCTAAGCACCCTGCTTACCTGCATTTCTTACACACTTACACATTGGAGAAAAAACAAACAAACAAACAAACAAAAAAAAGCCAGCAACACAAGCACAAGGATAGTGGCAGAGGAAAGAGTTTGGACTCATCCTGGAGAAGGCCTGAGCTTCTGACACCAATACGCCCTTGTCTTAAAGGACTGTAATATTTCCAGGGCCAAGCTAGTTTAAACAGGGAGGATTCACAGGCAGGAGTCCCAACTAAACTATAGTATATGGTAATGAGGAAAAATAAAAATTAAAAGCCTGTTGGAGTTTTGCCTGCAGCAGGGGAAGGAAGTTTCCTGACAAGGGTTATTGTTTCAGAACAGTTTGATGAAATAATAAACAAAATACTGCACTGCTAATAATTTCTGTAGATCCATGATGCCTTGCAATGCAGGGGAGTAGGTATACTCCCTGCCTAGGAAGGGCTTCCTACATAGTTTCAATCTGAAAAAACACACACTCGTTTATCAATGACAAAAAGATAGAAGGCAATTCCTTAGCATAGGGCTTACTCTAGAGAAGAAATGGTCCCATCAACGTTCAAGGTGTGTGAGAGATTCAAATGGTTTTAACACTCAGGCTTCTTTTTCAAGTTGAATTAAAACTGCCCTGGACCAATATTATAAAGGACAAAGGTCAAGGCTTTATTTATATAATACTAGGATATAATGCAATAACCGGCTGTTTGAGACACGTAACTAAAATATCGGGGACAAAGCTGCAGACAGGATGTCAGCACTGCACAGGGAATTAGCCATGCAACTCCCTCCTATTAATTACAGATACGCACATCCGAATCACCATACATCATGATGAAAATGTACCAAGCGATAACTATGATTCATATTTTACCATTAACAATGCAGCGAAAGGCGAAAGAGGATGGTGCTCTTCCTGTACCATTAAGTAACCAAAGCTCTATGTTCTTCCTATGTCCAACCTGAAATGGAACAGCAGCTGTGGAACAACGTGGTAGGAGGTTATTTCCATGACCTCCTATAAATGCCATTTTTTGAAGTGTTACTATACAAGGTATAAGTATTCCCATACCAACTGTCAGGCACTAACATAATATTTTTCTACAAATCCCTAACAAAAATTAAATATTGTTACAACTTGCAAGATCTCCAAGAGTACATTGTGTATCCTTGTGTCTGCCAGAGGCAAAAGGAGTTTATAAGCTCAGAAAGACTTTGAGAAGTTCAATTTCTAAATCCTTTGTGCAAAGTAACTTACTTACTTAACATGGGGCATATGTTGCAACTCTACTCACAACAAAGTACATCTACAATTTTGAGCTCACTATGTTTTGGGTACAAGAGTACATCTTAGTTATGTGACATATATCCCCTTATCAATGCTCCTGTCCAAAAAATAGAGTTGTAGCAACAATAATGCATAGAGAGAAAAGTTTTCCTATCCATTAATAACATATATAAATGGCAAATTATCCAAGTTATTCGGACCAATTGCACTCTTAAATACTCTTGTGCAATTGTCATTGACATGAGTAGAGGATGTGCACATAAAACAGGCTGAACTTGATCCCTGAAAACTCTCATGATTGGATTCAGAGAGCAAGGAACTGCTTTTGCAAGAGATGCCTGCTCTTGCAACAAAGCTCCTTGGGTGTACAGGGTCTGCATGATGTTGGTTCTCATAGTAAAATTGAGATGTTTGAAAGTTAACAAAAAATTGCTGAAAGCATGGAAAAGGAGCACACAACACAAAATTATAAAAATTTGATTGAAATGTCTCTGACAACATAGACACTTAATTGCTTTGGTTGGGTCTGCTGTAAATGCTGGTTTTCTTTCTTCTTTTCTTTTAATGGGTTTATTGCATCTAATTCAAATGTTGAATTTCTGGTTTATACAAGACTAACACAAAGACAAAATCCATCTAATTGTAATAGTACTTATCTAAGGCTTTACCGTATTATTCTAAGAGGCTGTTGGCATTTAGCTTTGTCCTCATGACATCTGTAACTAATGCAAAGTTGAAGCCCTTATCAGGGCTTTAAAATAATGTTTTTCAGCATTAACTGCCAGGTAGCCTTTTTCAAATGTTTTCCATACACTTTCTGTTCTAGATTTGGAAACTGCAGCTCTTCATGTAGTCTCTAACTGATGGAAAAGATACATCAAAGCTCTTCTGGTAACCAGGTGTATCCTATTTTCCCGGGAGCAGTGTTTCTGTGAAAGATGGCTGATGTTCTTTACCTCAAGTGAACTGTACCCTGTAGGCCAGGAGAAAACCGAGCCAAGAATCTGCTCTTCAGCTGAGCTGTTTTACAGGTGAAATCACTGGTTATGGCTCACATTCACCAGCCGAGACACGAAGGAGTCTGTGCTTGGAACCAGGAGCCCTTTGACTGTTCCTGGTCACTGCTGGTTTGGACCAGAAAGACGCAGGTCCAATATTCACTACTTGTAGGCTTTGCCCATCTCTTAAGGCAAAAAAGCCCCCCTTCCACAAGACCCCTCTCCCAATACATGGAAGAACTGCAGTGCCTGCAGTCCTGATGCTTCACAGCTAGTGACAAAGAACATGGGAAAGAGGTTTCTTCTGTTCTGTTTCCTTGCCCCAGTAACCAAAGATCAGAAAACATTCTTAAGGGTATCATTCACTGATGTTTCTGTAGCATAGCATTCAATATATAAATTTCAATATATAAAATTGTACAAGGTATTTAAATACTTCAGTCTTAAGACTTTTTTTTTTTTTTAATTCAAAGCTGATATCTTCAGGAATGGAAGATGATGTGTTACCTTTTACGCTTTATCAGTCTTTGCTAAGCTGACAACAATTCTCCAAATTTCCAACTGGACTTATAAAGTTTTTGGTCACTGCAACTATTTCATTATAATCACATCAGCCCAGCTTTGAGATGTAAAGACCTTAAAAGTGACCACGCAATGTGATTACTATAAGAATGGTGAAACGTATGTAAGAACAGTGTTTTTTCATGTTACAACTCAGTTCCTCAGGATGGGAACGTAATCATCTTCCTGTTTTCTTGACAGCTGAAGATGCAGAATGTGCAGTAGAGGCTGACTGGACCCAATTAAACCTGTCCTTTAATTTCTGTAACTCATCTCCTGTCTCAGCCTAATAAGGAGAGTCTCTCAACAAAGACAAAAGTCTACCCTCATGTTACAATCTCTTGTGCTCTGCACCTGTGAACTGCTCTGCAATCTGCAACATGAAGTACTCATGTGAGACTTTGCTCAACGTGTAGCATCTCTTGGTAGAAATGAAACTCGCAAGTCCAAAACATCATTCCATCAACTCTGCCAGCTTCAGGCTGCCCTGTGGTGCATTAATCCATGCTCAGAAAAAGTGTCCCACAGTCCAGACCACTGTAAAGGGAAAAACCTTTTCAAAGGAGGAGAACACACTGCTCTAAGGTTAGTTCCTCCAAACAATACAGGGACGTAAGCTACAAATCTCTGACCATGCTGCATTTCAGCCAGTTTCCCATTTCTTTGTCTAAATGTGAGCCATCACACAGATTTTAAAAAGTTTTTAATGAACTCAGTGAAATAGCCACACATGTAAATGATCCCTGTGTGTGTATAAAATGGATGGATTGGGGCTGCTAGAACATATGCTTAAAAAAAAAGGGGGAGAGATGAGAGGAATGTGAACATAGGGAAACATGCAGCCTCAGAGAAGAGGGGATAGAAAAGACAAATAAAAAGTTCTTTATCATTGCTCAATACTAAAATAGTTGAACTTTTCACATGACAGATTTAAACACAACATTGGGAGAGGAAATTATTATTCCAGCTCTGCAGAGAGAAACCCAGTCCCAAAATAAGACTGCATAAGTAGTGGGAACCCCCTAGTGACCGGGCATTCCCTAACTCAATGCCTGTCTTGTGCGTTTTGACATTTTGGGGGCTGCACTTCTGCCTGCACGATGGAAAACACAAAGGGCCTTGTGTTTGCTTTTGGCCTCTGGCTGCTATTGTAATACACAATAACATAAATATTGCTAACATTCTTTCAGCAACACAGAGCAAATCTAGGAAATGAACTGCAAAAATCTGGACTAAGGGTCCACTGTGTCCCAACCAACAATTCATCCCTCCTCCTTGAACAGCCATTACAAAGGATGAAGAAACAGAAGTGGGAGCAGAAGGCAGTGACAGAAGGAAGATGGGAACAGACGGAACTTCACACAGACCCTTCTTGGCAGGAAGCCTTCTCTTCCAGCAGTTGGGTGCCTGGGGGCAGTGGAAGAAAGGTCATAAAAAAGAGCCAAACACCACCACAAATCAAATGTGCTTCGAAAAGCTTATTCATGGAGAATATGGATGGATGCAGCACGAGAGGGTAGAAAAAGAGTGACGTGGACATCTTGCTTAAATGAAAACGTCAACTTTTTTTTTTTAATGAAATAAAATCTAATTAACTGCAATGCGTAAAATAAATCGAGAGCTTTTTGGCAGGGTGGAGCAAAAGCTACTGCATTCCAGGGGTATGTGTTTTATTACTGCCTGCTTTTGAATTGCAAACCAGTAAGCTCAAGGGGATTTAAAGCAAGACCACTGTAAGAGATGTTCGTTCACTCCAACGCCTTAGAAGAATAGGGAAGGCTCCTTCTAAGATGCCACTGTGACTACATTTTAGGAAGTTGCTCCAAACAGGGACACAGTTCCTTGAAGACCTTCACAAAGGGATTAACCTCTCTACACTGACACACAGAGAATAACGAGGTACCCCGAAACTGCCTTCCTGTTCTGCAGTTTTTAATTGGCACAGACATGTGAGTAAGAAGTTCTCCTGCAAAAACATGGGTGTAGCTGTTTGTGACATGAACAGTCTGCTCTTAGGGAGGGCAAAATCCTGTCCTTTCTGAAATCAGCCACGTAAATCCTATTGACTTTTGGAGGTTTCCAGTTTCGGCAAGTAGCACATAATCCTGCAGCCCTGAAATCACAACTGTGCAGATACACTGCACGAAGCATTGTTTGAGTACTGTTCTTTGTCAGACTTGTTAATCCTTCTAGAATGAGAGGTGTTTGAAGCTGCAGCAGTTTAGACATTTCTGACTTCTGCTCCCAGCTCCTCTGTGACCTATCTAGAGGTGATACTGCTTAGGGTTGTTTGCAGGTACTGGAGAACAGATCTTTCACCTGGGGATGGGATATAATCCCAGCTCTCCTCTGTGCAATATAATTTAATCCTCCCTGTCCAACCTCCCACCTTTCCACATCCCTGTATATTTCCTATTTGTCTAACGACCCATCCCTCACCAATTCACCAATCTTCACATTTCTTCCAACTCAAAAAAACAAACAAACAAACAAAGAAAAAAGACACTGTAGCACCCACATGGCTTCTGCACAGGTACAATATGAAGCAAAACAGGATCCCTTCTCCTTGCTACATTCACCTCGGAGGTTACAATCCCACCTGGTTTGGATCTGCCCCAGGGCTGGGTCTGTCCTTGGACCACCCAACCTCATCCAACATTGCTTCTATATACAGAAGGTATGTATGAGGATTGAGCAGCACACAGGTGCCCGTGGGGGCATCACAATGCTGCAGAGCAAGGCACGTTAGCTGCAGCAGGGCAGCCACCACCAGCACCAGGCAGCAGGCTTGCGTGCTCCCCATCGCAGCGGCGCTCCTCGTGCAGAACCGTCACCACAATTGGAAGTAATTGGAGGTCTTTCCGCCAGGCTCAGCAGGGAAAGCAAGGAGGGAAAGGGCACGGGGGGACGGCTGCCGGGGCTGGCCGTGAGCCCTCGGGGTGGGGGCATGCCGGTGGCAGGGTGTGGAGAAGGTCGCAGTGCCACCGCCTGCTCCGGGCTGCCCCTCAAAGGCAGGATGCGAGCCCTGTGCTTGCCGATCAGCTGTAACCCCTAAGACATTAAAATAAACCTGAGCAAAAATGTTGCTGACATCCCAGATTATGTAAAGGGCTGGCTTTAGCGAGCAACCTTGCCTCTGTGTTGTTACAGACTCCCTTCCACCCTTCTTGCTCCATTTCTCACCGGTGGCTGTGGCTCAGGTCTCATAATAGAAAGTCCCATGCTTGTCCTCGTCTCCTCACCACACACAGAGCAGGAATTTGGAGCATGGTTATTGTTTGGGGTACTTCAGGACTCAATGTTCTCCTGAAGTGGTTTTTGTTTCTTTTTAAAAGCATTATTATTTAACAGTTTGATTAAAAATAATACTGAAGTGTGAGAAGAGGCACTTGTGACACACTAAACTGACCTGTTAAATTCCAAAACTCTCCACTACACAGCCTGTCAAGTGGAGGACATTTTGTAATTGCATTTGCCACAGACAGGTGGAAGTGTATTCAGCTCAAGCCAGAGGTGGACACAGACACAGAGGGGGCCAGAAAGCTGGTGGCTCCTCAAGGAAGCCATGGAGCTGGGTACCCTCAGACCAGGCAGATGCTGGGACATGTCTAAGAACACCCTGCAAAGCCTGAAAGGCCAGGAGGCTCCAAGCCAGCAGACATTAGAAATCCAAATTCACCAGCAGTTTACCAAGCAGCTTGACAGCAAACCAGGCAAGGGGCGAGTGCTTCAGCACAAGTCAGTAGGAACAGTATCTCTGCTTTGATATCAGCTAATCAGTCTTTTTCTGAAGGTGTTTCTTACCATTCCTGCCATGAAGCTGCAAGCACAGCTGCTGAGGCAGCCCCAAACCCTACTTTCTACCGGCACTTGCAGCTGGGTGCAGTAGACAGCAGTCTGGTGCAGCCAGATCATCTTCATGTGTCATACCCGAAACATTTTTGTTTGTTTTCCCCAGGAACTGAATATAATACACACTGAAGCAACTGCGATCCATCCTTTCTGCGCTACATTCCCAGTTTGTGACTGCTTTGTCTCCATCCTTACACAAGACAATCATATTAGGGACATTTTATAATAGTTATCTTTCTAACTCTTACATGACCATTTACTACTATAGGACATGGTTGCTTCATACCCAAACATCTTCAAACAAAATTCTATGGTAACACTTAATATTCTGGAAGGCTGTATAGCATCTATAATCCCAAGTGGGTCTTTGAGTATGTTTTATTGATTTTCTTTGGCTATACGTGAATAAAGAATCGAGGATATATCCTGCAGCTTTATTTTATGTTGGTACTGAATGACAGAAAGGGGAACTTTCACTCCAGTGAGAATCAGGTCCTCAGTCCTACAGCCAACAACAACAAAAGATTCAAATATGACCTCTGCATGAAAGAGTCGTCTGAAGAATGAGCTATGGTAAAACCCAGCCTCGCATCTCCTCTTGCAAGATGTGCACACTCCCACTCCCTTTCTGGAGCTCTGCTCCTACCTTGTTCCTGGAAACTCAAAAAAGGAAATACAACAGGAGAGCTTTGATTGATTTTTCATGAGATACTCTGCTTTCTCTTCTGTCACGATGAATTCCCATTTCCCAGATTTTTCCAACCTCCGTTTCCCTCCTGTGTGCCCGTTTTAGCCGACCTCCACTCTTCCCTCTAGTGCCTGACACTGCTCTCTTTGTCAGGAGAGGCGCACAGAGTTCAGGTTTTCCCCTCTCCATTTCTCTTTGGACCTGACACTGCTGCTGACCCCTGCTCAGCCTCTGCTTTGAAGTGCTTTCTCTGCTCTCTGCTTTCCCACTGGATCATGTTAACCCTCCTCCTCTCCCCACTCCATCAGTTGGCTTCAATAAGCGAGAGGGGCTCACTGGAACCTCAGCTTTTGTCTTATCAGCGCTCTTTCACTTCTCATAAAATCCTACCCACCTTCCACATAAAACAGTTTGGCAAAAAGGAACCGCTGGGGAGGCCTGGAAAATGCTGCTAAATGTCACGCAGGGAACACCACTAGCTGCACAAGACAAGCCAGCCAAGCAGGTCTCACATTTGACCCATGCAACTGCACAGCGTCTTCTAAAAGCAAGAAACCCACTCCCCAAGATGTGATATTCAAGTGCTTTTTTGCCGTGTGCTTTAAACAATGTTATTCTTGTGGGACTCTGCATCACTGCTCAGCTCTGTTGTAATTTTAAATAGAAAAAAAATAAGCAACAAATTTAGCCTAAGTATAGATATCTGATTTGACTCAGTGTCCTTGGCACTACAGCTCCTACCTGATGGATGTTCAGGTCAAAATAAGAAATGGTATCAGCACAAAGAGAATGGTTTTGCTCTCCCTTATTAAAGACTCTTGAAAGCTCTCCAGATCTATAAATATTCAAATTATTCTCACAGAGTGGCAAGAAAGAATGATTTGTATCCTTCTAGCTTGTTGTGTTAACACATTCCCATTTTTCACTGTTTCCCAGTTGGATAAATACCATGACAAATAGAGGAAACCCCTGCAAGAGAAAATACATTTTAAAGTAAATTGCACTGATGCGTAGTTTATAAATATTTGCAATGGTGCAGGGAAAATACCTCTATTCATCCCATTAATGTATATTGAATACAAAGATGACCAGCCTCCATTGATGTTCCCCCCCCACCCCCCAAACTATTTTCAGCACAGGAGAAAAATGAAGTATTGCGTATGTTATGTGAACATGCATAATCATATAAATAAATCCACTTCAAAATAAAAAATGTTACTTTAAATACATTAGTAAAGCTTGATTTTTTTTCTATACCTCTTTTGCTAGAAAGTTAAAGATCGCACAAAATCTGAGTCATCTTGCCTGGGGATCAAAAACAGAAAGAAAATTGAGAGCTCAGTAAATGTTATAACCTCTTAACCACTCTGCAAGCGAGAACTGATGATAACACTTAAACAAGAATGCACAAACATTATTTTGCTCAAAAATTGCATTACAAAGATAAACGATAAGAGCTTGGGAATACCCTGCTTAACACAGCAGGCTGAAGGACGTGTACAGATCTCTCCTCCGAACGCCAAAGTGCTTTTTGTTATTGCTTTCTAGATCATTTGCTATTTTAAAGAGTTATCATAATTCCAAATTCCAGCTCTGGCTTCTTCAGTCACCACCTGAGAATAGTGCAGCTGTGCTTTGTTTGCGGAGAACGAGCACATTTCCACACACGTACGTGATGTACATACACACGTGGCTCCACGGGAGCAGCATGTGGACACAGAGCCACAGTGTTCAGACATGCCTCTGTGTGTAAGGCTGGGCTGGGCATTCCCCTGCCAGCTCTGGACAGCTTAATCCCTGTGTGCCATGCTGCTGCACCCGCAGAGAGGCAACAACAACCTTGCCCTGCTCCCAGCTTTTCACTACCTTGGGCATTTCAAGGAGCAAGAACCTCTCACCTAATGCAAAGGGGTACTTCTTCCACTTGCTCATTTTCTAGCTTCCACCATCATCATGCAATTAAAGGATTTCTGATGCAAGTCATTAAAAATCTACCCCATGAAGCAGTCCAAAATACAAACTGTTCAAAAGGGAACAGTGTAAGCCTCTCACTTCACAGCTACCAGCCTGTTTATGTGCAGTAAATTCTCACCTTTAAAAACTAGAACACCTTCCCTCCCACCCCAGCACGATTCAGCTGTCTTGCTGGCAAACAGCTTAACCAAATGGAAATGAAGTTGGGGACAACCTGCCATTATCTCCCTATAATCCCTGAGAAAATGAAGGTGGCCAAGACCACCGGTGTGGCTTTCCCTGGAGCAGATGCTTGAGGTTTGCAGGAGCCCCAGCTGACCCTCAGCAGAACCTCCTCCTCCCAGCTCCTTCAAGGATTTTAGCAAGGTGAATGCTTGCTGTTATGGAGCTGGCTAACAGCCACCAACTCATTTTGCACTGGCCATTAAGCAGCCTGCAGGCAACCCGCATGGATCCGAAGCTGTCGCATATGTTTGTTTTGCTTGGGGGGGGGGGTGGAAAGCAGGTTGGGAAGGCTGGCAAAACCCATGTTTCTCCTCTGTAAACAGAGAACCCTCCCATGCTGGCTTATAAATGTAATTGCACCATATTCTCAAGGTCTCAGCCTTGAGCTGGACAGAGAAGGAGAAGCAGCAGCATCCTCTCCTCCATGCAGCTTGCCAGGCAGAGGCAGCCACGTCCTTACTGGCGAGTTCAGGGCACCAGATTAAGGCAGAAACCTGTGGCCAAGACCAAAGGGAGCTGTAATGGGCCATGCTCTGAGCTGTTCCACCACAGCACGAGGGAAATAGCTTTCAAGAGAAACAAAGAGTATGTACATTTTGTACCATGTTAAAGAGGAAAAATAACAACAAGGAAAATAAAAGCTTTGGTTGTGAAGGATGTTCCAGCAGAGGTGATTAATGGTGTTGAAAGAAACCCCAATTGTTGTTTCAAACTTCTTTCCAATTAGCCACAAAGTTGCTCCCTCTTTTTTTCCTTTTGTTTTACTTTATTTTTTTTCCTTCTTCCTTTTACCTGTATTTGATTTAGAGTTAAGGTTGGTGATTTGTATTATGACAGCAAAAATAAAGGATCGGAGCACTGTATGCATGTGGATTTAAAGCATTGCCTTTGATGGCTCATTAGCTGCATGTGGCTACATGCAACACTGCTCGGCTGAGATATATTGCCCAGGATTTAATTCCAGAATAATTTCGAAGGCATTAAATCGAATGCTTGCCCTTTTCACCATGGTATTTAAATGGTACTTTGTATGCCAAGCTTAAGGGAAAAAAAAAAGGCAGAGAAAACAGATGCAGTACTGTTGGAGCATGTACTGAACTTTGTTAAAATGTTAAACATTTATTAGATTTTTTTTTTTAAATAAGATAGTGTTAAACCAGTTGTTACTTCAATTAACTTTCTTTACTACAAGGGAAAAAGGAGAGGGTTTTGCTAACAAACAACACTCAGAACTAGCGAACAGTGTCTCGTTTGTTCAGTAAGGCTTAAAGACGAGAACGGTCTCAAGCTGGAGAAAAGAGGAAAAAAAGATGTGCACATTTCTGCGCTGACTGAGCAGAATAAGCCAGACAAAGCTTCTCCCACAGTAGTGGGGAGATCAAGCCCCAGAGCGAGCTGAAGGTCATGAGCCTTGCAGCTCCGCAGGCACAGCCATGGTTGCACTGGCGCCCACGGGCAGAGCCGAGGCGAGCGCTCAGCTTGCAGACCCACGGGGCAGGCAGGGATGGGAGCCGGCCCCGATGTGCCACAGCAATCCCCCAAGCCAGGCTGTGCTCTCAGTTACTGCTGATCTCCAAACCCTGCTAAAACCCTGCATTTTCTCATTTTCCCTCCACTTGCCTCGTCCCTGCAGTTTCAGAAATGACTCGTGGTAAAAAGTGAGAAAGTTCACTTTATCGATTTTAAGGTCAATCTTTCATTTAGAATTGAAACAAACTCCAAAGCACAATTTTGCTTGAGCTTGCAGTAGAACACCTCTCTGCCTGACTCCCTTTGCCTGCAATGGGTCACGCTTTGGTGCAGCTGGATGTGCAGTCAGCAACCTGACACCATGCCCCCGTCTCGTCCCTTTGCCTTTATCAGCATCCCTGCATCGCAGACAATTCAACATCTCAACATTTGGATGGGAAGTGCCAGTACAGTGCTTTATAAACAGGGTAGCTGCTTGCACCATTTTATTTTACATATTTATTTTGCACCATTTTATTCAGGACAAAAACCCAAAGGCTAGAGCTAGTGGATCTACCAGAGCCTGAGCATTGGTCATTGCATCCGGATTTGAAATTTAACACTGTTTTGGAAATGCATGCAATTACCTAGAACTGTTTCCATGCAGCAAAACTCAGATGCCCTACAGCAGTAATACACTGCAATTACAGCCTCAGCTGCAAGCCATGTTTTACTGCCTCAGACTTTTGAGCAGCCACTATCAGAAAAAAATGTGAGAAGCAGAAAAACGTTTGCATTTTTGAGCATATTTCAGAGCCCATCTGCCAGGAGTAGGGTTTTATATACTGCACCGCACACTCACAGCTTATTTTACACAGATAATGCAGTCAAAGAGGGGGTGGTTCCCAGACAAAAAAAAGCAGAATTTATGCTCTTACAGGAATCTGTCTTAGAGACTTCCTTTCTCTTTCATATTTAAGATGACTGATGGATTGAAAGCTTGAGAAACAGACAGGTAGATAAATGGCAAACTCCCAGCAGCACTGCTGTCAGTCTCAGAGCACCACATCCACATTTGCACTGCTTCATCCCCTTACCTCACAGCACAGGGTCCCCTTCAAGGCCAAAGGACCTCCCCTACCATTTCTCTGCAGACCCAGTTCTCTTCGTGGAGTGATATCTTCCCTCGATTTCCCACTTAGAAAATTCCCCAGGCAGCATGTATGGATGTTTATAATCACACAGTTTATAAGAACATCACTTTCCTTTACATGCTTCTTAAAGTCTACCTGTGTTGTGATGCCTTATTGAGAAAAATACCAAATATTTTTTTTCCTCTTTCTTCTTTTTAGTTGCAGTTTTTCTAGGCATGAGATCCTGGTTCTTGATGTTATTGCAATACAAACAACAAATAAAATAACAATATCAGAGATATACATAAGAGACCAAAATCCAGCTCACAAAGACCAACTTTTACAAAGCCTTTCAGTCCAAAAGAAAAAAAATAAATACCTAAAAAAGTCATATTAACCACTTGGATTCCAAGAAGCTCACTAGTTTTAAGTCAGCTAACAAAACCATATTAACAGTTACCAAAACTCCTTCTTGTGCCTGAAAGCGCACACATTCACACACACACATCCTTTCCATTTCTGCCCTGCACTGAAGGAAGTGCAAAGCAGCAAATCTGAACACATGTGCTGCAGCTGGCTCTGGCTCTCTGCTGTGCTCAGCAGCAGGGGCGAGTGCTGGGGGCAGAGGAGAGGTTGCCCAAAGTGCTCTTTGACTGAATTCTGGTGTGTGTATATAACTTAATTGGGAAAGTCGCGTTACCTGTAACCAGGGCATAGCAATAGTTATATCAGCCAGTTAGTGACTAATGAGAGCTTTTCACCATTAAACCATTTTATCACGTACTATGGGCTGAAAAGAGACCTCACATTGCTCGGCTTGTCACAAATGTGCAGAACTGAGGCTGGTCCCTAGAGGAGAGTGCTTTCTAGTTAAGATTTAAATACAACACACACTCAACTTTTGGTGCACCCCAATGCCACATCAAAGGTCTTTTCTCCTTTCACCCCAATCATAGGATTTTTCTACTGGAACATCACACTCAGGCACAGCCTGTGGTACGCAATGGCCCTGCAGAGTTTTCCCAAGATCTATTTCATGCACTTAAGTAAAGCTTCGGATTCAAATAAGCAGGGTGTAAAGTCTTGCTTTTAAAAGATATCATGTCATCCTGAAGCACCAAGGACTAGTGTCTAGGGCAAATGATTTACTGACGTGGGGTTATCCAGAGGTTTAATTTGTCATGCATCTCACCCACACGCTTTGTTTCCCTCTTCTCTTTATTAGGAGGCAGCACGCTGCACACCACATCACTGGCAGTCAATGCAGCGAACTGCTTCCCTTTGCACAGCAGCAATTCATTTTTCTCAGCTTCCCTCCAGCAAGATATCAATGATTCCCCAGGATCTGCAAAGCCTCTTTAAGAGCCTGTCAGAAATAAGGGAGCCTCCTTTTTCCTACCGCTCAGTTAAACACAGCCTCTGCATTTACATTACCCAGATTTGTGCATCAATCTAATTCCTTCGACGTTTATAAAATATTAGGTGTCAGTGTTTTAATCCCATGATCTGCCAGCCACAGTCCCATTCATCTGCCAGGATGTAGGCAGCCCCACTGTGAGCAGACATAACTTTACGTCTGATCCATCAATGCCTTTACTTTTGGAAGCTGGATTATTCCAGTGCCTACAGACCAGCTCCTGTCCTGTACCTCTCATCGGACACCACAGCTGGGAGTGAAAGAGATGCTCAGGAGATGAAGCAAGACCTCCGAAGTGTTTTGTTCTCAGAGCAAACCAATGGGCTTTAAAGCATTTTGTCCAGCTCTGGATCCTTCCAGGGCTGTGCAAGAATATGACTGCCATGAGTTGGATTTTCTCATAACAGCATCCAGGAGGACAGTCAGCTCTGACATTTCCGTGCTTTCTCTGACTCACTCCTGTAGGGGATTTGCACCATGATGTCTCCATCCATAGAGAAAACCACCACACATCATCTACCATAGTAGATGTACAGCGCTTATACCACAAATACCAGGCGTCAGGCAGAGATGTTTTCAAAGAGTTAAAGTTCCCCAAAACAGGCCTTTTCTTCAAGGATGCTGCTTATTTTACAAGGATATGCTAACAGTTAGAACAAACTATCACGTTACAAATACGCACTTGCATGCAGTAATATGAACCATAAAAGAGATTAATTAGTGATGCAAACCTAAAATAGATTAAAGTATACTAAACCAGGCATCATTTCCTCTACAACCTGCTTGATTCTAATCTGTCTTGCTCTTTAAAAGTGTTTTTCACTGGGTTTATGCTTTACCTTTTTGTGTCCTTCTCTAACAGATACCTTCACAGAACAGCCCAAGAAGCACTGTCCATACTGTCAAGAACCAGGCCCTGTATGGCAGTATGTGCGTAAAGGAGATAAACATGGTGTACTTATTGATTTCACCTTGGGCCTCCAGAATGCACAGAGGGGATTAGTACTCAGCTGCTCCTAACGCCTGAGCTCATGTAGCTTCCTCAATTAACCTGCAGAATTAATTTAACAACATGTTCAATGAGTCCCAAAAGCAAACGGCGGACACTTGCTGCACGCTCAGACAAGACTGCGGCAACAGAACTCATGCAGGCAGACGGCGGTGACCAAACCCAAGAGAAAACCTCTGCTGAGCCCCGAATCCTTTGCCTGTTTGCCTGCGATGGTTATGATAATACCACAGCAATACGTCGAAGTCCCAGCTGAGGTACAGAGCTGTTAAATACCGCAAAGCCACAGAAGTAACAAGACTGTCTGGATGCTGGAAGGCCTGCACTCTGGGGAAATGAGGCGGGGTGGAAGCAGCAGCCACCCACCCGTCCTTCCATCTGGGGACCGATGGCTGGGGAGGTGCAGGACCAAGCCTGCCCCGTGACCCTCAGACCCTTCAGCACAGGTGGAGCAAGGCCCAAGGTGAGTTAGGGAATCTGAGCATGAGGGAGAAGGAAACGCTACTCTCAGGAGCTGCAACCTGCAAATCTGAGGCATCTCCCAGGTGCTGTGCATGCCTACCTGCATGTTGGGCTGTCACTTTGGGTGTTTTCAGCCTCACCAATTGCCTTGGGATGCCCTTTGTTGCCTGTCTCATATGCCCACTGGCCATTGTACACAGAGAGAGGCAGTGAAATTGTTTCCACACTTTTTATTAGAGACTTTCTCTGCATTCATCTGCGCTTTATATCCTGTGGCTTAATGCCACATATTTGTGATAAGCGTAGAAGAATCCCTTCCTTACAGCTTAGATTCTTTAATGTGAAATAGGGATAAAACAGTCCACTTCAGTTCCAAATCCAGCCAGAACATTTTTCTTTCAAAAACAGTAAAGTAATTTTAAGATATTTCCTTGGGGCAGCGGAAAAATGAAATACAGTGGTCTCCGATTTTAAAGTAGACTTTGTTTTATTTTTTTTATTGTGAGTGGTGTGACATATACCAGCCACCATTATAGACTAATAAAAGGGAAACTCAATTTTCTGTCACAATGAAGATGACCAATAAAGTTTTAAACATGGACAACACCCATACAGTTCTATAAAAACTGAGCAGATTCATAAAGCTCCCTTTAAAAGCATACAGACCCTCACAGAATATGTTCTATAGGGTTATAAATTATCCGGCTTTACTGTAGAAGGGATATGCTGCACATCACGATATGCTCTTTAGCGTTGCCTTAACTACCCCTCCTAAAAGGTTAGGGATTGCTCTTCGATACCATGGGGTCATTGGGCAACAGCAACCTGCCTGCCAACATAAGATGTCTTCAGAGCAGAAAGCAACACACCAGGAGAACACAAGCGGTTAATTAAATTAAAGCAAATATTACTGTGCATCACACAGCAGCCTGTAGGACTCATCTGAAATCACAGTCATTTGGAAAAGAGAGCGGATGACTGCCCTGCAGTCTAAATGGAGAAGATGAACACAGAGATGAGGGAAAAGCACTGCCTAGAGGCCAGCTGAATATGGTGACTGCCTGTAGACTGTGTGAGGCCTGTGCATCCTTTCTGAATTGAAAATATTTTGATAATTTTTCAATTGAAAATTGAAATATTTCTTGAATGTGAATGGGTGTAATTCTTAGAACTAAATTACCCAGAAGGAGAGAAGCCAGAGTAGGACAGGCAGAGAGGCAGCAGGGGAGTCAGAGGTGTGGGAGGCTCAGACATCCCCAAAGAGCAGAAACTAGACATGCTTGGTTCTTGCTTGTCTACAGCAAGAAAACACTGCACCACAAAGTCCACTGGCACCAAATACAAAGGGAGGTGTACCGTACCTACATATCAGAACAGCTTTGTTGCCTGAACGCTTAGAGACAAGGGGTCAAAATGCCTTCAAGCACTGATAAGTTTCTGTGAGGCATGTCAAGGTGAAGGAAACAAACAAAGCCACATTTAGCTTCTGTCTGGAAATTCAGAAACACTTCCCAAATCAGCAAAGAAAAGTCTCTTGGAATATACGAATTAGAACCAAAGGACCTCATTAAGCAAACCACTTTAACATGCTTAAAAACCTTTGCTACATTAAGGCCCAAATCAAGCAAGGTATGGATGAAAGGTAATTAGAGAGAGAGGATTAGAGGGTGAGATTCCTTCTTCACTTATGAAAAAGGATGCGCAGAGTTTACCATTTTGCAGGGCACATGGAAGGTAGAGGCATTAGCCTGAGCAACTCAAGGATTTTTCTCCTCCCTGCTATTAGGGCTGTCCTGTGCTGGATGCTTGGAGGTCTGCCCCACATTGAGCCATGTTTGCTTCATAGCAGGAGCGGCGTTTACCCCACTATGAATATTAGAATACTATATCATATTGTAATCATCAGAAAAAAAAAGTGCCTTAAAAAATAAAAAATAATTCGAGGCATCAAACATAAGTGTTTTTCTGAAAGTCTGCAGGACTTTCACATTGCTCCACTCCAGTATCAGCCAGTACAGCCCTTGCTCAGAGCACCAGCAGCACAGGCTGCCTGCTCTGCATCAGCCTGCATCCTCAGTAATGTGCTGTGGGCCATGGGGACAAACAGGGGGACAGCACTGCCATGGGCAGAGTTTTGTGCAGCAGTGTGGCTAGCATTACGGCAGCTGTTAGGACAGCAACAGATGGAATAAGTTTCCATTCAAGCCTTGGTCTGAGCCAGGTAGCGCGTTCCATATTTCTCTGCTGAAATGCCTGAAGTCTTGCTATCTCAGTAGTCAGTGCCATGCTTCACCTCAAATTGACTCCGACGCAGTTCTTGCAATATAGGAACAAGACTTCATCATTGACAGGATGCTGATTCATTTCAAGTGGCTAATGATGGACTGGAAAATAACTAAATCTGGAAATATCTGAAATTCTTATCTTCCTGCATTAAGCAATCAAGAACCATAACTCCTTAACTGCTCTCTTACCTACTTTTTTTTTTTTCCCCAGTAATGTCATCTTTTCCTGTCAAGAAAGATAAGACAGATCTGAATTCTGAGATTTATGCATTAAGTCACTATTGAAAAGTTCATGGTAACTTATTTTACATCTCTAGGCACTGAATTTTCAACACAGAGATAGGCCTGATATTGCAAAAAAAAAAAAAAAAGATGGAAAAAATATTCAAGAACACGTACAAGAGCATAGCACTTACACTAGAAATAGGTTTACAAGAGGAAAGCTTAATCAGAGAAGCAGAGTAGGACACAAAAAGCACATCATGAACTCACATCTGCAGATACATAAGGATGAGGGCATGCAGCTTGCTGAACCCTTGGTACTGCTGCTGGCCACGGACATGAGGTGGCAGGAACATGTTACACCCAGCTGATGTAAGGACTCCCCTGGAAATAACATGTGCCGTTGCTGAAGTAAATTGCAATTACAAGCCCAGCCCTGTCACTGCTGAAGGGATCCCAGTACCCAGGTCACTCAACACAATACTTTGATGCATCACAGTATTGAATCCAGGATGCAGCAAGGGTTCACAAGCAAGAGCAACCATTAATAAAAGATTCTGATAGGAGAAAGATAAGAACCAGCCCTTTGTTATACATATTTGTATATTAGGAGAAAAGGAAAATAAAAATATCAGAAAATGTTTGTTGCTGATTTAAAAAACTGAAGATTAAACATTTGCTTTATCTGTGGCTGCTACACTGGGGCTGCTGTAGAGTACCATAAAGAAAAATCCTGCTGAGAATTCAAAATATGCCTTCCAAACAGAGCAAAAAAAGAAAAAAGCAAGTCTGATTTAAAGTATTCACAAGAAATAATTGCAAGCAAAGAAAAAAAAAAATACAACCCCCCTGAACTGCAAACATAGGCCCTGAGAAGGAATCATCCCCTGAGAAGCTTTATTGGTTATAGCTCTCATGAAGTCCTTACACTTTCCCACTCCACGTATGAATGCAAATAGGTCCGGAGGGTGCTTTGACAAAGGGCATCCCACCAGGGCGAGCGGTGCCGTGGCCCTGCACTGCGCGGATGACGTGTGCGTGCCGCTGCGCCTGCCCGCCCGGGGAAGGCTGCTTTGTGCTGGAACAAGGATTCTCAGCATGGGCTTCGCCAGCCGGGGCCGAGGAGCTGCGGCTTTCCTTTACTGCGAAGCACAAAGTCCTCTTGGTAAAGCGCGGCTGAGACGGGAGGAAGTTTCAATCAAAGCATGGGAAAGAAGAGCTTTGCTGTGCAAGGGGCTGGGAGGCGTTGAATAGGGAAGGCAGGGGGAATAACGGCTGGCTAAAGCAGCAGAAACAAGAGGATGAATGCAGCTTCTGCAGAGACAGGGCTTCACCAGCGAGATAAGGCTAAAGGACCGCATTTTGTTTTAACTTGTTTGGTCCCTGACCAAAGAGCTATAAATCTAAAGCCCCAGCCGACATGAAATAAGTTTGTGTTTCCCAGTTTATTGAACCTCTCGCTAGAAAAATGAAAACACCGGGAGAGACCAGGGTACTCAAGCAGAACTCTTTGCGATAATGAATGCAGTGTTCGGCACAGAGGGTAGGTTGCCAAGGAAGGTTATCAAAACCAAAGGATAAAGACAATTTTAAAGACACATCTGGACACTGTTATGACAAGACCACTTTGAAGCACGTTGGGATAAAGTTTTAATGAAATATTCTTAATGGGAGAAACTTGCTAGGCCTAGTCAGATGAGAAAATGCCACAGCCCCTTATCTTTGAGAGCAATTCATCACTGAGGCCAAACCCCCCACCGAAGAAACATCAGGCTAAGGAGGTGCTGGCAGAGAGAGCCAGGCAGCAACTGCCTGCTGCTGTTGTGAGCATACCTCTTTGGCATCGGGGAGAATAAAACACTTTTTTCCCTTATTAAAGAGGTATTTATCCATACTGAGGGGTTGGTTCCCTTCGGAAGAGGCGCTAGCGCCAACGGAGCGGGGGGGAGGGACAGTAACAAACACCTACATGTCCCCACTCCGATCCTACCCACATGCCAAGAGAGGGGATTCAGAGGAAAGAGAAGGAGAGGTCTTATCAGAAAAGCAAGATGAAGGAAACCACTGAACAACAACAACAACATGCAACCTCTCTTCACAGCCCCAAGCAGCCTCCAGAAGCCCCAGCCCATTTGATCTGGCAGCCAGAAGCACAGCGATCCCCAGGGCACTTGTGGAAATGAGAAAACATCTGGCTTTATCCAAACGCGCATGATATATAATGCATGCAGGGGTTACGGGCCACCTCCTCAGCAGAGCCTGCAGCTCTTCAGACCTTGCAGCCTTCAGACCTGCAGCTTCCACAAGCAGAGGCCAGACCAAGTCTGCCCTCAGAGCACACACACCATGATCCAGGTCCAAATTACACAGGCACTTGGTGAGGAGGGGAGGGCAAGGGGGAAGACCCCACCACCCACCCAAGCCCCTTCGGGAGGGTCTCAAAGGCTTGCAGATTTTCCCAGGGGGTCTGACTGTTTATGAGGTGCCCCTGCCAAATCTGTGGGAACAAACCCAGCTCCCCTCTAGGTCTGCCAAGAAGTGCTTACAGCTTAAGGCTTTGGGCATGGCAGAGGTGGCCTTGAATCCAACAGACAGCTTGAGCCTCCCACTGTACTTCATATACATTTTTTAAATGAGTACTTGGGAGATCATTGTTGTTGGCTGAATACCGTTATAAATCGTGTATTACTGTTTTTCACAGAGAACCACTATAAATCAAATCCCTGTTTCAGAGGCAAAGAGCAGCGCAGCACTCCAAACCACACAAAAAGACCACGGATCCCGATATACCTATGAACTTCAGCACTAAATTTATGTTCATCGGGAACATTTTTCACCGGGGACAGCGAGACATCCACATGCCCTTTCTGTGGGTGTCCTGGGACGTGGGGTGTGCGAGTGCAGCAGGCAGCTGGTTCTTTGGGGGAAATGCTGGAGGGCATTTCTCATTAAGGAGATGTTCCTGTAAATAAAGGAGACTACTGTATATCATCTCCCACCCGAGGCAGATGCACTAACGCAGGGCTGAGAGGCAGGGCTGCTCAGGCTCAGAATGCGAGCTAAATCCTGGAAAGGGATCTGGAAAATGCCACAGCTGACAGCAGAGGGGAGGCGGAGGAAGCTGATGTTAAATCACAGAAACAGCAGACTGCATGTGGACGGCATCACACTGTGGCAGCAGAAAGTGAGAGGAACTGGTATTCAATCTTCATCATTAAGCACTCGTTTACTTCTCAAACACACGTCTGGCCTGAGAAAAGTCTAGCTCAAATTCTGCCATCAGCTGCCCAGGTAGAAGTTTCCTCACAGAGTCCTACTGCACATTTATTCAAGGTAACAAGCCTTTCCCTCCACTTCAGGGCACCATTCCCCTTCCACAGACAGATCTGGCTGGAAGGTGACCTCAGCAGGCTCAGCTGGAGTTAGCTGGTTTTAAAAGAAGAACATTATCTTATTAAAATCACCAGAAGTTTATCCCTGTGGCTTTCAATAATCAGCCCAGAAGACACTTTAGGCCCTACTGCTACCCTTCTTAATCCTGTTGAGCAGCATTCTTCCTTTGCAATTGAAATCCTTCTTCCACACAGGAGCAGCAGAGCCAGACATGAATCCTTCCTAACTTCAGCCACCTAAATGCAAGGCACTTAATGTAAAATCACAATCTATGCTCCCACTCCAGTCAGGCAGTGCAGAGAGAAGTCTTATATATATAGGTTTTAGAAGACAGCGAATCCTACCACAGAAACTCCACTTTCTGCCACTGCATACAGAAGATGCTGGAAGCTTATGGTAACATTACTGTAACACACAATAAAACACTATTTCCACATCTACTGAAGTTTAGCACACACATTTGCTTTGTGAATCTGAAGCCCTAAAACCAAAAATATAAATCACTTCAGCCATGCAACCCCTCCCCCCAAAGGCCAACTGACTTCAGTTTATTCCAGAAGAACAGTTTGTACAAATCTAATTAGACAATTTACAAGTTTTACTGCAAAGCCCTGATTAAAGTAAAATACAAGCATACAAGACTGCTGCAGAGAAATAACCAGTGTGGGATGGGTACAATCGCACGATGTCTCCTACCAGCACAGTTCACAACAGGATAGAGGGTTCAGCCACTTCCCCACTTCATGCTTAAATCTTTGAGACAGTCAAGGGCAGATTTCACCTTAGAAAAGAAGAAGCTCTCTTCTGTCTTAATAATGGGTTACACAGAGATAAACACATACTGTAGATATCCCACATTCACTTAGTACAACATCATGGCAAGGAATCCCAGTATGTCTCAGCTCCGAAGGTTTTAGAGTTGTGCACTCCCAGGTAGCTCACAAATACACTGTCCTTATTATTATTAAACAGTGGAAAAGGTTACTTCTTAGTTGCTTTTCCTGCACTGCCACAGTACTCTGCCTGTTTCACATTCTTAGTCTGTCTAGCACTAACAAAGCAATTTAGAAGCCCTTCTGTTCAGCACGTAGGATGAGTCTTCTGTCTGGTTTCAGTGATTGTTACCTTGCCTTCCAGGGATGTCACATCATCCCTACCCCACAGGGAACAGAGAGCATATTATGCACCTAATCCATATTTGCCAAAAGAAGCATACCTTCCACTCATTGCAAAAATTTAATATGTAGTAGCTAATTTAATACACAATATACTACCTGCTTAGAAATAGTTCCCCAGACCCACCTCTTCCAATGCTAGGAGCACTTCAAAGTCCAGGGAGAGGTGTAGATTCTATTAGGGCTGAACTCCAGAGAAAAGCAAGTCCTGCTCCTGGCAGAGCTGGAACAAGAGGCAAGGGTCACTAAGACTCACTCAGGGATTTCATATGAAATAATAGGCATAAAACAACAGAGTTCTGGCTGATAAAACCTTGCTACAAGGTCATACAGCAGAAAAAGTGTGATGGATTCTGATCACAGTAGAGGAGATAGGTGTTTCTGTGGAATCTTGTGAAATGTGGTCACGCACAAAAAACATGAGCCTGTTTGAATTGCTAGAATGAGCATCCACAACAAAGTGATTGAAATTTTACTTCAAAAATGAAGTTTTGAAACAAGTACAGCAAAAGGTTTTCATATTTGAGCAACAACCAGATGAATGAAAAACAGAATATTTTTGTTGAAAACTTTGGATGCAACACTCCAACTTTCTGTTTTGGAATAATAATACAACAATATTTAAATTTTGTACAAGTATTACATACGCCTTAACTCTGAAGATGAAAGAGGGAAAGAAGCTAATTTTCAAAGAACACCGCAAAGGATGACTGAAGTCTCCATTGCAAGAAGTCATAAAACTCCATGTGCACTTGGCCACGAGTGTCAGCCATGCTCCTTTCTATTTGTCAAGTACAGTCTGGATTTAACTGTGGTTCTCAAGTTTCCGCCAAGGTTTATAGAGAATCTGAACCTCAAATGTAATGAAAGAAGGTTGAAAGAAGAGATCTGGCAACAACCTTTCAGGTTTTATTCAAGTAGTTCTTTAATTATGGAGGAAAGTGGACCTGGACATCTGTCAGCACTTTAATATAGTGTCTTCAAGTGTGACCATACTGTTTAACTCCTTCGAATCAAATGGAAATGTTTATTTTGTACTACCACTCAAAAGAATTAACAGACGTATTTTTGCTGGGCACTGATATCAAGGAACAGATTAATCAGAAATAAAATCTAATCCAAAACAATTTAAGATCAAACTCCTCCTGAAATTTTGGCTTCTAAACAGACAAATTGAGATCTTCATCAACTCTTCTGTCTTCCTAAGGTCTTTTATTCCTTCTGTCCCTACAGACCTATTTGTCATGTCCTACTCTTTAGAAACTTACCCTTTTTAAGCACCTTGAAATGAGTGTCTTACAGATATTTAGAAGTACAAGGGTAGAACATTTTTATTCAAGCAGAAGTTACTGACTTAACCCAGTACGTGCTTAGCTGCCTCACACAAGACCAGCTCTGTTAAGCTATACAGAGAGGTCCAAAAACTTCACAGAGGTTAGGAGAAAGCCTTTCAGAACCATTATTCACTGAATGCAGGAGAAAGTTTATTGCTTGGAGAAGAACCTTTGTGAGCAGCAAAACTATCCCTTCTGGCTGGGTAATCTTCCTTTTGGCAGCAGCATCATCCTGATCCACCTCACCAGTGTCTGCTTTCGGTGATTTGACCCAGACCTGACTGGTTCTCTAAGCAAACTGTTCTAGTTTTTTTCCCCTGAACTCCATATCTTTCTGAAGATACTTCCATGCACCTTTGCTGGCCATCGTCTTAAGTGTCCTCCTATTCCTCAGCTCTCTTTGCATCACAGCTGGCACATATTCAGTCCTCTCCATGTCCTCCATGTCCTTCCCATCTCCCTTTGCACTGGACAGATGTCCTGTGTCTGGGGAGGGCTCCGCCTTCATTATTTCCTTTTCAATCGTTTCTTTTCTATGAAATGAATGCCTTGGTCTCCTCTGATTCATTCCCCTCTCTCCTCAGGGATTTTATGTTGTAATCTGATTTTTGCAGGCAAAAGAAAATTTGAAGACAAATCCCCAGTGGAACTAATTTTCATCGCCTTTGGCTCTCCTATAATTGATTGCAGCTCTCATTCCATCACTTTAATGAGGGGGCCGAGAGCTCTTTGTCAGTGGATGGGTTAGGAGATCCTCAGGTCTCCTGATTATACACTCTATTAGGAATACAGTGCAAATGAGCAATGGAGTCCCTCCTGCTTATCTAGTAATGCCCAGGATATTCAGATGAGTTTTTCCTCCTTCAGCACTTGCTCCCATAGGTTTTGGGTAAGCAATCCTGCAAGGACGGAGTGCACATCAAGAGCACTAAGCATCCCCAAGCCACGCAATCACACATCCTCTCTCTACTGCTGGAAAAACTGTCGTGATCCTCTGGGCATGGCCCAAACCATAGTCTGGATGCAGAAGGAAGGACACACCATAGAGGCCTTCCCTTGCTTCACAGAGCTGAGCTCCTTCATGCCCTGCTGCTGTCCAGCTACCTGGTCCCCGCTTTCCTCCCACTCCACAGAAGCTGTGATACTGGGAGATGAGAAGGACAAAATCTTGTTTTCACCACCTGGCAGGCTCAAATGATACTGTTTCCATGGTTATTTCGCACCATAGTTTCTGTATGAAATATGTTGTTTTCTCTCATTGACACCTCAGGGGGACACTCCAGCCAGTAATGCTGCCTCCAACTTTCAATTATCAAAAGCAGTTAGAGAAAGGCTCTCTCTTTTTTCTTTCTTTTTTTTTTCTTTTTTCTCTTCATAACACAGATCAATGTTTCATTAATCAACAAATCTGAGAGATGCTGTAGCTCCTCGCTCATCCAACAGATTCAGCACGCTATTATAAACCAATAAGTAAAGTTGGAGACATTCAAAACATTGCTCTTCTGGCGTCATCGACCTCTGAGCTAGGTCTTCAGATAGAAAACTGTTGTCATGACGCTCGTTGCAATCAGACTCACCATTTCATTGCTGCTGCTTCAAAAAAAGCAGAGCACACCATCAGAAGCAACTGCAGTAGATTCTTTTAAAATATGGTATCAGAGCAATTGAGTAAGAAGTTTCCAAGGTTTTTTGCTGTCTTTTCTAACTGCCACGGTATCTCTCATCACACACTTTGCTTTAAGCAGACTGCATTTGTAACCTGGTCAGGGCAGTGCTTTGCTGGAACGATCCAGCCTGACCTTTGAGTGCCGTTCTGGGGGACAGGCAAAGGTGTGTGGTTGATGACACTTCAGCACAACTCATGGACTGGAGTCCTGTCTGGTGCATGCGTTTCATACACACAACATACAAACAGCAGTACCTGACACCTGTCTTTTGTGGAACCTTTGCTCCTTAATTAACTGTACAGACTATCACCAAGTGGTCCTTACAGCACTACTCTCAGGGAAGAAAGTGACACAGAGGCAATAATTCAATAGAAAAGTCAAATGGCTTGTTCCAAGCAAAAAGAAAATAAGTACCCAATCCTGAATTAAAAACCCTGAGGGACTTGTCCTCTAATTGAGGATATACATCCATATATGACTTATTAGGAACATTTTATAAATTATAGAACATCTTGCTACTTTGAGATGCAATGCATTACTCATTGTATATGTTTCAGTCTATGACAAATGCTTTTAATTTCCACTATATAAAGTCTATAAATACGTAAAACATGTTATTGCAACCAGGAAAAAAAAAATACCGTTTTCTACATGCCTGGTATTTTTTCTGGGAATAAGAATATAAAAAAAAATAAAAAATGAAGAGCTGAAAGACTGTATGTGCAGTACTATCCCCAGCCTGATCCCCACTGTAGCCATCAAACATGCAAACTGACTTTGGCACTACATTGTGCTACTCAGTACTTTATATTTAATGCACCAATATGTTGCACTTGAAACATTTTCTCAAGCACTTCAAGAAATTAACATCTCTATTAAAAGTAATCACAGGCAGCATTTTACACTGATTGATGAAATAGCAAGATCATTTTGTGTTCACTCATATCTGAAAGTCTCTGAAAGCATATCTTGCATCTTAAAATGCACTTATCTTTACAAATTGCCAGTAAAATATTTATGCATCTAATGTAAGAGGAGAAAAAAAAAGTTCCAATGTTAGCTCTGCTCTAAATAATTAAGAGTAGCGGGCAGAACTGAGAAGACTAGCAGTGCAGATGTTTCTCAGTGTTGTTAGTGCAGCCAATGGACTGCAGATTTCCCAACTCTTCTGGTACTTCAGCTGCTTTCAACAAATTCACATTCCAGTAATGGGGGACAGTTAGTTTGGTCCACTGTGCTGCTTTGAAAACCTCCACCCTTGACTTGAGAACAAATAAAACCTCCGACTTTTAACTTAATATCTCTCCCCATGTGAATATAACAGCTTCTCCCAGTGACAGAAATTCTGCTGTGAGTTGTGGCAAGCCTTGCTTGGCTGAAACCTACTGCAAACGCACACTCTTTGAAGTTGTTACACACAGAGAAGTTGAAGCCTACTGCTGAAGCCAATACAACTGAGTAGCAGCATAAGGAAGAAAAAACATGGAACTTGATTAGACACACTTGTTTTCTTTTTGCTTGTACAGACCCTGCTTAAATCTATATCAGTGTAACCCAGGTACTGCAACAGTTGTACATATTTACATTATGTCCTGATTTTCCTTCTGAGCAGAGATATCATCTCTATGGAATAATGCAGCCCTGGAATTTAATTCTTTTAAAAACACACACAAGGCACAGTTAGGAGGGCTTCAACTCCCTGTGCAGTAGCAAGGATCCTATTACTTGGTCAAACAGAGTAAAGCATGCACACATGCTACTGTAATTTTACCATTAAATTATTCACATCACGTCTAGTGACCCCACCCAAAAGCCATGGCTAGAAGCTACAAAAGACTCCACAGTACTCACAGGCAAGGAAGTACCCCAGATTCGTGGTTATTCTGCTGCAGCAATGTCTGAGCTGTTGACTGCTGTTCACGACACTCTGCTGGGATGAATCCTGTCTAGGAAAGACAAGCCCTTGTCACCAGTCCTGCTGACTTTACATCACTACTCAGAAAAACAGGTTCTCTGGCAGCTAGCGATCCTTATCTGCATGGATTGTTAAGGGTAAAGAGCCATTTCCTCTTTGCAACATAACTAGATATGTCTAAAAGTGTAAACCAACTTCAAGGGACCCAGTAGGAGCTTGTAGGAGGACCCAGAGCCTCTCAGAGCTCGCTAGTGACAGGAGAATTTCCTCTTCCCCAGAGTCTGGCTGTTCCACATCTACTTCTATTGCAAAACTCTGCAAAGGAGAAGGCTAGGTCAGACCTCAGCTTCAGACCCTGCAGAGGGGCCAAGATGAATTCCACAGTTTCTTATGGATTTAGGACACAAAAACTCTTCTACTTCCTCGGTATCAGTAACAAAAAGAGGCACAGACTTTTGTTGAGCTTGTGTTCAAATAAAAAAAGGATCAGAACAAATATACCAATGTGCTATCGTATATAAACATTGAATTCCTAGATCATATCCTGTTAAGCACAGCCCCTGGCAGAGTTTACATAAATCATGTTTACCAAATTAACATGGCACAAGTCAAAGTAGCCATTACAATTTCACTGTCATTTTTCACTCCTAATGGCAGCGTGGTGGATGTATAACTGTTGCATCTGATCTTTGACACGGCAAGAACCCCAGCCTGGTTGGAAGACTATAATTTTGTTTGCTCTGGCTGAAAGACTGTTATTCTTGATATCTGCCCTACCTTGAAGAAGAGCAGCTACTAACGTACCTAAAACCAAAGTCAGAAAGAAAGAGGGGACAAGATGTGTGGGAATGTAACACTGACCAGGGCCCTACCAAGAAGCCACAGAAACTACCAGAACAAGTGTTCTGAGCGACTTTGTCCAGAAGTTCCCCAGGGTCTCTCCCCCAGCAGATATAGGTCAATAGGAAATAGCCAGCATTCATTCAGGGTTATGCATTGCACGGGGTGCCTCCCGCTTCCACACAACCTTAGCTGATATCTTGAAGACAGAGGACTCTGGAAAGGAGACCTGGACTTACAGGGCACCTCCTCACATCATCTGCCCTTTTCAGGTCTTCCAGCCAATTTAATTATGTCCCTCGTGGCAAGCCTCAGAGAGAAGCTGCAAGCCAAGCAGACAGCAGTTTTATAGTCAAGATAACTTCTTCAAAAATGTCCACAAAAATAAAACCAGAAGCAGTAACAAAAGACAGAAGCTCGGGTCAAAATGCCTTTTTTACAAATAATCCATGTCCTGTAATGTTGTTTAGATTCCCAGATGTGACTGTAACCAGACACAACCACAAACCATCCTCCCAGAAGTCATGACATATCTCCTGATGTTCCAGAGATATCGGGTGGGACCACAGATAGGAAAATAGAAACAAAACCAAAGACCACCCCCTAGATAATTTGTTTTTCCACAAGTATGTTAAGTATACAAAATAGATAGCTCTTCAAGAAAATGAATCTTTGTCTCTATGCTGAATGCAAAAAATACATGATGATTTTTTGCTGAAGAGAGAGCCATACACTCTCCTGTAACTTAGTTTGATTTAAGTTATGCTCATAAAACCAACACGGCTGTTTATTTCCAAGAATCATGTTTCAGTCTTGGAGTATTTTCTTTCATGGCCTAAAACAACTTTTTGCATCTTGAGAAGTAAATACAGAATTACTGTGCTGTTGGGAAATACATTCAGAAAATATTTCTCACAACATTTCAGTAACAAAGCAGGAGCTGAAATGTCAACCATTTACAATAGCTCAGAAAATAACCTTTCGCTTCTGGTTATTAGAATCCACAACAGAGAAATGGCACTGGGCAAGTGCTGTTAAACACTAAAACAGCAAGCAAAGCCCAGCCTTGACCAAACCTGCCTATTCATCTCTGAGGGAAATAACTGAAGATAGAGTTTCAAGGCAAGAGAGCATTCACTTGAACTGAAAGAGTCAGAACTGACAAATCTCTGCATTTCTCAATCCTCAGCTCTTTTTCACGAAGACCATGCATTGACAGAAGGCAGTCATTTCTGGCATAAGCTATGAATGAACTAGTTCTTTATCAGCAATTTTACAACTCCCTGTACTTAGGAACCAAGTGTCCTGAAAAAGAATTGCTGCGCTAGTTGTCTCTCCTTGAAAGTTCCACAGAGAGCAAAAATAGATTTTAGTGGCATAAGTTGGACCAAAAATAAAAACCCCAACAACAAACACCATCCAGGTGGCAGTAGGGGTGAGAAGAACAACTGCAGAGGTGAAAAGAGCCCCCAGTCAAAAGATGGGGACAAGGGGCAAGCTGCTGAGTACATCGTCAGCAGACCAGGAGGGCCAGTCCCACAGCAACCAGACTCTGGGGTCTTCAACATGGGGTAGGAAAAAAGGGTAGCCACAGATACCACACCATTTCTCAGCTTGGGCACCATTATTTGCTGGGAAACACTAAATTAACCAGCTGTAAATCAAAATATCCAAAATATTAAATGGGAATCTTAGCCCAGTCTTGGGACCAGGGCATAGGCGGTAAGAGAGCACAGGAGATGGACATACTCAATCACGTCTCTGTAAGCACGGCTCAGTCCACATCATTCAGGTTTTACCATAAATAAAAAGACAAATATCCAAATATTTAGGTGATTATCTGTGAATATTTACAAAGAAAAAGGACCTTTATATCTAAAACACTGCAGAAGAGGAGGAGAGGGATCTGGAAGGATGTCATGCTGCAGCAGTCCTGCATTAAAGCACTCTGCCTATTGTCAGGCCTGGCTGTGGAAACCAGTTTTTCTCTAATGCCTGAGCTGATCGCTTCTGTCAAAGCTACTCTGCAGCTAGAGCGACTGGTGAACAGACAGCTGAAGGGCAATGCAGCAGTCCTAAAGTCAAGCAGAACGTAGGACTTTGGCCCCAGCATGATCCTCTGCACAGGAAGAAAGCTGTTCCAGCACACTTTCATAGTGAGGCTGATCTCAAAGCAGCAAAGCAACCATTTTTGTCTAAACTCAGGAATCCCTTAAATCCATGTTTTCTGCATTAAATATAAAAACACCTCCATCAGGTTCAGCAACAGCACACAGACAGAACTCAAGAAGCCAGGCCAGAAGTGGAAGGAGGGGAGCAGAAATTACATTTGCAGACCGGGAAGCAGATGCTTCTGGCAGTGGTTCTGCTCAGCCACCAGAGTGCCCTGAGGAGGATTACGCAAGAAATAAACTCTCCGCTTAAAAAATGTAAACTGATAAAACAGCCTTGCTTTGATGCTTGCTCTGCAAGAAGCATTTCAGCTGAATCAATAACGCAGCGTTGTTCGCTCACTGCAGTGACACTGCAGCGTCTGCAGAAATATTTTCACATTTCAGCTGTACTGTTTATTCCAGAAAGTGAAAAGTTTGTGGTGATTACATTCAAGAGATGCAATCTACGACGGAACATTGCTGCAACCACTCAGACTTTGCCATAGTATGGATGATATAGGATTTAGCCTTCTCTAATGAACAGCATGCCAGATTTATGTGCATATTGTATTTCTCAGTAAGAATGCCTGACTTATTACAGAAACCACAGACAGATCCAGGTGGAGAAGCATTCAGGATATGACAACCACCTATTGCAGTTTAGATCAGAAAGGAAAGCAGCAGCTGAGCTTAGTGCATGGAGAAAGAGTCAGTTTAAGTTTATGGTCTTTTCAGAGTATCTTATAAAAATAATTATTCATTTAAAAAAGTCCTAGTGCATCACTGGTAGTTTTGCCATGCCAAAGCTGTTATTTTTGGTAAAAGGAAATTGATGGGGAGTGTAGAGTTGTAGATGAGTATCAAAAGAGGGAGGATAGGTAAGCATAGGACATGATGAATTTTTGAGTGCTCTGGGTTTTGAGCAGGCCTAGTTTCTGATGAAGTTTGTCTTCCTTTGGGCACTTTTTCTTCTCCCAGTCCAATTCCTTTACCACGTCCAAGGTACAGTATGTTAGTATTTATCCCAGAGGCAGGGCAAACAAGAGTCTTTATTGTCTTTATAATAATGCTTTTAATAAGAGAAGAGAAGAGAAGAGAAGAGAAGAGAAGAGAAGAGAAGAGAAGAGAAGAGAAGAGAAGAGAAGAGAAGAGAAGAGAAGAGAAGAGAAGAGAAGAGAAGAGAAGAGAAGAGAAGAGAAGAGAAGAGAAGAGAAGAGAAGAGAAGAGAAGAGAAGAGAAGAGAAGAGAAGAGAAGAGAAGAAGAAAGAGAAGAGAAGAGAGAAGTTTCATTTAAACATCAGGGAAAGGGGATTTCAAAACATTCATTTATCACAGTCAGTACCTGGGTTTGTTTTCCAAAAGGGCTGTTGCTAATTGCCAGAATGTATATCCAGACAGAAAACATCTCACTTGCTTTTCCTGGTGGCCTTCTGTGATTTTCCTTTCCTCCCTCACTTTCCTGTCTGTATATACTTTTGTGGAAGGCTGCAAAACCCCTCTCAGCTGGCACTTTACACCAAGGTGACCATATTGTACGAAGGATGAACCAGGCTGGCTGCACCCCCAGCTCAGCTGCAGCACCTCTGCATGCTTGCACAGCCAGGCACTATAGCCCTACCCTTGGTGATCTCAGCCCTCAGGACTGCTAGTTCAGCTGGATCCCTATTAAACACTGTCACATTTTCCATAGCAAAAGAAAAAAAAAAAAAGCAAGCACTTTAAGAGATATAAATATTTGAATTGGATAACTCAAATTAAATCAGGCCACTGTTGAGACAGGTAGCTAACAACTAGCTAACATCTTTAGGTGCTCTAGGCCTACCACATTAGCCATTTCATTCCCCATATTTGAAATATTTTCTTTCAATGGTTTCCGTGCTGAAGTAGCTGACGTGATTTATCAAAAAGCAGCAGCAGAAGTCAGCTGAGGAGAAACCTCCTTCAAGCACTAAGGGCAGTAGCAGCACCAGCAGAGCTCTCAGTGCAAACTTATTTCTGTGCATCAAAACAAAGCTGTGACATGGTGCACAATGTTCCCACTTTGATGTTAGTAGAGATTCTCCACACTACTTATGTTAAAAAAATTAATAATTTGAAAGGAAGATTGAAGCATGCCACTATGACACTGTGTAGTGTTCCATCTGGGGAGCAATGAACGAAAGAATTTTTAGCTACATCACTACATTTCAATTGTTTCCCTTTAAAGTTGTCTATAACTTCCAGCTAGGGAAAAAAAAATAATTCAGATGTGTTGATTTCTGTGCTTACATTCATCAGATCCAAAGTTCAGCTTTCTGTCTCTCTTTTTTTTTTTTTTTTGGTATGTCATTACCGTCAGCACTCCAGCAACTGAGTGAGCAACACAATACTGCAGGAATAAGATGGAGAGAAAAAGAGAGAGAGATGCTGATGACAGGATAGGCAAGAAGTTTTCCAGCTTTTCCTCTTGGTTTTAGAACCTTTTTGGGGCTTTCCTTTTAGCAATAGAATCCTGTTTCCAGCTTCATTGATTACGTTCACTTCCAAACATATTACTTCTAATTTTTATCCGAGCTTCTAATTGAAAAAATAGAATGCCACTCTCCAATTTCTATTTTTGTTTCTTGTTGGATCACAGTCTTCAGTTTTCATTTCTTCGCTGAGCTCTGTTTTCTTCCTCTTTTCCACATCTTACTTTCCCATTATTGTTCTTTGTGCTTTTTCATTATTTGGTGTTCCCCCTCTCCCTCCATAGTTCCGATCTTTACATTTCACAAGCCAACAGTTAGTTATAAACTCCACTTTCACTTACCAATCCCTTACTGCTGATACACGCTGCAAGAACACGTGCTTTCTGCCTTTCTTTGTGTTGGTAGGAAAGAACTGCTGCGAATGCTGGCTCCATTTATTCACACTGCAACATGACCTCTCTGATCCCAGACAAATTGTTTAGGATTGCTTTTCATGGCAAGAGGTAGCACCACCTTCTCCCTGTTCTATTTTGACTTCCTAGCCTTGCATCTCTCTCTGCTCCAGCTTATGGGAAGAAGTCACAGCATCGTGAGAAACGAGGCACAACTCAGCAGTCTGAGGCTGCACAGTGAGTGCAGAGCCATGGGCTCCCTCCAGAGAGATTTGCCAATTTTTATTACACAGGAATAGGGTAAGTCAACACATATGACCTCAGCAAGCCATCAGAAAGTACGCGGTCAAACTGGAACGAGGTCATTGAATTCTGAGAGGGACTTATTTCCCTCTCTCAGTGAAGGAAAGGTCAGCTCCCTTGGGGTGGGATGTAACTCACGTACTGCCAAGACGTCCATGGGAATTGCATCAGTTGGGCTAGTATACAGCACTTGTAACAGATGATGACAAAAGCACTTGGGAACGGGCTCTGAACATCAATTCTGCATTGCCCTTTTGGGTTTAAATCACGCAGTTGCCGCTTCATATTTTATGTGTATTTTTTCCAGTGGTTTGTCAGTGCATTGTTGCTGCTGTTAAACGATATTACTTTGGAGGTCAGCTAGATAGTCTGTTTTCTGACATTACTCGTATTTCAGTGTGCGTCTCTGCTTCAGTTAGAGATAAAAGCCCACTACGCTGCTGTACTCTGAAGAGTAAAAAGCCTATCCCAGCTATAAAGGATTTGCAGCCAGCAAAGAAGTAATATGGGGAGCTCAAGGTGATTATCTTTCCTTGTATGCATAACGTACTCTCACCTCTTTTTATGCGCTGCCTTCCTACAGGACCTGCCAGCTCCCCTCCTCCTCCTTCAGGGATCAGCAACAGGCAAAGCTTCCCAAAAACCAAGTCACTGTGGTAAATAGACGGGCTCCCATATCAACTGCACTAGTTCCTTACAGCTTATTCATATTGCATCACAGGTCAGCTCCAGACCTCATGCTTCAGATGAGAATTAGGGAATCTAAGCCATCACTGCACACCCTCAGATGCTCCCACTGGAGTGCCACAAGAAGCAGCTCACAGCGCAGTGCCTCCGAGGAAGCAGGTTCTGAGCTGTACTTGTGTTACACAAAGCACAGGTACTTACAAACTAAGGCAGCTTACATTAGACCACACTGTAAATTATAAATAGCTCCCTCTACAGCTCTGCCAAGATTATTGCTCGTTTTCAAATGCGCGGTTTGAATGCAGCAATGTTGCAGGAGAGAGGGAGAGCCCATGCACTTTGCAGTTCAACTCATCTCCACGCAGCTGACACTGACAGGACAAAGAAGTGGCATCCTGCATCATACAACTGCCTCCTGACATTTGCAGGAGTTTCCTCTGCTATTGCTACATTACTGCAAGTAGCAGAAATACATTGCCCTTTGCTGAAGGAGTTCTTCAGCAACCTGCACCTATTTTGGTTGGCACAGACCTCAGCCCTGGGAACTTGGAATCTCAAGAGAATTTGCTTCTTACACATCACTGGCACAGCTCACACAGCCTTCCAAGTCCCTTAACAACCTCTCCTTCCCTCGTAATCTGTTTTCACAAACATTTAGCCAGCTCAAGACCCTACTTGGATCTCTGCAAATGTTTATCACACTGCTACGTCACTGCTCCGTGGTGCTGCCCAAGTGCTTGCCTAACGTCTGACTTCTGAGCAGGCATGGCTGTTTATAAAAGCTTTAAATGATGCACGTAGTGATGAGACACATCGGATTCAGCACACTGTGTCCAAAGCACTACTATTAAAAATAGCCCAGACTGCATCACTGCATTTGTTCTGATCTAGAGAATTCATGCGCTCTCTGGTGCCACTAGTAAATTATTGACTGTTTAATATAATAAGTGTCAGAATAATTTAAAGTTTAATCTAGCTAGAGTTTGATGTAGTTTTTAACTCTTTGCTGCTTTGGACCAGCCTCTCCTTTATAAAACACTACCCCTGTGCAGAGGTGCGGGGTAAGGCTAAGGAGAAAAGAGTAGCGACTTCTGGTCATCTTCTGGGTCTCTGCTCATCCAGCAGACTTGTTCCCACGATGACTGCAAGCCCCACAGCAGCTTCAGTGCTGCTCTAGACCAGCTTCTCCATGCTTTCTGCCATCCCCAAGGTCCCTCAAGAGAGACCCAGTTGGGGTCTCTCTCACCATAAGACTTTTTCCTTTGGTCTACCACATTTCCAGGAATTTCACATTGGCAGACTTCCCTTCCCCAAGCTGCAGTAGAGCAGTCAATTCCTTTTCTTTATAAAAATGTCTAGTTAGTTTTTCACAGCTCTCCTGAGTACTTTCCACTGGATAATTAAAAACAACAACAAAAATTAAAAAAGGAAAACCCTTCTCCATTGATCTTCCCATGCTGAAAATGTTCATTGCAGATGTTATTTCCTCTTTCCTTTTACTCAATTTTAAGTTACCCTCTAGAAGTCTCCTTTACTACCTTTTTCTCTGAAAAGCCTTCCATCTTCCTGACCTCCTTTAATCTTCCTGCATCTCTTGGGGACTAGGGAGCATTGCAATGCTTTCAGGAAACATTGTGCTCTTGCCATTTCTAGAGCTTCACAGTTCAACCAAACTCATCATCTCAAGTCAGTGAGAATCTTGCTGCAAAGTTATGTCATTGCTACTAGGTTATACCAGGTTACATGAAAGAGACTGGTCCCAAACCTCCATATCTAATTCATGAGCTATATCAACATACTTTAGGGCTTATGTAAGATTTAAAATAATCTAATCTCACAGCTGGCTAAGAAACGTCCTGGAAGAGGTTTCTGAAAAGTCTCACAGTTATTTTCTCTGTGTCCTATGTCGTCATCTAAGAAACCCTGACTGTTGTTGCAGCAGACTTCAGACTTTTTTTTAACGTTCTGTTCATTCTTCAATAACTTCCATTTGCTATCTGACTTCCCATTTCCACCTGTCCTTCCAAAGAGATGAAGAAGGGGGGAAAAAATACACAAACAGAAACAGGGTGATTTTATGAGTACCACGCCACAGTTCAGGGATCCTGTTACCACTAGACAGCACCAAGATATCGGTTCTGTTTGGAAAACGACCTCTTGCAGTCCCGACACAGTCATACCAATTTACTACTTGCAAGGCATCCTTCATAACAGGCCACTGCAGGTATTGCATCAAAGACACATGGGGAACTTGAGCCATCAGCACACGGGAGGTAGAGTTGCTGGTGGAGGAAGCCCTAGGAGGTCAGGAAGCCAATACGAAGCCAAAGACAGTAGGGCTTTTATTGCAATATTGCAGTATCTTCATACTGCAGGAAAAGAGCAATAAACACATTCTTTCCTCCTCTTCAGGAAACAGCGTGCCACATTTGTGTGGTATTTGTTTGTTTTTCCCAGACCATATGGAATTCCTTTCCTTATTTATGTATTTTAGATGAATCTGTTAGCAATAGCTATTCAATAGCTACAATCCTAAGACAGCAGCCACATAATTTCATTTCCAGATTCGTAGGAAACCAGCACAGATGTAGAGAGAGCACACTTCAGTATTTATGAAGTGCTGCCTTGCCATAAAGAGTGAGAACCTGGTTATCATTACAACTGTTCATTAAATCCAAAACACAGTTACAGGTGAACAACAATTAATCCAGAACAGTAAGGTTTTAAAAATCTAACACCTGTAGAGCCAGGCTTACATCCCCATACAGTAATCTTAAACACACCAAAGTCACCGGGAACGCTGGAAGTTCCGAGATTACACCTGAACAGTGGGGCTAGCACAACTCCTAGAGAGCTGCTGGGAATGCACAGGTCATTAGCAGCAGGAATCGTGTTGGTGCAGTGAACTGTTAGCGTGCAAGTCGTCACAACACGTGCCACAAGAAGCCTTTTTCTTGTATCCCTCAAAGAATCTCACGCAACTGGTGCGGAGCAAGTATAACAGGGGAGACGTTATCAGTGCTGTGATTCTTCAAGGAGAAATGAACGTTTGCCCCCTCAGCAGTTTTGTATGAAAATACACATTTCAACTTAGTTGCAGTAGACCTGAATTCATTAATTTATTGGGCAAGGATTTGAGGGCTTTTTTTTTTTTTTTTTTGGGACAGAGACAATAGAAAGTCGTGTGCCATGGACTAGCTAATGATGAACTCACTTCATGGGTTGTGCATTTCCTACCTCCCTGAGCAAATCTTCCATCTTTTTCTGATGCTGTCACCACTGCCTCTAGTATTGGTATCCCACATTCAAATGAAATCAGACCTGTGTCTGATACTACAGAGCCACTGCCATATCCTTATTGTCTTTACTCCCTTTCTAAAAGGTTTTTTTTTTTTTTTGTCTGACCCCCAGCAGCCCTCCTACAATCTTCAGACGAAAGCAAACAAACAAACAAAAAAGAACTCAGGAAAAAACAAACCACAGTTTTCCAACCTTTGGCTCCTGTCAGTGCTGATTTGGTGCAGGAGGTGAGGTGATCTGTGAAAGATATCCTCAAGAACAACTGTAGGCTCCCGGGGACTGTCAGAGTCTCCCTTAGAGTGCTCAAACCCACACAGCAGGAGATGCCTGCGAGGTGTCAGCCTTCCTTCTGGCTCAGGGCCACGAGTTCAGGGAGATGAGTTTGGGGAAAGCTGTGATTTATAAGAATATTCCCTAATTAACATTAAGTTCCACACATCGGACTACAGCCACGCATTTGCATTACAGGTCATAAGGCATCCCCTACATCTCAGGGCAGGGAAAGAAAACCAACAGCGACTGAGACAGAGAGGACAGCACCTAGACTTTCTATCCCAAAGTTAGTTCTAATGCTTAGAGGATTTCTTATAGTTTAGGACTCCTGGGGCAGTCTGGTGATTCAATATCCTATCTCCTGCATGCTAAACATTTTGTTTCCGAAGAGAATGAGGAGCACCTGTGCAAATAAACCCCCAGTTTCTGCTCCTCCACCCACCTCCTCTGTAGCTGTGCCAATAGGGCCAGTTTTATGTGTCCTCCAGGAAGCCCCATCATCTCTTCCTGTCTAAACAGCCTGATTGCACGCATCCACCTTCCTGCATCCTGGTAGGCAAACACTGTGGTGTGGGTGTAGGAGGGAAAGAGACAGATCCAGAGGGGTTTGTTAGCAGAACTGCGTTGCCACACTTAGCACTCACAGACAAGTCTTCTAAACCCAGCCTGGGCTGATGTTATGGGGACCCTGACCCACCTCAATAAGATAGAAGAAAGGTAAATTCTCAGAGCCGTTTCTCCTAGAGGAAAGGAGAAAGATGTGGAAGCAGCCCCATGTCTTGAGATAGGATGTACCAGAAGCCAGCCCCAGCTGGGAAATACACATTCAAGTCCTGCTGATGACACTCTGCAGTTGCTGTCATTGTGCATGCAAACACAGTGACATGAACCATATTTACAGACATTTTAATTTTGTAAATACATTATTTTGCAGCCAACTTTTTCAGTACAGTAATTAGATGGAGATTTTCAGAAATGCCCAGCTCCCATGAGTGTTAATCTAGAGGCTACTTTGTGCCTGTGAAAATCTCTACTCTCTCCTTAGTGCCTGTAAAGCTCCATTTTGCATTGGATTCCTAAATAGGAGCAATTATCCTTGCCGTGGCAGTAATACAACTCTCACGAAGAGCTAGGGCTGCTTTGTCTCCTCACTCCAGTTTCCTCCCATGGAGCTATTTCTTTAATACTAGTCTCTGTACAATGCTTCCAGAACTTGTGCTGCTATAAAAATCTTACTTCAAACCACCTGACTCTTATTTCCCTCTCCCTAAATCTAAAAAAATTATTTTATGATATCTGGGGCTTATAATAGATGGGACACATGCCAGGGGGAACAATAGGAGGAAATGAAAGATGAAATTATTAGCCAGGAGTTAAACAGGAGATGAAATTACTCTGAAGTGTTTTGGATATGAGAAGGCCTTTATTTTTGGAAGAAGCAGGAAGATTCTCAAGACTGGTTCTGGGTGGGGAAGAGCTCCTGTCGAAGAGAGAGACAATTGCTCTCCTCTTCTAATCCTTGCTGTTCCACCTCAGTGTATTTTAAGGATAATTTCTGCTCTTGCATGCCCAATACCTTGTTTCTTCCCCCACATCCCCATCTTGCCTACGATTTGACAGAGTCTGTAGTAAAAATGCTAGTTAGCAACAGGATGGACAAAGCCATACTCAACAACAGAGGAGAAAGCAAGGGTTTTGGAACACAACCCAAAACTAGGAGCCACAAACTTCCCTGATTTAATCCCAATCTGGGCTTCACACAGTTCAAGCTGGTCTAGCACTGGGGCACAAAGCAGGAGTTACACAGCCTTCACTCACCGTTGT